>NC_137901.1:12477085-12967558 GCF_963455335.1 Martes martes | reverse complement strand
TCAATGAGACTAATTTGAAAGGGTTCGATTTGTTTCACTTGTATATATCCATGATCTCTTGAATAAGTGACCAATCTACTACCTTCAGAAAACCAGTTTGAGGGCTTCAACTTTGATGGGATTTTTAAATATTGTAATTTTTCCTTGTATGTATAGATGCATCGTGAATTTTAGTTCAAAATTCTGTATTCACTATAATAAATACATAAAATGCTTTCAATTATTTAAGGATTTTTAATATACCACAGCAATTAAATGACTTACAAAGGGAGACTAAATAAGAAGAAGTCTAATTCAGTGAACATTTTCATGGCATTTTTGGCCAAATATTTTCAGCCCTTTGAATAATAGATTTTCTTTTTGCCTCTCTCTCCCCCTTCCTTTGTTCCTTCCTTCTTTGCTTCATTCACTTTTCTCTGTCCTTCCCTTCCTCCCACCCTCCTTTCTCCTTCCCTTCTTTTCTCTCCTTCCATCCCTCTTTCTTTTTTCAATAATGCATGAGTAATAGTTCAGAGTAGCAAAAACCAGAAATCAGATTTTTATTAAAAAAGGATTTTTATTTAAAAAATTTGAAAAAAAATTCTTAAAGAGAAATCCTTCTTGTTTTCTATCCAAGATGACATGAGGTGATAATCAGATAATAATGGCCATGATATATTTACTGCCTTCTCAGTGCCCTCTTGGTAAGTACTTCCTTCCAGAACTCTCTTAGAGATATGAGCAAAGCAGAGGATCCCCTCAATTCTCCCCTCCCTAACCTTATCTTGAAAGAGGCAGTCCAAAATCAGCCAATGCTTCCCTCCTGAGATGCTGGGACACCCTCTTTTACCATTGGCAGTGGTGGCAGCTGATGATAGCTTTTCTTTCCCATCAGGGCACTGAAGGAAGGGGCTGACTTTACTCTCTAATAATAAAGATGTTATAAAGTAGCTGTCTTGCTGTACGTGCTCTCCTAGTGATCCTTTATAAGCCACCTTGGCCTACTTCACGGAACACCCCAGTGGTCCCCAGGCACAGGAGTGTTTAACTGTGGTACAATGGAGAGACGTGAAGCAACAGTGATGGGTGGAGAAAAATAAGAGTTGTCTCTTGGCATCTACTTCTCATTTTAAACATCCTGAAGAGACAGAATGGAACCAGTCCAGTGAATGCTGGGCCCTTTGACATGAACCTGGCATGGGCTATGCAGGAGCACGGAGGTATCACTTGGACCAAGCGCCTTGGGCGTGACCGTAGCCGAGCTGCTTGGCACTCACGTGGCAGCTTCCATCTGCTGAAAAGACTCACAATGACTGCCTACTCCCAGGCTGCACTCATAGAACCCCAGAGTCCTCTTGAAGGGATGGGAACTGAGCATATGGTCATCATTTAGAGTCAAAGAGGGACTACTTCTCACGGAGGGGCCTTCAGAAGCACCAGTGTGAGTCCTAGGGCTAGGAAAGGAGGGCTCAGCGAGACGGCAACTAAATCAGCCCCCGAGAGCACAGCTGGGAGGGGTGCTATAGTCAGGACCCTGAGCCTCTTTGTAGGATGGAGCCAAGAGCTTTTTAGAGCACCCAGCCTGGGATGGGGGGAGCACAGCTATTTTCACTCTTCAAAGAGCTAATGTTATGTGTAAAAAAAAAAAATGCATATACATATATATATAGGACCTGGATAGACATTTTTCCAAAGAAGACATCCAAATGGCCAATAGATACATGAAGAGATGCTCAACACCACTAATCATCAGGGAAATGCAAATCAAAACCACAATGAGGTATCACCTCATACTTGTTAGGAAAAGGAAAGAGAGAACAAGTATTGGCAAAGATATAAATAAAAAGGAAACTTACGCACTGTCAGTGAGAATGTAAATTGGTTCAGCCATTACAGACCCCAGTACAAAGGTTCCTCAGAAAATTAAACATAGGACTGCTTTTGATCCAGCAATCCCATTTCTGAGTTACATATCCAGTGAAAATGAAACCAGCATGTGGAAGAGATATCTGCACTCCCATGTTCATTGCAGCATTGTTCACAATAGCCAAGACAGGAAAACAACCCAAGAGTCCATCACTTATAGCCTTGAAACTATTCAATATGACACCGCGCTGGAGAAGACATGTCCTTATACTTCTGTCTAATCACATAGGATGTACAGCACAAAGAATGACTCCTAGAGTAAACTATAGATTTTAGTTAATAACAATGTATCTAATTCATTACCACCTTAATAATAATAATAATAACAATATTGGCTCACTGGTTACTGTAACAAATGTATGACATTAATGCCGGATGTTAATAATGGGGAAATTGGGAGGAGGAGCAAAGGAGGTAGGTGGGAAATCTTTTTGCTTAATTATTCTATAAACCTAAAATCACTCCAAAAAACTCGAAGACTAGTGATTAAAAAAAAAAAAGAAGTAGGGAGGAGGATCTCCTTTACCTGGATTTCAAAAACAAAAAATTCTCTACTTTTTTCTTAGATGTTTTCTGATAGTCTTTCGTTTTCATTTCTATCAGTTTTATTCCCTTTTATACTTAAAAGCTCTTAGTTTGCCAGTGGTCTTTTTTCCCCTTCTTATTTCAAGAACACTGAGCCTCCAGATGAGTGTTTGGTATATACAATGTCACAGTGACTCAGATAGAATTGCTGCTTTCCTAACCACATTTGCACCCATACCTCAGTGCACAGGGAAGCACTGAATAACATCAAACCAGAATCTGGGTCATTGCGCGTCAGTGGGGCATAGAATGTCAAACTTCTCTTGGGTCTCTTTGCTCTGAGTGGTCTCTGCCATGTGAAATTGCTGCAAAATTAAAAGGCAAAGTGAAAAAAAATAATCACCCCTGGATAGTGGTCTGGAGATAGATTTGTCTGTGTATTTACTGATAAGTATAGCTTTTCCCTTTACTTCATATCTGTCATTTTTTTTTCCTCAGAAATTTTCAGGAGCAGAATGGAAAGGCAGAAATGAAGGCTTAATGGAGACTACCTTGGAAAGGGGAATCCCCGCCCTCAAACTTCTGTATTGAGGAATCTAGCTCCTTCTTCCCGTGCTGTCCTTGAAGGGCCTGGATTAATGGTGACTATAATGCTGGTATGACCGGCGCAGGCCTGGTTTACCTCTGTTGCCCTGGTGTGGTGATCAATAGCTTCCTGTTTCACACTCCGAAGTGTCCTGGTTTGGATGATTTGGATGATTAGTTATATGGCTTTCCCACCTTAATGCCACTGGATTTATGTCATGGTCTGAGGTCATCCTATGGAGTAAGTTACCTAAGGCAACAGAGAAAGAGCTGCTGGTAGGAGGCTCTGGTTCTTTCAGTAACAATAACACTAATGCTTGACCAGCTCTTGATCTTTGCCTTGGTGTCCCATGTACCTTTGATTCTCTTCCTGTGAGAACCATCCCTCTTGTTCTGAGGTCTTCTGGGGGGAGTTACTCCTTATATGTCTTATTCTGGGAGAAGCTTCTCCTTTTATTTCTTTCCATTGTTAACACCTGTTTCTTCTTTTTGTCAGTAGGGAAAGCAGAGCTCAGTGGGGTACCCAGCCTACACTCAATCAGACCCAAAGGACATATACCTCCAGCCAACACCAGATTTGCTGCCCAAGAGTGAATCACTTTAAAAGATTTTTGTCATTTCCTTATTCATTGATACCCTGGTTCATTTCCTGAAGAAATATTTCTTCAGCACCTGCTAAGTTCTAGGCCCCATGTTAAGCCGTGTATATATATAACGAATACCAAAAAAGCCTCAGTACTTGTCTTCATAAATAGAGAGGACAGACTTCAGAACAGTAATGGCATCTGGGTTCTGGGCATTGTGAGAAGCTGTTATGGGCAAGGACAAATGATGAGGATGGAGTTATGGATGGAGGCCTCCAAGTGGGGAGCCCTGTAGCCATTTCAGGGAATGAGGACTTTCTTCTGAGGAAAATGACTTGATCAGATTAGCATTTTGGAAACATCACTTGGGCTTCAAAATGGCCATCTTTATAATGGGAAAGATGCATTATAAGCTACATAAAATATAACACAAAGGAACATTTTCCATGGTAATAATCATTTTGGCAGAAGTAGAAGAGTTTAGAGGTGTGGACACAACAATAGCTCATGGTTTATTTTTGTTATATGTAGATAGCATCTTTGACAATTTAGGTGTGACAGTGAAGGCGCCATTAAGATGCTTAATTGGGTGATGGAATTGTCCAGTAATGTGGATGTGAGTCAGAGTCACACTCAACAGCTCTGAGATGGCCATGCCAAGAATCCCCTAGCCTAGTCCCCAAACATCTTTGACCATCAACGTGGAAAAGACTGTGTGTTAAGAGGTAATAAAGCTGTGGCTGACATTTACCAGACTGGGATTTGGCAGGGTTTCCAGGTTCTACATGTGATCTATGGATTTTTTTTTTTTTATTACTGCTTTCTGTTAACAAAATCTTTGTAAGGTCTTGTAGAGCGTACACTGGACTAACAGACTCTTCCTGCACTTGATCTCACTGGTTATTGTGGGTCCTTCAGAATCCCACCTCCTTCCATTGTGCCTCAAATCCTCTCTGAGATTTGAGATTTGCTATTCCCTTCTTTATGGTTGGTTCAGTGTGGAATCTGCTTACCTTTCTGGTGTCACTGAAACCACCTGTGATGTTGCCAACAGGTCGATGAAAGTGCCACCTCCTGAAAGGGCTTTTTTTTTTTTTTTTTTAAAGATCTTATTTATCAGATAGAGATCACAAGTAGGCAGAGAGGCAGGCAGAGAGAGAGAGGAAGGGAAGCAGGCTTCCCACTGAGCAGAGAGCCGATGCAGGGTTTGATCCCAGGACCCTGAGATCATGACTTGAGCCGAAGGCAGAGACTTTAACCCACTGAGCCACCCAGGTGCCCCGGCTTTTTTTTTTTTTTTTTTTAATCGTTTTTGCTGTCTCAGTGCCAATAAGGGCTATAGCATAAAGGTTGCTCAACAGATATCAGTTGAATCAATTAAGAAATTAATTCCTTAAATACTTCAATGTTCTGAGTATCCACTATGTTTTTGATTTGGAAAGCAAAGAGCATTCATTGGTCTGAGTGAGCCATGCTGGATGGGGGCTAATGCAGTGAACTTAGCCCAGAGCTCATCTGACAATTCTAATAGGATTGTTCTATGGTTAAATGAAGGTGATCTCAGACTACAATGTGGAAAGATGTTTTGTTTCTGCATACATAATCTCTTCTGATAAGGAAGATGAAACAGCCTATATACTCCCACATGAGATGGTTTAAGATACACTTGGTGTTGAGCTGGGTTCCCCAGAACATCTAAGCCACAGATTAGGAGAGTCAGTTACCACTGAGGTCAGCTGACCCACTGCAATGATGCTCACAAGCGGAAGGGAAAGTCCAACCTGTCTGAATGTGAGGTATTCATTGGGAGCTGACTAGTTTAGTGATTGCCAGCTTTGTAGGATACCATTCAAATTAAGTAAGATTGTTAAAGATGGTCAAGAGTCTTCTGGCCTGAGGCTTGCTGGGGGTTGGGGGTCGGGAGGGGGGGTGTTATGGACCTTGGGGAGGGTATGTGCTATGGTGAGTGCTGTGAAGTGTGTAAACCTGGCGATTCACAGACCTATACCCCTGGGGATAAAAATATATTATATGTTTATAAAAAAAAAACACAACAAAAAAAGAGTCTTCTGGCATCTCCAAAATAAAGTATCGTAGTGTTATATAATATAACCAGATTTTCCAGTTACAGCTAAATTTTATTCAGCTTTTACACTAAGTTACAACCTCTTTGTTAGCCAGTGTGTCTTGGGCTCCTCCTGGTGGGTGAGACAATAACATGAAATACATATAATCTGTGCTTGTGGGAGACCATGATGACAACAATGGCAATGAGAATTAACATTTATTGAGGCATTGTTATACGCCAGGCACCATTTTAAGTATTTTACCAATTTGATCCCCACAAGTGTATGTGATGACACTGGGTCACTTGGACTGGAGACTTAGAGGATGTCAGTAACTTGCCCAAGGTCCTACTTAGAGCCAAGATTTGAGCCCAAGCAGCTTGACTTTAGTGTCTATGTTCTGTTCTCTGCACCATTGTTATAATGGTACTTGGTACTTTTTTTTTGTTTGATTTTTTAAAAAATTTTTAAATTTTTTTATAAACATATAATGTATTTTTATCCCCAGGGGTACAGGTCTGTGAATCGCCAGGTTTACACACTTCACAGCACTCACCATAGCACATACCCTCCCCAATGTCCATAACCCCACCCCCCTCTCCCAACCCCCCTCCCCCCAGCAACCCTCAGTCTGTTTTTTGAGATTAAGAGTCACTTATGGTTTGTATCCCTCCCAATCCCATCTTGTTTCATTTATTCTTCTCCTACCCCTTTAACCCCCCGTGTTCCATCTCCACTTCCTCATATCAGGGAGATCATATGATAGTTGTCTTTCTCCAACTGACTTATTTCACTAAGCATGATACCCTCTAGTTCCATCCACGTCGTCGCAAATGGCAAGATTTCATTTCTTTTGATGGCTGCATAGTATTCCATTGTGTATATATACCACATCTTCTTTATCCATTCACCTGTGGATGGACATCTAGGTTCTTTCCATAGTTTGACTATTGTAGACATTGCTGCTATAAACATTCGGGTGCATGTGCCCCTTCGGATCACTACGTTTGTATCTTTAGGGTAAATACCCAGTAGTGCAATTGCTGAGTCCTAGGGTAGTTCTATTTTCAACTTTTTGAGGAACCTCTATGCTGTTTTCCAGAGTGGTTGCACCAGCTTGCATTCCCACCAACAGTGTAGGAGGGTTCCCCTTTCTCCACATCCTCGCCAGCATCTGTCATTTCCTGACTTGTTAATTTTAGCCATTCTGACTGGTGTGAGGTGATATCTCATTGTGGTTTTGATTTGTATTTCCCTGATGCCGAGTGATGTGGAGCATTTTTTCATGTGTCTGTTGGCCATCTGGATGTCTTCTTTGCAGAAATGTCTGTTCATGTCCTCTGCCCATTTCTTGATTGGATTATTTGTTCTTTGGGTGTTGAGTTTGCTAAGTTCTTTATAGATTTTGGACACTAGCCCTTTATCTGATATGTCGTTTGCAAATATCTTCTCCCATTCTGTCAGTTGTCTTTTGGTTTTGTTAACTGTTTCCCTTGCTGTGCAAAAGCTTTTGATTTTGATGAAATCCCAATAGTTCATTTTTGCCCTTGCTTCCTGTGCCTTTGGCGAATGTTTCTAAGAAGAAGTTGCTGCGGCTGAGGTCGAAGAGGTTGCTGCCTGTGTTCTCCTCAAGGATTTTGATGGATTCCTTTCTCACATTGAGGTCCTTCATCCATTTTGAGTCTATTTTCATGTGTGGTGTAAGGAAATGGTCCAATTTCATTTTTCTGCATGTGGCCATCCAATTTTCCCAACACCATTTATTGAAGAGGCTGTCTTTTTTCCATTGGACATTCTTTCCTGCTTTGTCGAAGATTAGCTGACCATAGAGTTGAGGGTCTATTTCTGGGCTCTCTATTCTGTTCCATTGATCTATGTGTCTGTTTTTGTGCCAGTACCATGCTGTCTTGATGATGACAGCTTTGTAATAGAGCTTGAAGTCCGGAATTGTGATGCCACCAACTTTGGCTTTCTTTTTCAATATTCCTTTGGCTATTTGAGGTCTTTTCTGGTTCCATATAAATTTTAGGATTATTTGTTCCATTTCTTTGAAAAAATGGGTGGGATTTTTATAGGGATTGCGGTAAACGTGTAGATTGCTTTAGGTAGCATAGAGGTTTTCACAATATTTGTTCTTCCAATCCATGAGCATGGAATGTTTTTCCATTTCTTTGTGTCTTCCTCAATTTCTTTCATGAGTACTTTATAGTTTTCTGAGTATAGATTCTTAGCCTCTTCGGTTAGATTTATTCCTAGGTATCTTATAGTTTTGGGTGCAATTGTAAATGGGATTTACTCCTTAATTTCTCTTTCTTCTGTCTTGTTGTTGGTGTAGAGAAATGCAACTGATTTCTGTGCATTGATTTTATATCCTGACACTTTACTAAATTCCTGTACAAGTTCTAGCAGTTTGGGAGTGGAGCCTTTTGGGTTTTCCACATATAGTATCATATCATCTGCAAAGAGTGATAGTTTGACTTCTTCTTTGCTGATTTGGATGCCTTTAATTTCTTTTTTTTGTCTGATTGCTGAGGCTAGGACTTCTAGTACTATGTTGAATAGCAGTGGTGATAATGGACATCCCTGCTGTGTTCCTGACCTTAGCAGAAAAGCTTTCAGTTTTTCTCCATTGAGAATGATATTTGTGGTGGGTTTTTCATCGATGGCTTTGATAATATTGAGGTATGTGCCCTCTATCCCTACACTTTGAAGAGTTTTATTCAGGAAGGGATGCTGTACTTTGTCAAATGCTTTTTCAGCATCTATTAAGAGTATCATATGGTTCTTGTTCTTTCTTTTATTAATGTGTTGTATCACATTGATTTGTGGATGTTGAACCAACCTTGCAGCCCTGGCATAAATCCCACTTGGTCGTGGTGAATAATCCTTTTAATGTACTGTTGAATCCTATTGGCTAGTAATTTGGTGAGAATTTTCGCATCTGTGTTCATGAAGGATATTGGTCTGTAATTCTCTTTTTTGATGGGATCCTTGTCTGGTTTTGGGATCAAGGTGATGCTGGCCTCATAAAATGAGTTTGGAAGTTTTCTTTCCATTTCTATTTTTTGGAACAGCTTCAGGAGAAGAGGAATTAGTTCTTCTTTAAATGTTTGGTAGAATTCCCCAGGGAAGCCGTCTGGCCCTGGGCTTTTGTTTGTTTGGAGATTTTTGATGACTGTTTCAATCTCCTTACTGGTTATGGGTCTGCTCAGGCTTTCTATTACTTCCTGGTTCAGTTGTGGTAGTTTATATGTCTCTAGGAATGCACCCATTTCTTCCAGATTGTCAAATTTGTTGGCGTAGAGTTGCTCATAGTATGTTCTTATAATTGTTTGTATTTCTTTGTTGTTAGTGTGCTCTCTCCTCTTTCATTCATGATTTTATTTATTTGGGTCCTTTCTCTTTTCTTTCTGATAAGTCTGGCCGGGGGTTTATCAATCTTATTAATTCTATCAAAGAACCAGCTCCTAGTTTCGTTGATCTATTGTTTTTTTGGTTTCTATTTCATTGATTTCTGCTCTGATCTTTATGATTTCTCTTCTCCTGCTGGGTTAAGGCTTTCTTTGTTGTTCTTTCTGCAGCTCCTTTAGGTGTAGGGTTAGGTTGTGTATTTGAGACCTTTCTTGTTTCTTGAGAAAGGCTTGTACCACTATATATTTTCCTCTCACGACTGCCTTTGCTGTGTCCCACAGATTTGGAACCCTTGTGTTTTTATTATCATTTGTTTCCATGATTTTTTTCAATTCTTCTTTAATTTCCTGGTTGACCCATTCATTCTTTAGAAGGATGCTGTTTAGTCTCCATGTATTTGTGTTCTTTCGAAATTTCCTCTTGTGATTGAGTTCTAGCTTCAGAGCATTGTGGTCTGAAAATATGCAGGGAATGATCCCAATCTTTTGATACCGGTTGAGACCTGATTTTTGACCCGGGATGTGGTCTATTCTGGAGAATGTTCCATGTGCACTAGAGAAGAATGTGTATTCTGTTGCCTTGGGATGGAATGTTCTGAATATATCTGTGATGTCCATCTGGTCCAGTGTGTCATTTAAGGCCTTTATTTCCTTGTTGATCTTTTGCTTGGATGATCTGTCCATTTCAGTGAGGGGAGTGTTAAAGTCCCCTACTATTATTGTATTATTGTCAATGTGTTTCTTTGATTTTGTTGTTAATTGGTTTATATAGTTGGCTGCTCCCATGTTAGGGGCATAGATATTAAAATTGTTAGATCTTCTTGTTGGACAGACCCTTTGAGTATGATATAGTGTCCTTCCTCATCTCTTATTATAGTCTTTGGCTTAAAATCTAATTGATCTGATATAAGGATTGCCACCCCAGCTTTCTTCTGATATCCATTAGCATGGCAAATTGTTTTCCACCTCCTCACTTTAAATCTGGAGGTGTCTTTGGGTCTAAAATGAGTTTCTTATAGGCAACATATTGATGGGTTTTGTTTTTTTATCCATTCTGATACCCTGTGTCTTTTGATTGGGGGCATTTAGCCCATTAACATTCAGGGTAACTATTGAGAGATATGAATTTAGTGCCATTGTATTGCCTGTAAGGTGACTGTTACTGTATATTGTCTCTGTTCCTTTCTGATCTACTACTTCTAGGGTCTCTCTTTGCTTAGAGGACCCCTTTCAATATTTCCTTTAGAGCTGGTTTGGTGTTTGCAAATTCTTTCAGTTTTTGTTTGTCCTGGAAGCTTTTTATCTCTCCTTCTATTTTCTTTCTTTCTTCTTCTTTTTTTTTAAAGATTTTATTTATTTATTTGACAGACAGAGATCACAAGTAGGCAGAGAGGAGGCAGAGAGAGAGGAGAAAGCAGGTTCTCCACGGAGCAGAGAGCGCGATGCAGGGCTCAATCCCAGGACCCTGGGATCATGACCTGAGCCGAAGACAGAGGCTTTAACCCACTGAGTCACCTAGGCGCCCTCTCCTTCTATTTTCAATGATAGCCTAGCTGGATATAGTATCTTGGCTGCATGTTTTTCTCGTTTAGTGCTCTGAATATATCATGCCAGTTCTTTCTGGCCTGCCAGGTCTCTGTGGATAAGTCCACTACCAATCTAATATTTTTACCATTGTATGTTACAGACTTCTTTTCCCGGGCTGCTTTCAGGATTTTATCTTTGTCGCTAAGACTTGTAAATTTTACTATTAGGTGACGGGGTGTGGACCAATTCTTGTTGATTTTGAGGGGAGTTCTCTTCACCTCCTGGATTTTGATGCTTGTTCCCTTTGCAATATTAGGGAAATTCTCTCCAATAATTCTCTCCAATATACCTTCTGCTCCCCTCTCTCTTTCTTCTTCTTCTGGAATCCCAATTATCCTAATGTTGTTTCATCTTATGGTGTCACTTATCTCTCGAATTCTCCCCTCGTGGTCCAGTAGCTGTTTGTCCCTCTTTTGCTCAGCTTCTTTATTCTCTGTCATTTGGTCTTCTATGTCACTAATTCTTTCTTCTGCCTCATTTATCCTAGCAGTAAGAGCCTCCATTTTTGATTGCACCTCATTAATAGCTTTTTAAATTTCAACTTGGTTAGATTTTAGTTCTTTTATTTCTCCAGAAAGGGCTTTTATCTCTCCAGAGAGGGTTTCTCTAATATCTTCCATGCCTTTTTCAAGCCCGGCTAGAACCTTGAGAATCGCCATTCTGAACTCTAGATCTGACGTATTACCAATGTCTGTATTGATTAGGTCCTAGCCTTCGGTACTGCCTCTTGTTCTTTTTTTTTGTGGTGAGTTTTTCTGCCTTGTCATTTTGTCCAGATAAGAGTATATGAAGGAGCAAATAAAATACTGAAAGGGCGGCAAAGACCCCAGGAAAATGCACTTTAACCAAATCAGAAGAGACCCCAAATTGGGGGGGGGGGGGAGAAAGGGGATAAAAAGTTCAGAAAAAAAAATTTAAAAAAGAAAACAAATAAAGAAAAAATATAAAAAAGAAAAAAATATATATATTAGATAAACTAGTTAAAAAACAGTAAAAAAAAGAAAAGAGTAAGTTAAAAAAATTTAGCCGAAGGAAAAAAAAATTAAAACAAAAATTAAATTACCTGCAAGACTAAAGAATCATGGGGAGAAAGCCATGAGTTCCGTGCTTTGCTTTCTCCTCCTCCGGAATTCTGCTGCTGTCCTTGGTAGGTGAACTTGGTCTTGGCTGGATTTCTTGTTGATCTTCTGGGGGAGGGGCCTGTTGTAGTGATTCTCAAGTGTCTTTGCCCAGGCGGAATTGCCCCGCCCTTACCAGGGGCCAGGCTAAGTAATCCTCTTGGGTTCGCTTTCGGGAGCTTTTGTCCTCTGAACGCTTTCCGTAGAGTTCCGGAGGACAGGAATGAAAATGGCGGCCTCCCAGTCTCTGGCCCGGAGGAGCCGAGAGCTCAGGGCCACACTCCTCAGTGCACCCTCAGAGAAAAGAGCTCAATCACTCCCATCTCCCTGGCCTCTGGCTGCGCTCCGAGCTCACCCAGCCTGCGACCGGTTCAAGGTGACCCTGAGCTGAGAGCTCACTCCTCGGCTCTGTCTCTGTAGCCTGCTTCCCCTGTCTTAATTCCTGCGAGCTCTGCGACACTCAGACACCCATGATCCTTCTGTGACCCTGCGGGACCTAGGGCCACGCTGGCCCCATGTGGGCTTCACTCTGCTTTAGCCTCTGGAGCGATGTCCCTCAGTGGAGCAGACTTTTAAAAGTCCTGATTTTGTGCCCAGTTGCTCCGCCGCTTGCTGGGAGCCGCCCCCCCTGCCCCCGTCTATCTTCCGTCACTTTGGATTCACTTCTCTGCTGGTCCTACCTTTCAGAAAGTGGTTGGTTTTCTGTTTCTAGAATTGCTGTTCTTCTTCTCTTCGATCTCCTCCAGCCGGAGCCGGGCGTCTCACCCGCGTGGCCCGGGACTCTGCCGGGAACCGGTCCTCTTGCCCTGGCCTCTGCGCAGAGAATAAATTAATGCTCTTCATATCTGTCAAAAACGGCTCCTGCAAAAAGGAAGGAACTTCCTTCTGCCAGTTAAATCCATAAGGTTTGGCCATGATTACACTCAAGACCAGGCAGGTCTGGATGGGCTGCGAGTGATGTCCACTTAGTTAAGCCCACAGCGTCCTCCTCTTTTTAAGAAAGACCACGTTTGGGATTCTGTATCCTAGAGTAACCGTCTTTTCCTCTGCCGAGGGCGGAGGTCTCCGCAGGCGCTCCTCACCGAAGCAGCTGAGCAGCACTGGCCTGCTCTGCCTGCTTGCCTGCCCGCGGGGTTCTGCATGTCCCCAGCCCCGGGTCCCACTGCCCCTTCGTGGCTGGCCGCTCCCTCTGCCCCAACCCCGAATCTCCCTCCCCGTTTGCCTCCCGGCTCCAGAGCCCGAGCTGTTGCCTCGCAGCCCCAACCTGCCCAGGCTACGGCGGTACTTGGTACTTTTGTGAAAGTTGGAGGGAGGGTTAGATTGGCAATTTAGAGGCCTGGGTTCTAACTCTGCTTCTGCCACAGCTCCTCTTTTAAAATCTGTAGTCCCTAAACACTGAGCTAAGTGACATCTGCTTAAGGGCTGTAGATGTGTTGCTGCAGCTCCCCGTCCCATCACAAGATGGCAGAGTTGGTGGCAGGAGGGAGCACAGGGTGTGGTAGATGTACAGTATTTTCTTTGTAAATCTCATCTTGTATCCTACTGGTAAAGTAGTTTACGGGCTATTTCAGTCAGGCAATATAAATATTTATTACATTTATACTCATTAAATTTCTTCCAGTTTGTATTTAATAGTACATTTGTCCTCGCTATTTGTTCAACGTCTACAGTATCTACAAAAGGAATATAAATCAGTAAGCAGGAGGTTTGGCTGCCTTATTCATGACAATGACTAGAACAGTATCTGTTCTATATCTATAGTCTGGTCTATATCTATCTATCTATCTATCTATCTATCTATATACATTCTATATATATATAGACCAGATTCTATATATATAGATCTGGTCTATATCTATATCCTGACTATCTATAGTCAGGACTCAACAATATTTGAGATTTTTCTTTTCCTTTTTTCATGTTGTAAAGATTTCATTTTCCTTTTTGTTTTGAATAAATGTTAGTGTTATAGAAAAGTTGCAAACATATCACACAGAGTTGCCTTATATCCTTCACTCCATTTTCCATACTGTTAACATCTTACATTTCCTTAGTAGAGATATCACGAATAAAAAATTGACATTGGCACAGCCTTATTAACGGAACTACAAACCTTATTTGATTTTGGCAGTTTTTATTGATCCATTATTTTACAGACTGTCCATTAGTTTGGATCTGTCCAATGTATTCTCCTAACTGTAGTGAGATGATGTATTTTGGGCAAGAAATCCAGAAGAATGATGTTATGTCTTTGTCTGTGCACCACATCTGGGTGTTCATGATATTGATATGTCTTATTGCTGGTGATGTTTACCTTGAACACTTGGATAATGTGATGATTGCTAGGTTTCTCCATTGCGAAGTTACTTTCTTATACTTTTGTAGTTAATAAATGCCTTTGAGGGGAGTTTTTGGACATAATGCAAACTTTGTATCTCCTCAAACTTTGCCCACAAACTTTAGTGTCTTTTAGTAATGGTCTACATTACTCTGTCTGCCCCAAATTGCCATTGGCCAAATGGCCAATCCATTTGGCCAAATTGCCATACTCTTGGCTTTATTTTCCTTCTTATATGACTCCATAGTACCTACACTGGAGTATGGATAAGAGACAGTGGAATGTGCATATACTGTGCATCTACTACCTATAGATTGGTTCAGATGAAGAATTTTTTACTGATGTATAATTAAATTCCCCAACTGGACCTCTATAGACCCCACTTTGGATATTTTTTAAGTGAGAAACTATGCTCTGAAAAACATATTGGAAACAAATTTCAACAGTAATTAGTGGAATAGGATCTACCCTCTTAAATCCATTGAAAATGTAAAGAGACATTGTATTTATAAAAATTTACCCAGGGGTTGAACATTAGAAATTGCAGGTGATTATAAAGGAAAAAAAAAAACTCATTAATTCTTCCCTTAAATCTAAACTTTGTTAGGATTGTGCCGATATCCTTCAGAATTTTTCTATATGTATACATGTATATTTAAATTTCTATTTTAAAAAGGATTATATTGCATATGTCATGCTAAACTTGATTTGTGTACTTACTATGTTAAATAATTCTTAAGAGCAGTACAGTATTCATTTACAGGATATAGCAGGATTTATATAAATAATCCCTTATTATTGTATATTTTCAGTTGGCTTACTTTTTAAATTTTAAATGTATCAGATGATAATTGGAGATAATATTTGAGGGTTACTTGTCCCCTTATATCCACCTTCTAGTCTTTCTGTGTCCACTGCCTTCTTGAGGAAAGAGTATGCTATTGGACAGTGCTGAGGTTCCTCCATGGATTTTCTAGAAAATAGCCCTGAAAGTCAAGTTTTCTTGCATATACCCGAATTTGAGAGACTAGGCTCTTTAAATTTCCAAGATTTAACTCTAAAAATGCAAGGGGCAAACTATGAGAGAAGCAGAATATGCGGTTAATTTGACACACGTGTGTACACATTTCTGTTGAGTATGTATATAGGGCTGAAACAGCTTATGCACAGACTTATAATCAGTTTTAGTAGTTTTTCCACTTTGTATTACCAACAGCAATGTCTGAAAAGTTCCTGGTCAAGTCTTTTGCACATTTGCCTATTGGATTATCCTTCCTTTTATTATGGATTTGTAGAACTACTTTATGTATTTGCATTACAGATCTTTGTCATAAATATTTATTGCAGACATCTCCTACCAGCTTCTGGCTTATCTTTTCACGCTCTTGAAGGTGTCTCTTTGATGACCAGAAAGTTCTTAATTTTGATGAAATTGGTTTATCAGTCTTCTTCTTTATAGTTAATGCTTATCTGTTCAAGAAATTTTTGTCTAAACTAAGTTAACAAAAATATTCTCCATTGTTAGCTTCTAGAAGTTTCTGTTGAATCATTTTCCTTAAGAACTATAATCTATCTGTCTAGAATCTATTTTTGTGAATGCTATGAAATATAGGTTAAACTTCCTTTGTTTAGAAGAAGTATGAATATCCCTGCCCCCTCTCTCTTCTTCCCCTGCTTAGTGGTGTTTTTGTTTTAAGTCAAGATCAAATTGGTTAATCTGTTTCTGTCTTCTCCATTGTGCCCTGTTGGCCTATCAGTCTATCCCTACACTAATACCACTCTTAATTTCCCTGGCTTTATAGTGTGACATCTGCTAATGGAAGGCTCCAACTTTGTTTTTATATTTCAAGGTTGTCTTCTTGGCCCTTTTTATTTTTACATACATTTTATAATTAGCCCATCAATTTACAAATACATACACATAAGAAGTCACTGGATTTTGTTTGGAATAGCAAAACAAAACAAAACAAAACAAAAAACAACCTATGGAAAAATCTTGGGGAATTTACGTATTTCCAATATTTAGTTTTCCAATCCATAGCATATGTTCTGCCATTTATGTTTTCTTTCATTTCTCTCAATTACATTCTTGTATGATCTTTGAGGAGATCTTGACCATTCTTTAATTTTTGGATCCTTTTATAAATGTCACCAATATTTATATTTGCTAATTCAGCAATGTAAATGTCAGGGCAGAAGATGAGATTCAGAGCCATGGACAAGCCTTCTAGGGAGGACCCATTTCTGTGCTATCATGTCTTTGTTTTGATTTGTTTGTTTTGCTTAGTTTCTTGTGGAGGTTGCTGTTTTTCAAAGCCTTGAGGTAGGTGCAGGATCCTCTGTGGACAGGCATCCAATCCATTTTTGGGCAGAAGCACCCTGTTTTATTCACCAATTTGTAACAAAGCCACCCTGGGAATTCACTCTTCAAACATTTTACCAATGGTATTTTACTTCTGGTCCCCCTGGTTTTTAAGACCAGTTTAGTCATGTATCTACTCTAAGGCATATGTATCTTCTCATGTCAAGAAACCTCTTCTAGGGGCTTCCTGCCCTTGTATCCTTATCCCACTGGTGCTCTGCTTTCCACTTCCACCAGTCTGCAGCAACAAGAGAGGACCCACGTGAAACCATTCTCTGTTGGTCATGCCACCTGCTTATCTTCCTTCATTTCTTTCTTCTATTTTCACACTCCATGATGGGGCCCTGCACTCCCCATCACCGACTCCCTTTGAGTCATTGCTTCTCATGATGGTGATTTGCAAGTGAGCTCTGAATATCTTTCCTTGATGTTTCTGGAACTTAAAGAACTCTCTTCCCTATCATCAGTGATGTACTTTTTCTCATTAAATTTTTTAATATAATTTCCATTAAAATTTTATTGGGGGTGGGATGAGGGGGCAGGAATTAAATGTTTTCAAATCTCATCTTTCCTCACGGCTTTATTTTATTTTATTTTTTGTTTATTTGACAGACAGGGATCTCAGAGACAGGCAGAGAGAGAGAGAGAGAGAGGAGGAAGTGGGCTTCCCGCTGAGCAGAGAGCCTGATGCGGGGCTCGATCCCAGAACCCTGGGATCATGACCTGAGCTGAAGGCAGAGGCTTTAACCCACTGAGCCACCCAGGTGCCCCTCCCCACAGCTTTAAAAGTGTTTTACTAATCAATACTTTAGACTATAGTGAGCCATATCTTCAAATCTCTTCTGCCTACTTCTGATGTTGAAATCCCTTAAGAAGGGACAAACGCTTTTCTATAAAATTAGAGGGATGTCCAAGTACAAGTTTCTCTGGGAAAGTAATGCTGACAAGCTGATTCAGATTAAAAAGAAATGGCAAATATCACTTTTGTGGTAAGAACACCTTTTGTTAGTGGTGAAAGGGTCAAAACAGAAGGGAGGTTTGGAGGACTTTGGGCACTTGAATGGGAAGGGATGAAGAAAAGGGATATACTTTGTACCCTGAGTCTAGCCTTGGCAATGTGTCTGAATTTTCCTGGATTTCCTGAAATTTCCTGAATTTTCATGGATCCAACATCCATGGGATGTTGTTTCTTTTTTTAAAATTTTTCATTTTTATTAACATATAATGTATTATTATGGGATGTTTTTTCTATAAAGGACTAGTGACCTTCAGGTAATTTATTATATTATGCCACGCTGCCTACCGTTGTTACCCTTTCTACCCTGGCGGTTAATCCATGGGCCAGGGCATCCAATAAGATGGACACTGAGTATCCCCAACCCAGATAAATGGAAATTGAGAATAGAAGTGGTTCTGTAAATCAATGATGCTGGCGTTATTTAACATGACAGGGAAGTCTCCTTATTTCAGCACACAGACATTACATCTCTGTGCTCACAGGGCCAAGGCTGTATTTAACAACAAAGGCAAAGTAACAGTAATTTTGTGACATAGATAAGATTTTCATTTTCCATACAGATCATGGTGAAATGCAAACATGGAAAGTCTTTTTCCAAAAGATAATTTAGGAAATGTCCAGGTGTTTAGGAAGGATGTTTATAGTCATGGCCAACCAAAAATACTACTTGGACCACAATTAACTAAGTGCGTATTTTTCAAGTGCTTACCAGGTTTCTTACAATGTATACAGTCTTTGGGATTGTTGGGATTTTAAGGCAGCATGGCTTGCTTTCTGTGGTCAGGAAAAGATTTTGTAGGTGTGACTTATAAAAAGTGGAAAAATTCAGTAAAATATATAATGAAAACATCAATATGGGCTCATGATAATATGGAAGATAGTGAAAATGGGGGATTTGAGGTGGTCCTTGAGCAATAGGTAATATGTAAATAGAAAAATCTTATAGGTACAGTTCTCTTACATCCTGGATTTTCCAGGGCTGTATCAGTTGGTTATTACAATAATGACTACATTTTTATTTATTTTTTTTTGAAGATTTTATTTATTTATTTGACAGACAGAGATCGCAAGTAGGCAGAGAGGCAGGCAGAGAGAGAGGAGGAAGCAGGCTCCCCACTGAGCAGAGAGCCCAATGCGGGGCTCGATCCCAGGACCCTGGGATCCTGACCTGAGCTGAAGGCAGAGGCTTTAACCCACTGAGCCACCCAGGCACCCCAATAACTACATTTTTAAATGTATACTGTCTACTAAGTACTTTGTATATGCTACTTATAATTCTCTCACCATAAATTTCCTAAAATTCTCCCCATTTTTCAAACAAGCAAAGCAAGCAAGACATACAGAGCTTGCCAAAGGTCACGTGGGTACAAGGTGAGGAGCTGGAATTTCCAATCCACCACACCCTTCTTTATTCTGCCATGAGATACGCACTTGCCAGATGTATCCTGATTTTGGTTCCAAATATATGGTCTCTGCTGTGTATTGCATTGTCAGCATTTCTCCAGGGTTGCACGTTGCCATCTGTTGTTGGCAAAAACCATTCATGTGTTGCAAGCTTATCCTGAGATCTGGGAGTTGAGTTACTGCGTCTTTCAGAGACACCATTTGAACTCTAGATGACTGTTGTGGGAATAGCTGAAGCTCAGGCATTTGGTCAGTCCTGGGCACCTGATGTGTGGCCCCTCTTGGCTCTGGCTTACCCTCTTGTTTATCCCCTCCCTGAGTTCTATTCTGCTGGCTCTGATTCTTGGGTCTTAATTGATAACCTGCTCTACATCCAAGTTCACATAGTTGAGATGGGAATGTGAAAGGGAAGTCTTTAGAATGTTTTCTTTCTGTGGTTGGCTTGGTTTACTTGCTCATGATTAAATGACAGGATGAATACCAGACACCAAGACACTGCTCTGGGCTTCCTGCTGAGCAGGGGGATACCAGATGCCTTTCTGAGCTGGACAGGGAAGCCTATTTGATATGCCTCCTTAGTGTCCCTTCCATGATTGTCTTCATAGAGCAGCCTGGGACAGGGGAGGGCTTCTGTGCATTGTTCTCACCACTGCTGCTATTGTCACCAGGCTCTCTCTCAAGGGTTGAACCAGTGGGAATTCTGGGCAACTTTCCCTGGACCTTGGCAGAGATGAGGGAGGAGTGAGGACTCAGGAGGGAGGAGGCAGGAGGAACCAGAGCCCAGCTGTGCGGGTGGCAGAACGGCAGTGGGAGGAGGTAAGTAGCATTCTTATGCATGATGGGTTATTTTAGAATGTTCTCAACACTCTAAAAAGGATTGACAACCCCAAGGGCTGTCCATGTGAGCACCCACCTGCTTTCAGAGTAACAGCTTTGCCTCCAGCATCTGGCAGATGCAAGGCAAGTGCCTTGCTTGATAAAACCATAGTCTCCTGCGCTTCCCTGAAGGAATCATCAACTCCCCCATTCACTCTCTATTCTCTATAGGGTTGTTTAATGGTTTTAAGATTAGGATGACAGTGGATGGCAGCCTCTATCACATTGGCCAATATATTAGATATAAAAAAATCAGCATTGTTCTTTACGTGAAAAACGCCTACCAACTACTGAATAAATCTAAGCTTGTAGGAGATAATTTATACATCGAATATACTTAATGCTTGCATCCGGGCTTCCTATTCCCTGGACATAACAACAGTACTTAATAAATGTGATAATGAATGAATGGAAATTTACAAACTAGTCTTTTCTACCTTTTTTTTTTTTTTAATAGCAAATGTTCTAAAACCCTGATGTCAAGCGGCATGTTGCTCCCAGATCCTAAACAAAAGCTGGAAACAATCATACACAATGACGAGAAATTCCTCCCCAAATCTGCTAGGTGTTAGAAACTCCCTGTTGGTGATATTTTCAATCTGTCAATGATATTTGGCAACGTTAGCAACAGTGGGGAGTGGCTTGAACTTGATGTTGTTGTTTTTTGGAACGTTTTGGAGTACTTGATAAACTTACTCAGAATCAAAAATTCTCCAAAAAAAAAAAAGAGAATCCAAAGCTGGGAGCTTTAGAATATCTCTGTGCTTTAAATGTTGCCTTCTACAGTCATGTATAGCCTGGACATCTTTGCTCATATTTTTGCTCATAAAGATGAACTAGAGTGTGGGCTTCTCGTGGGGCCTCCCAGAAGGTGTGACACAGAGGAGAGGAAGGAAAAGGAGTATTTATATTTGTGAGGCCCTAATATCCGTGGTGAGAACAGAAATGGTAACAACAGGAAACCCTGCACTTAATCACAGTTACAGCTGGGAGATTTTGATCCAAAGTCTGTGGTAGGGTTTACAATGCTAGCGTATTAGTAGAGAAGCTTATATTTATATTGATAAATAAAATAGCATTAATTCCTCGACAGGGATGAAGTAAAACTATTATGGAAGTTTTTCTTAAAAAAGAGCTATTAAGTCTCTCATTTGTCTGAAATATGCTTAGAGAAAAATGTGCTTAGAGATCATTCTACATGGGGTAGAATGAAACCAAAGTTTCATACTAGAGAAGTGTGCTTTTTTATTCATGTTTCATGAGTGAAGACAGGGTCTGGGTTTGCTCCAAAGCAAACACAGATTTCCTCCTTTATTCTCTGAGAACTAATCCGGTTATGTTTTCCTGTCTGCACTGGGTTGTGTTGCCACGGGTGATGCTGCCTGGAACACCAGCAAAGAGATAAGAGCTCCACAAGTGACATTTTGTAGGGACAAGCCCTATAGTCTTAGAATGTTCCTCGGGGGAGCAAAGTTAAGGATAAGGCTGGTCATCAGGGCCATCCGGAGAGAGGCTTGGAGCACCAAGGACAGTGACTCTCTGCACCTGAGCCCTTCCCTCTGGCTCCGTTGACCTCCCTGGCTTCTTTCCTGGCAGAAGGAGTTTGAGCAGCATCTCTCCTGGAAAGCCTCCTGCAGACACGCCTGCTCCCCCAAAGCTCTTTCCAAGTATTTCCAGCCATTGGAGGACATAGACTACTAGGGGAGAGGCAGGAAAAATGTCTTCGGAATTTCCTCCAGCCCACAGTGTTTCGACTGAAGTGTTGAATTGAGGTGGCATTTCATGCCATAGTTAGAAGCTTCTTAGGTTTTTTTTTTTTTTTCCCAACTTCTGAAATAATGAAAAAACACTTTATTCTTTACTGCCTCTTTTTTTTTTTTTCTCATTTCTCCCCACACTGTTTTGTTTGTTTGTTTTCAATTTTTCTTTTCCTGTGAGCAGTTGGGAAATTTTGGGGTTGGAGGAGTCATGAATAGGGACAAAAATCAGGGATAAGATGAGAAGGATCCGAGTTTCTTTCTACTGGTCTCTTTGGCATACAATTAGCCTTTTTTTCACAGCAGACGGTGGAGTTTGTGGGTTGACTGAACAGAATTTACTGGCAGTATTATCATTTTAAAGGTGAGTTAATGAGGCAAGGAGTACTTAATAGATGGACACTTTGAAGAATTTTAAAAATCTTTATTCAACTATGGACAGGAATTGTATCACCTCACTAATAAAAGGACGGAGTCCTCTATGTAACACCATTGTCATGGCTGAGCAGCGTGTTACTGCCTATCATCAACGGTGGAAACAAATAAGGACGGCATTCATTGAGATAAATATTTACACATGAACCTTTGAAGTTTGAAAGTAGGGTAGTGTTCTCTGTGCACAAGATGTTGTGCAATGAGAGCACACCTCAGGGGATACAAAGTAAAGACCAGAGCTGTTTTCTCATGCATGCTGCTACCTGTTCAGGCTCAGATTATGAACTCTACTGCGTGCCAGGTCTCATAAAATCATTATGCGGGGTGGGTGCCTGAAATGTGTCAGCAAAGTGGTTGGAAGTGTATTTTCCTACAACTCGACTGTGACTGGCCATTTCTGTCCATGGGGCACGGACAATCGATTTATGAGTGATTTGCTCCCGGTCACTCCTGGAGGACCCACAGAGGGTCCAGTGACAAAACCACAGTCTTGACAGGCAGAGATCACAAGTAGGCAGAGAGGCAGGCAGAGAAAGAGAGGAAGAAGCAGGCTCCCTGCCGGACAGAGAGCCCGATGCGGGGCTCGATCCCAGGACCCTGGGCTCATGACCTGAGCTGAAGGCAGAGGCCTTAACCCACGGAGCCACCCAGGCACCCCTCAAAACCACAGTCTTAAGAGTGATCCCAACCTGTCTCTTGTTAAAAGTTGTAAAAGCCACGCAGCCATTTGTCTCATATGACAAAGGGGGTCTGGGCTTCCACGGCATCCCAGGTGGAGGATAAATGGAGGTTCCTGCCTCTGTGGTCACTAATTTTTGAGGAACTTGTGAAGGAGATTCTGTGAGAGTAGAAGGCATTGATGATCTCGACCAGTTAGACCTGGCACTGTGGTTTCCTCCAACACTCCTGTCCTGAATTTTAGATTTTGCCAATCGTTTCCCGAGTCTTGGTGGACTCAGTGTGTGTGTGTGTGTGTGTGTGTGTGTGTGTGTGTGTACAGGGAAAAACTTACAAGGACTCTCATTTCTTTGTACTTGGCATTACAGTGGATTAAAAATCTTTCTTTTCTCAAATTCTCTACCTCTATCCACATGGGTCACCATTATCATTTTGAAAGTTTCTGTTCAATATTAAGAGTTAGAAATACAGGAAGTTCATCTTTCTTGTCTAGGAAATTGAGTTAGCTGCAAAACAAAAATTTAGATTTTGGATTTTCTGATTCTTATTGAGCCAAATAATTGTGTATAAGTTCTATCTACTATAACATGTGTACCCTTAGAAAAGTAATTGAATAGCTTGAAATTAATTTTCAGCTGAAAAATGGGAATCATAATAAAATAGTGGTATCAATGCTTGTGAAGATCAAGGGGGAGACTATTACTTCTTTTTCTTTAAAGATTTTATTTATTTATTTATTTGACAGACAGAGATCACAAGTGGGTAGAGAGACAGGCAGAGAGAGAGAGGGGGAAGCAGGCTCCCTGCTGAGCAGAGAGCCCAATGTGGGGCTCGATCCCAGGACCCTGAGATCATGACCTGAACTGAAGGCAGAGGTTTTAACCCACTGAGCCACCCAGGCACCCCGAGACTATTACCTTTTTATAGATTTAGTTGGCATAATAGTTTTAGTTATAAAGTTGCACAGGGACCTGTTAGGAAGCAACTGTGTGGTTTGCCAAAGTCCTTAATTTTCATCTTTGATTTCCAGAGGGCCAATTAATGCTTTAGGGTAAAAGTTGTCAGACTTTAGCTCTCAGTCCTAAACAGGCTTGCCACCTGATTTTGTAAATAAAGTTTTATTGGAACACAGCCATGTCCATTTGTTTACTTACTTGCTATGTCTGCTTTCATGCTACAGCTAAAAAACAGAGTTGTGACAGATGGCCATATGGCACACAAGCCCAAGTATTTACTCTCTGGTCCCTTACAGAATAAGTTTGCCAAACTCTGCTCCTAGGAGTTCCTGATGAAATAAACAATCTCTAAACTTCTGCAGTGCAATGCTTAATCTTTCATGTGATTGTAAATACGAGGCATCACACTTAGCAAACTATCAGTAGAGCTCCCCTTCAAGTTCACAGTCTAGTTTGCTTTCTGGTAAGATTTAGATTCTGAGGGATCCTTTCCTGTTTGTTGTTTTCTTCTTCTTCTTTTTGTTTTTTAAAATTATTTGATAGACAGAGATCACAAGTAGGCAGAGAGGCAGGCAGAGAGAGGAAGGAAAGCAGGCTCCCCACTGAGCAGAGAGCCCAATGTGGGGCTTGATCTCAGGACCCTGGGATCATGATCTGAGCTGAAGGCAGAGGCTTTAACCCACTGAGCCACCCAGGCACCCCCTGTTTGTTGTTCATCCCACAGTTCCAAGTGGCTTTACGAGGAGGGTTTGTTGCCCACATATTCTAGTAATCACTTCTTCAAACCTGGTGTCAGTGTCACACTGCCACATTCTCACAGCACCTGCTCTCTCACACACACACTTTGTACAACTGCTGTTGTTAACTGTGTGGTCCACATAGCAGGCCACAAATGGAATGATTGGTGTGTGATTTTAAAATGTCCACAGATATAGAGCCACAGAAAATTAATTAATTAATTAATCTCACCGTAGCACATATCCTTCCCAGTGTCCATCCCCTAGCCACCCCATCCCATCCATACCCCCCGCCCCCTCTAGCAACCCTCAGTTTGTTTCCTGAGATTAAGAGTTTCTTGTGGTTTGTCTCCCTCTCTGGTTTCATCTGATTTCATTTTTCCCTCCCTTCCCCTATGATCCTCTGTCTTGTTTCTCAAATTCCTCATATCATTGAGATCATATGATAATTATCTTTCTCTGATTGCCTTATTTTGCTTAGCATAATACACTCTAGTTCCATCCATTTCATTGCAAATGGCAAAAATCTCATTTTTGATGGCTGCATAGTATTCCATTGTATATATACACCACATCTTCTTTATCCATTCATCTGTTGATAGACATCTGGTATCTTTCCATAGTTTGGCTATCGTGGACATTGATGCTATAGACATTCGGGTGCATGTGCCCCTTCGGTTCACTACATCTGTATCTTTAGGGTAAATACTTAGTAGTGGATTGCTGGGTTTTAGGGTAGCTCTATTTTGAACTTTTTGAGGAACCTCCACACTGTTTTCCAGAGTAGCTGCACCAGTTTGCATTCCCACCAATGGTGTAGGAGGGTTCTCCGTTCTCTGCATCCTCGCCAATACCTGTCATTTCCTATGTTAATTTTAGCCATTCTAACAGGTATGAGGTGGTATCTCATTGTGGTTTTGATGTGTAAGAAATTTTTAATAGTATCAGGACCAGGACTGATCCTAATTCCCTGTCCACACCCAGAGCCAGGCAATGTCCACAGAGATTAGTTATTTTTCTTCTGATATTTGTGCATTTCCTGGCTGGTGAACAGGACACGAGACTTAAATTGTATAGTGAACACATTTTGCTGTCTTGAACAGGTTAGTTAATATAAAGGGAAGCAAAAAGTCATGAACTGCTTTCTTAAAGATGCTACCTGCTTCACTGATGCATTCAGAAACATAATCACTGTTTAAAAACTGTCCCTAAATAACAATGGCGTGGCCATTTCCATCTAGTCTCCAGTCTTCTGTATCTGGCCCCTGGAGAGATGGTGATTGACTGTGGAGAGATGTTTCAGGGACAGCTATAGGGAAGTGATTCTTGTGGGCTTGGGCCCCTTTACATGAACAGATCCTCATATCATCTGGATTTTTGGTATGTGTGACATAAAGAAGACTCTCAGGGAAATCCTGGTGCCTGTGTGTGACAGACCCACTCCCTTCTAGCTCCTCACCCTATCACCAAGATGAATAGCCACCGTAAGGCTCCCACACCCCACTTTGGCACAAAGGCCAGCTCTTCAAATACACCCTCACAGTGTGCAAAGTCCCTTAACAGCAAAGAGCAAGAACTTTGTCTTGTGGCCAGGGTCCAAGGGTTTTACTATTAAGCTTTAAGTATGTAAGAAAGATTTCAAAGAGATGTCAGGACTTGGTTAGAATCATTGAGTGTGGACCCACTTCCTGGTCAGTAGCTGTCAAGCGACTATTACTAATCACACGCATGTGTGCCCACGGAATAATACTTGCCCTTACTGTGAGCAGTGCTCTGTGATCTATTTTATTGTATTTGTCTGTTCTCATGTGTCCTTATACTACTGTATTTCATTTTTTAAAAAAAGTTTTACATATTTATTTTGTGAAGGAGAGGGAGAAAGATGCGGGGAGGGGCAGAGGGAGAGAGAATTTCAAGCAGACTCTGCCGAGCGTGCAGCCCAGCACGGGGCTCAGTCTCATGACCCTGGGATCATGACCTCAACCATAATTAAGAGCTGAATGCTTAACTGACTGAGCCACCCAGGCGATCCTCATTTTTTTCTTAAATGCTGATGTCCACCCACTAAATGTATTTCATTTACCCCAGCTAATAGTAATCTGCAGTTTGGAAAGCAGTGTTCTAGGTGATACAAACGTTACTGACTCTTGCCTACCAAAACTGATGGCTAGGAAACAATATATTTTCCTTCCCACGGAAACATGACGCAGGGACGTAACGGAGATCACTCAGGCCTCTATGGGCATATGTATCTTTTTCCTTCCACAACTGGATGGATTATTTTGAAGTCCTGATTTCCTTCTTATTTCATTACCTAGCTTTTCTCTTCTTCCCCCCACCCCCAGTCTGTTTGTTTTCTTTCTGCCTTTGACCACTAGCTCCACTGGTCACTTGAAGGGCTGCCATGTTCTCTACTGTCTCTGAACACTTCTGTGTGTGGCTCTGGCTTCCTTTCTGCCCCTGTAGGCCTGATCAATTCTAGTTTATCACTCCTAAGTATCTCTGCTCCCTCTAGTTCTCCATGAACTCTATTTCCTGGTTGTTCAGATAGGATCTCCTTTCAAACTTTGGGCCCATTGAAGGCAGGGACAGGGTTATTTTAAATTTACCTACCACACAAGACCCAGCATCTAGTAGGCTCTTGATGCAAATTTGTGGGGTGAAGGAGTAGATGAGTGGAACTATCTGGAAGGGGAAAAAGCCACTAGATGAAGGATTTGAATGAGCAACCTTCTTAAAATAAGTTCTATTACCATTCATATTCTTCTTTTGTTTTGTGCAAATGCCAAAATGTCCATGGAATTTCCTTCTGAAATAAGATTTCCTTCTGAAATAAGGTTTTTCTCTTATCTCTGGTGGTATAGTCTTTGTATCTTAATTTAGATCATACCTGCCCAAGACTTATTACACTATTATTGAATTGGACTTATAGATTGTTATGTGCATTAGTATGTTTATCAAGTGCTAGGAGACACAGGGGCCTCCTAGACATGTTTATGGGCTGAAAGAAATGGGACAAGATTGTATACATTAAGGATCCTAGCTTCAGGCACATTCATGAAAAGCTGCATGCGCCAAGGATCTAATTTGCATGGTTTTCATTGGCATGGTTTTGAATTGTGTATGTTGGCTGTCTCAGCCAGTTCATGTGGTGATGAGTGCATGCAAGCAATCACACTTATTCTCCAGCAGATCAAATATTGAAGAGGAATTTTATATTGACTTAACTTAATTAATCCCATATCTGTGGAATATAATTTATTTTACCAATGTTTAGTTAAAATTTAACTTTAATATGGTTGATGTATTTCAACTGACTCAACAAGGGAAAAGCCACTTCTCAGAATATTCAGCAACACAATGAGCTTGTTTAGTCTTCTTTTATTTCTATGATTTCTTTTATTGAAGGGCTATTTTTAGTGTCTGCTAGGATATTATGGTGATACAACAGACATAGACATTGCCTTCATGGAACCCGAAGTGTAAAGGAGAGACACACATTCAACAAATACATAGATGCATAATTGTAAGCTCTTATAAATACTAAAGGGAAGATCTCTGAGCATAGGAAGGAGGACCAAATTTAGATTAGATGTTGAAGAAACCTCTTTGGTGAAGTGATGTTTTTGCCAGATCTTTCATTCCTGGTGATGGAAACCTATAAGAAATCTTTGAGGCAGAAAAAGCGAATTCTTTTAAATAATTGAAATATCACTGTATTGGAGCTTAGGGAGTGCATTACATTCCTAGAGCTGCTTAACAAACCACCACAAGCATTGTGGCTTAATTAAAGCAACAAAAATGTATTCTCTTACAGTTCTGAGGATCAGAATTCTGAAATCAAAGAGTCAGCAAGACCAACACTTGCTCTGAAGGTTCTAGGGAAAATCCTGGCTTGCCTCTTTCAGCTTCTGGTGAAGGCAAAGATTAATAACGCCCTTATTTTACATGTCTATTTTAAAAAGTAATAGTGTTCATAGCATTTGGTTGTAAAGAGAACAGATGCTCAAAACCACAGAACAAGTGAGTGTCAAGTGTACCAGCAAAACTCAGACCTCTAAGACTCCTGCCCTTGCAATTTTGACATCAGACTTTCTTGCTGCTTATTTTTTTTGAATAGCACAATTAATATGCTGACAAGCGGAAACAAGTAAGACATCTTCTAGAAAGTAATTTGGTCACTTGACTAAGCTGAACTATATATAGGCTTTCTATTGTTATTAAGTATTTAAAAATTTTCAACCTGAAATCATTTTATGTTTGGAATGGTCTAATTTTTAATATTTAAAAAACTGGTAGTAGTCCACTTTAAATTTATGAGTGGGTCTAAAAAATTATTTTAATTATTATTATTAAAAATAATCCTGGTGAAATCACAGCAGAGTTAAATTTGGTAATGGTCAGAGTCATCAGATGCTTAACCTAAAGGATGATTACTTGTCCAAATTTTAAGGTATTATGGAATATTAAGGTGTTAGAGGAAAATAAAGCATTTATGTAGAACACTTTAAATAATAGAAAGTCAGAGAAAGAGGTTTGGGGTTAAAGAATCATAATGTAGGTGAGTTTCAGGTTGTAGTGATACCTTTGATTTGGGTTCAGTGAGGTGGAAATTAGTGGTCGTTGGGCAAAGAAGACTCTGCTTTCCTTTGTTAAAGATCATGTCCTTTGAGCATGCACTAAGTTATTTTACTAAATGGTGACTTAAATCCTGGCATCTCACCATGCCATGTTTTGAAAATTCCATGACTTGGGAACATATTCCTGGCCAAGGAACCCAGAAAAGAACAAGTTGGACCTGTGTTTCTAAATAGGTCACTATAAAGAATTGCATTACAATACAATTACAGTTGTGTAGTATTTCCCAAGTTATGAAAACAGAAACTGCATGCCATTTATGTGGTATGAACTGAATTAAAGGCAGGCCCAAGAGTGAAACTTAACCAACCTTCAGGGTAAAAGAAAATTCTCCCAAGACTTGGACTCTGTTGAGTGATGGATGATTGGATACATTTGGATAAATGTTTCTCAGTCACTTACAGCCTTGGTCCCAGTATCTGCAGTAGAATAACATGAATGCAGATGGGATTTGGTTAGCTAACCTAAGATGTTACCTCTATTCTTCTGTAGCTTGTACGCCAATGACACTGTGTTTGGAGGTTTCACAAAGCCAAATTTGTGTTCTGTCTGATTCATATTCAAATAAATATGGAGTGACTGAATAGTTTGGCCCTTCAAAGGAAGTCATGTCTCTGCTTGTTGGAGTTCTGACTGTTCCCGTCTCCTTCTACATCCCATGTATGCTCTTTCCTGCATCTCCCGAGCTGCTGATGGAAGTGTCCTTAGGAACCTTCATACTAGTCTTCCACGAGTGTTTGTTTCCGAGAACCAAGGCTATTCTCCTTAAGGAACATGTGACTCAGTATATTTATAAAATTACAGAAATTTATTCCACGATACTCTGTAGTGGGGTGTTTTCCTGAAAAATAAATCTAAAATTCTGTAGAAAATTTAAATGAATGAAAGTAGTCAAGAATGTTTTGGAAGTGAAGAGCAATTTGAAGGACTTGCCTTAACAAATGCTGACATACACTTCTATTAAACAGTTTTAGTTGACAAAAAAATAAATGGACAACTGAATGGCATGGAATAAACTCAGACTGTTACATAGTTGAAATTTAGCTTGTGATGAATAGGAATCACACGTATTTGGAGGCGAGAGAGTTTAAAGAGGTGCTAATAGGATAATTGGTTATTATTATTATTAAACATGTAGATCTTCATTTTATACCAAATGATAATAGAAGGAAACAAAGCAAAACAAATTAGCAGAAGACGTGGGTAATTATGTATTGGATCTCAGAGCAAAGAGTTTCTAAGCACAAAAATGGTAGAGGAAATCACATATTTTTAATTGCATAAAAATTTAAAATGGGAGTGGGGAGAAGTGGAGGGATAGGTAGGCAGAACACAGAGGATTTTTATGGCAGTGAAACTGCTCTGTATGATTCTATATAATGGTGGCTACATGTCATTATACATTTGTCCAAACCCATAGAATATATAACAGCAAGAGTGAACTCTAATATACACTATAAATATCGGGTAATAATGTCATCATAGGTTTGTTGGTTGTAATGAATGTAGCACTCAGGTGGGGGATGTTGATTATGTAGGAGACTGGGTATGAATGGGGGCAGAGTGGATATGGGAGATAGCCACCTTCCACTCCATTTTGTTGTAAACCTGAAATTGCTCTAAAAAGTGAAGTCTTTGATATCAGCCACAGCAACTTCTTTCAAGATATGTCTCCAAAGGCAAAGGAAACAAAGGCAAAGATGAACTTTTGGGACTTCATCAAGATCAAAAGCTTCTGCATAGCAAAAGAAACAGTCATCAAAACAAAGAGGCAACCCACAGAATGGGAGAAGATATTTGCAAATGACAGTACAGATAAAAGGTTGATATCCAAGATCCATAAAGAACTCCTCAAACTCAACACACACAAAACAGATAATCATATTAAAAAATGGGCAGAAGATATGAACAGACACTTCTCCAATGAAGACATACAAATGGCTACCAGACACATGAAAAAATGTTCATCATCACTAGCCATCAGGGAGATTCAAATCAAAACCACATTGAGATACCACCTTACACCAGTTAGAATGGCCAAAATTAGCAAGATAGGAAACAACGTGTGTTGGAGAGGATGTGGAGAAAGGGGAACCCTCTTACACTGTTGGTGGGAATGCAAGCTGGTGCAGCCACTTTGGAGAACAGTGTGGAGATTCCTCAGGAAATTAAAAATAGAGCTTCCCTATGACCCTGCAATTGCACTGCTGGGTATTTACCCCAAAGATACAGATGTAGTGAAAAGAAGGGCCATCTGTACCCCAATGTTTATAGCAGCAATGGCCACGGTCGCCAAACTGTGGAAAGAACCAAGATGCCCTTCAACGGATGAATGGATAAGGAAGATGTGGTCCATATACACTATGGAGTATTATGCCTCCATCAGAAAGGACGAATACCCAACTTTTGTAGCAACATGGACAGGACTGGAAGAGATTATGCTGAGTGAAATAAGTCAAACAGAGAAAGTCAAGTATCATATGGTTTCACTTATTGGTGGAGCATAACAAATAATATAGAGGACAAGGGTAGATGGAGAGGAGAAGGGAGTTGAGGGAAATTGGAAGGGGAGGTGAACCATGAGAGACTATGGACTCTGAAAAACAACCTGAGGGTTTTGAAGGGGCGGGGTGGGAGGGTGGGGGAACCAGGTGGTGGGTATTAGGGAGGGCACAGATTGCATGGAGCACTGGGTGTGGTGAAAAAACAATGAATACTGTTACGCTGAAAATAAATAAAAAATTTAATTAAAAAAAATAAAAAGTGAAGTCTATTAAAAAATAATTTTTTTTGTATATGTGAATTATCTGTTCGTGTCTTTTCTAAATTTTTCTGTCAAGTTTTTGGTCCTTTGCCCTTCACATTTAAGAGTTCTTTTCATATTAGAAGTAGGCCTTTTGTCTGTGGTGTAAGTTGTTAATTTTTCTATGTCTTGACTTGGTTTTCGGTATTTTCTGACATGCACTAGTTTTTATTTTTTATTTTTTAGTCAAATTTATTAATGTTTTCTTTTATTGTCTCTGAACTTGGAGTCATCTTTAGAAAGCCTTTTTCTTCACAGGAAATTGACCAGTATTTGTTTCTAGTACTTCCATGATTCAATTTCTTACATTTAGATCCCTAATCCATTTGGAGTTTATCCTATGTATGGGGTGAGATATGGATCTAATGTTATCTTTTCCTAAATAACTTCCCAGTTGTCCCAGAATTGCTTATTTAAATATCTATCGTTATTCCATTGATTTGAGATGCTGCCTTTTTCATATTCTAATTATTCTAACTCTTTGCATAAGTATTTGGGTACAACTGTAGACTTTTATTGATTCTTGTATGTTTCTTTTCTGTTGCTACTTCATTGAATTTCTTTTATTGTTTGATTTGCATTTATCCCTGATTATCTGTGGCTTTCCAGGTATACTATTACAACATCTAAAAATACAGGTAATTTAACATTATTTTTTTGATCTACTCTTACTCTCCTGATTACTCTCTTGTCTAAGTGAATTTACTGATACTTTCAGTGCAGTGATGAGTAGTAGCAAAGAGAGTGGGCACCTTTTTTTTCTTGAGCATTAAAAAATACAAATGGGTATTGAGTTTTTTCAGTGGCTTTTTCATCATATGTTGAAATAGTCATGATATTTTTTACTTAGATTTATTAATATGGTGTATTATAGTTATAAATTTCTAATATTGACCTAACCTTGCCTTTCAAATCCCACAAGGGATTGCTGTATTGTTTTCTTAATGTAGTACTGGATTCTATTTGTTAATATTTTCTTAGAATTTTTTTAAAGGTTTATTTATTTATTTGTCGGAGAGGGAGAGAGGGAGAGAGCGAGCATGCATGTACACAAGCAAGGGAGTGACAGGCAGAGGGAGTAGCAGGCTCCCCACTGAGCAGGGAGACTGATGTGGGACATGATCTGGGTACCCCAGGATCATGACCTGAGCCAAAGGTAGATGCTTAACCGACTGAGCCACCCAGGTGTCCCTTTGCTTAGAATTTTTGCATCGATACTCATGAGTGATATGTGTCCCCTCCTTGCCCTACTGTCTTCATCTGGTTGGTTTAGGTATCAGTGTTATAGTTGCTTCATAGAAGGAAATGGGAAGTTTCCTTTCTTTTCAGTGTTCTAGAATAATGAGCACTGGGACTATCTGGTCTTTGGGAGTTTTGTAGAATTCTACTGTTAAACTATCTATACCTGATGCTTTCTTTGTGTAGTGGTTCCTTAATAATGCTCTCTATTTCTCTAATGGAAATTGGTCTGTTTAAGCTTCTCAGCTCTTATCTAGTTAGTAATCTGTATTTCTTTAAGAACTTATCCAGTCCATCTAGATTTTCCAATGTATCTACATCTACCTATTTATTTATTTATTTATTTATTTTCTATTTCTTACAGAAGTGTTGGAAATTGCTAGTTGTAACATGTTCTAATAGCTGCTTTAAAATCCTTATTAGAGAATTCCTACACCTATATCATCTTGATATTTAAATCTGTTGATCATCTTTTGTCATGTGAATTGAGAATATCCTGGTCTTCGGTAAGATGACTAATTTTGTATTGTGACCCAGACATTTTGAATATAATGTAATGAGACTCTAATCTCATTTAAATCTTCTCTTTTAGTAGGTTTTAACACATTTATGATCACAGAGTACATCCTGGCTCACTCTGGGGGCTGTGGTTTTAATGTCAGTGTAGTTGTCCAACTCTTTGCAGTGTTATTCTGGTCTGCCCCTCTTTTGCATTATCCAGAGGCCTGCATGGAACAGCATCGTCATTTACTTCTCAGAGTATCTGCTTTATTGATTCTCTTCTCTTTTACAGATGAGTGGAAAAGGGGTGTGTCTGGGACTTCATATACAATTTAAAGGATCCTTTTTTCCATCTTCTGCCTCCAATTCTCTAGTGGGGAGGAGGAGGGGGAACTACTTGTTTGCTGGCTATTGTATTCTTCATTTTACTTCCTTTGGGGTGGTGATAGTTGACAAGATCCCACCTCACAGACTGTGTTCTCAGTGCAAGTGGGAAGGAGTGGGGTTCTATTATCTGTGTCTGCAGCCACCACCAGTGGCCAGGCATGTGACACTGTTTGCTTGGCATAGAGTGGGGATATTCACCATAGTTTCACTCCACTGTCTCTGCAGCAACCAGACCAACCCTGGGCCAGGGGTTAGGGGTGTTGCTTCTCTCATGACATCTGCCTGTACTTGGGTGGTTAGAGTCTAAAAGGCTTTGCCTACAGGGCTACCCTCTTTCTAGACCTGTGGCTAGAGAAAACAGCTTTCCTTGAAGATTTTTTCCTGTCCATTTTAGGAGTTCCAGAGTGTGGAACTCAGGCTGAGATGTCTAAGACAACCAAAAATGCAGCAAATTTAACACTAAGTTGACCTCCAGTCCTGAGGTTCTAGGCATTCATCCTTCTTTTTTTCTCCTTTCAGAGTCTTCTCCTTGTTCCTTTATGGCTTTTTCCCAGGGATTTTAGTTGTGATTTATAGGAAAAAAGAGGTGGGGTATGTTTTTACTATTTTGAGTGGAACTGGAAACCATTGTCATTAACTTTTTTTCCTTGTAATTTTAATTTCAATTTTCTCTTTCATCCAGGAGTAAATAGATTTTAACTATCCATGTGGAAGAGTCTTATGAGCTTTGTTTTTGTTAGTAAACTCCAGTTTTGTTGCAGTGTGATCAGACGGTGTTGTTTGTAGTATTTTTCCTTACTGAAGTTATTGATGGATGCTTCCTTTGTGATGCAGTGTATGATCAATTTCTGTGAATAAGCCATGGGCATTTGAGATGAGTGTATTCTCCAGTATCAAGGTATAGAGTTCATAGATTTCCATAAGATTTACTCTGATGACTGACTATGTTGTCTAAATCTTTTAACATCTGACCTTATTTTCTTTCATTCCTCTCTCTCACACATGTACACACACCCCACAGAATGTTACTCCCTTTCACCCAGAACAAAGCGGGATCATAGTCTCATAAAATGTAGTCGGAGTGGGAGAAAAGCTGAACTTCCAAAAGGTGTATATGCACTTTGCATGGAGGAGACAAGCAGGTGGGTCTCCTGTCATTAGGTGTTCCATGAATGGGGATAGCGTGGACTTGTACAAAAAAGGAAGGGGTGAATGGAAAGTGGGGCCTGGTTGTGGTGAGGATTTGTGGTATAGGGAAGGATGGTTAGCTGCTGCTCTGAGTGAAAGTTTGGGGATGGGAAGAGATATCTAAAAAAGATCTAGGAGGGACTTTTTACATGGCATGCTTTGTGAAATCTTTTGAATGGTCTCTTTAAGGAAGCCTGAATAAATGGAATGGGATGTGTATTTTCTTTGAATGTGACTTTTTGCACAGACTGGATCCTGGTGGTCCTAGTTTTTATTCTCCATTTTGTTTATATTTTATTCATAATTAAATTAACATAATTTGTCATGAAATGACCATAATAAAAGAAATTTTTAAATATTTCCTGTATCTTCATAGACTTACCATTAGTTTATGCTCATTTAATATGTTCTCTATGTTTCATATACCCTGCACATAGTTTTTTTCTTTAAAGACCAGAATCTTTTTTTTTTTTTTTAAAGATTTTTATTATTTATTCACTTGATAGACAGAGATCATGAGTAGGCAGAGAGGCAGGCAGAGAAAGAGAGGAGGAAGCAGGCTCCCTGCAGAGCAGAGAGCCCGATGTGGGGCTCGATCCCAGGACCCCGAGATCACGACCTGAACCGAAGGCAGAGGCTTAACCCACTGAGCCACCCAGGTGCCCCTAAAGACCAGAATCTTTATGTGCTTGAAAACTCCACTCAAAAAAGCACCCCTCTTTAAGGGTTTGCATGGGTTGGGAAAGTTATTACTCCCAAAACAGTGAGAAAACAAATCTGAGTTGAATTGGTTTACTTCAGTTTCCTATGAGATCATATAGGATTCTCTATTTCTCATAGGCCCTTATGAGAACTGATGGGCTGCTAGCTATGAGGTAGAGATCTATGGTGGGCACATTTATGCATAAATCAGGATGGCAGCTATATTAGCTCTGACTTCTAAGTAAGTCTCAGGGGAAGCCTGGGGGATGCTTGCAGAAAAGCCAGAAGTACCCAGGAGAAATTATGGTCAATGGGAAAAAAAATCCCAGGCATCTTGGGGTATAGTTCCACATGTTTCTTTTGGGGGAGGCGGGTAGGGACAGAGGGTGAGGGAGAGAAAGAATCCCAAGCAGGCTCCATGCCCAGCACAGAGCCCAATGCAGGTGTGGATCTCACAACCCTTAGATCATGACCTGAGCCGAAATCAAGACTCTGATGCCTAACCGACTGAGCCTCTTAGGCGCCCCCCCCCCCAAAAGTTTCTTATTTTAAAAAAGCACAAACTTTCTGAGTTTCAGTTTTCTCATATTACAAAATGGGAGATTTAGATTTAAATGATCTCTAAAGTTTCCTTTAGCTCATTATATATCTGTAATAAAGGCAGAATTGATTTATGTTTACCTCCCAGGTCCCTGAATTCACAAATTTAAATAAAGTTAAAGTGGAGATCTTAAAATTACACTGCAAGTAGAGGAATGCATCTAGATTATAGGTTTAATAAGCCCAGTGAGAACCAGAACCATGATGTTAAAGGATGACAAAATAAAAGTTTACAGAAAAACTAAATACAGGTTTCCCCTGCCATTCTTTTGTAAGCTGGGATGGCCTGAAGCAAAGAAGCAATTACCTTAATTTATATGGAATAATGTTTAAATGTTCCCTGGTCCCAAAATAACCTCTCTTAGACATTCCTGATACCTTAGGACACAGATGCACAAAATAAATGGACACAAAGCCCAGACGCTCACAGATACAGTTCACAGCACTGGGGCTGCTGCTGAGATGCCCAGTGTGGTTCCTGGGAAAGGAGCCGGTGGCGCCTCTCTCCCTGCTGCCGGGGGTGGGGAGTGGTGAGCTACCCCTACAGTGGCTGTGGCTCTTGCAAAACAAACACTGAATGCTGTCTTCATTTTTTACCTTCTTTCATAAAAGACAAAGTCCTCCTTGGATTTATTTTGGTTAGCAAAACAGCTACTAACGCGGATCTTTCGTAAAAGCCAAGTGGTTTAATGCAAACTTTTGAGAAGTAGGTGATGCCCTTACATAATTTACCTTGAACTTTGCCACTGAAATTGATCAAAGCTTAATGAACCTGGGATTATATTTCATGAAAGATGATGATATTCAATTGGGGTGAAAAAAAATTCAGGAAATCCAATGGGACCAATTATTGCATTTATTTGGCAACTTGACATTCTGAGATGGAAAAGTGGACTCTAATTTGCTTCTTAAGAAACTAGAACTGGGAGCACCTGGGTGGCTCAGTGGTTAAATGTCTGCTTTTGGCTCAGGTCATGATCCCAGGGTCCTGGAATCGAGCCCTGCAAAAGGCTCCCTGCTCAGCGAGAAGCCTGCTTCTCCCTCTCTGACTCCCACTGCTTATGTTCCCCCTTTCACTGTGTCTCTCTCCGTCAAATTGGTGAAGTCTTAGAATATAAGCATGGTTCGGTGGGGTGAGGTCTGGAACTGACAACCAAGAAAGAATTCTTGAGACATCTTTGGTGCAGAATGGTGGTTTATTAAAGCACGGGGATAGGACCCGTGGGCAGAATGAGCTGCTGCCCCGGGGTTGTGAGGAGTGGTCCATTATGTGCTTGCAAGTTGGGAGGGCGTCAGGGATGGTGTAAGTCTCTAAGGAATTTTGGAAGCAAGGTTTCCAGGACCTTGAGGGGCTAGCTATTGTTGGGAAAAATGTCATTCATTACCAGTAATAAGACCTTTGTCGAGAGACCCTTTAGATGTATATCAGTGGGTCATATGCTTGGGAATGATTGTCAACATGTATCTTGGAGGGTTTAGAGATAATGTTTTTTTAAGGGAATTGTTAAAGTAGACTTCAGGATCCTGGTAGGGGGTGGGGGTCCTCAGGCTATGATTGCCCTCTGCCCTTAGCAAAGTGTTAAGGTTGTTAATGTTGCTTCCCTAGAGTTGAGTCCCTAGAGGAATGTCACTCTGCCTGTTTTAAGGGCTTGTCAGTGGGTAAGGAAATTTAATAATTTTTCCTCTGCCTCGGTTTCCCACATCAAAATAAATAAATAAAGTCTTAAAAAAGAAACTAGAGGGGCACCTGGGTGGCTCAGTGGGTTAAAGCCTCTGCCTTCGGCTCAGGTCATGATCTCAGGGTCCTGGGATCGAGCCCCGGATCGGGCTCTCTGCTCAGCGCGGAGCCTGCTTCCCTTCCTCTCTCTCTCTCTCTCTGCCCACCTCTCTGCCTACTTGTGATCTCTGCCTGTCAAATAAATAAATAAAATCTTATAAAAAAAAAAAAAAGAAACTAGAACTGGATTTTATTTGGGAAACCTCCCTGTCTCAGTCTGTTCATAAATATCGGAGAACTAAGAGTTCAAATAGGAAAGGTTACTAGTAAAAGCCATAGTGATGACTCAGTTCTTCGGGAATTTACCATTCATTATTCTATTGTTTGTGGCCATGAAGATGTGATGAAATGACATGGCACAAATAAGTGGAAACCAATAAGGCCTCAGATATTTGAAATTCTGATGAGAAGAGATCGTAGGAAGTTCCAATGCCTGCATTCATTTAAATGTCTGAGGAGAGTACTCCATCATGGTATTCATGGCCAGGGGAGAGCTAACATTATTCATTTTGAAAATAAAAGAGGGAAGAAGAAAGTGGAGGAGGTAGAGCAAGAAGGAAAGATAGGATAAATATTGACATGTAAATAGGAGATGTAGACTAATGGAATTCTTTTGTGCCCTGCCCATCGTGCAACAACAAAGAATACATCAAGTAATAAAAATAGACCTAACATTCAAAGCATTTAGGATGAATAAACCATGACACAACACGAAATTAAGCCATGGAACTTGCTACTGCAAGGTTTTATTCAAATAGATAACTTAGATTAGAGGATTAGATTCGGTAAACACAGTTTATAACAAAATTTCAATGTCTGCAATTCAGAACAAAGAAACAAAACACCAAGCGAAACAAACAAAAAAAATGACTGGAGCTTCCAGAGAATATTCTAATCTATTTTAGGATGTTTAGGAAATTTCCCTTTAGTGATATTTTATTGCTGTTCTTATTGATGGTCTTTAGTAAGAAGATGATGATGGTTGTGGTGTGGGAGAGGAAACAGTCAGATTATATAAGTGCAGTCCTCAGGGGCGTCCTGCAGGCCTCTGTTGAGCTATTGAACTTGACCCACATGCAGATGCTGTAAGGCGCCCAAACTGGTCTCTTTCCCCTTCATGCTGTCAGGATATGAAATGTATATTTCTGTTTTTAGTTTTTAGGCACTGTTTATTCTTTTTTAAAAATTTTTTTATTTTTTACTTTGATTTAATTGTATGCTATTGCTCTCTTCCTACACCATCATTCCAATAGAAAAATTTAAATTCTCTTTTACTGTTCATGGAACTTTTCAAGCATGCGCAGAAAGGAATAAAATAGTCTATAGCAAACCTATCCATCAGCCAAATTCCACAGTAAGCAGCCTGTGGCCAGCCTCGTTTCCTCTCTGTCCTTTATTTCATCTCTACTTCTTTTTCATTCTGCCACAACATGGGGTTGTTTGAAACAAATCCTTAATAAGTATCCATTTTAATGCTTTCAGGTCTTTCTGATGGAGGCATCCTCTCCTGGAGTAGCCCACCCACTTCTCTTCATTCTATACGTCCCTGTTCTGCAGACCTGGCTCTTGTGGGTCATCCACGATGCCAACATGGCAGCTTCCTCCTGCAAGGATCTCAGCCTCCTTAAACTCTACACTGTTTAGACTGTGTTGTTGACCTTATGCCACTCTGTGTTATTGACCTTATGTGTTATTGACCTTATGTGTTATATGTATAGACTGTGTTATTGACCTTATGCCACTCTGTATTTCTCATTATTTTTATGCATTTTAATGTCTTTTAACCCTAAGTATACTGAAAATTCCATGAAGACAGGGATTTTTTTTTTTTCCATTTTCCATATATGTGCCTTTATACTGCCTACTTTACTATCTGACTAACAGAAGGCACATGATAAAGAGTTTTTGTTCTGTTCTTTGGAAAAATCATCACTAATCCCTAGGCCATTCTCCTTTGAGAGCACCACTTTGATCCATACCCTTTTCTGTGCCCTTTAGTATTAGTATACTGTCACTGCAGAAATGGTGTATTCTTAGCCCGAATACAGAGCTCTAACTAGAGTTCATAGCCTTCTCAACCCATACCTTATATAATCCTGTATTTACTCCTAGTACTTGCTTGAAAGCCTTCTCAAGTGGAAGCTGTTTTTTTCCTCTGATCTCCTTGTCTAAGGCCAGGAGGAGAAGGTAAGAGCTTTTCTCTGACTCCCCACCAACACTTTCAGAGCATTTTCATCTTCTTCTATTGCCTTTTCTCCTTTGAAACTCTAAACAGCTACATCTGCCCCTTCTCTCCCAGCCTGGCCATTTCCCATCTGCCAGACTCTTAGTTATGCCCTGAGAACTCTAGAGGACTTTGGCATCTGGGTCTTAGTTACTATTTGCAATTTTTCTTTTGGAGTGTCCCTGGCTTGAACATTCATGTTGGTATACTGTCTACTATCTAGCCTCTTGTGTTTCTACACAAGCCACTTCTCTGAACACATGTGGACCTTGTTATTGGCTAGAGAGGATCCACATCTAGAGTTTTGAGCTCTTTACCCCAGTCACACTTACTGACTTTTGTGGTCCACGTTCCCATTAAACATGCTTAATAACATCTTGTCTTCCAGCATAATGATGTGCATAAACTTATGGTTCACCTTCCAGGTAGCCTGTCAACGTTCACCACACTTACTGCAAGTGTAGGAGTTTGGGGCAGGAGCCTCATGTGCTGACGTTCAGGGTTCTGCAAACATCTCTGCTCTGGGAAATTGTGAAGAGGTTCATGCTCTCTCTTTATGACGCTCTGTTGAACCTGGACTTCAGGGTCTACCATTTCAACTGCACTCTCATTAACACTAAATCTGATTCCACATTATTTACATTCATAATTCAAAACCAACCTTTTTTTTTTTTTTTTTCTCTGTGCTGCTCTTGGGCTTCCTGCTGCTACTGAAGAAAAGTCATGTAGCCCTATTACTTGACTCTTCTAGGGGTCTGGATCCTTGCTTTGTCTGTCTTGTAAATGTAGGAATTTCTCAGGGGCCTTCCCAGTGAGCTTTTATTCTTCTTACCTTTGGTAATCTCCTTCATCGTTTTAATTACCATCTGTGTGTCAAAGACTGCTGAATTAGCATCTGTCTCAGCAACCACCTCTTTTATATAGAGAACTGAATTTCCAACTACTTTTCCAGCTGGGTGTCTTATAGCATCTCAAATTCAATATATCAGAAGCAGACTCTGTTATCTCTTTCTTCTTCTTCTGTCCCATATGCTGTTCCTGCTGGATTCTTTGTCTCTGTAGATGGCATCATCATCCATCCAGGCAGAAGAGCCTACCATCCCTCCACCCCTCTACACCACCTCACTAGGTATTTGCCAGCTATTCCCAGAACACATCATGTCCACTAGTTCCCACAGACCTTTACTCAGGCTGTTCTCTATCCCTGGAATACTCATCCTCATTCCTCAAGATTCAGATCAGATGCTCGCTCACTTGTGAGGCCTACCTAAGACCCCCACTTCTAATTAATTATTTCTCTTTCAGAGCTCTCACTTTTTTGGTTTTCTGTCATAACACTTATTTTATCTTAGGTCATTTCATTAATTCAGTAGCATTTATGAAGGCTGAATATAGTATCAGACAGTGTCATATACATGAGGGAAGAAAAAGGAGTGACTTCAGTCTGGATAGATTACTTTATTTCTCAGCCTTCTGTTGGGAAATGTGGGCATTTTATTCACTTTACTTTATGCCTTTAAAGAGAAGATATGCTTAGCAGTTCATTTGAGGATAGTAACAGAAAAATAAGCTTCAGATAAAACCTTTATATAAAATGTTAAAGATTGAAAGTTCAGTAGTAAGAGTAAGACAGTGTAGACATATTTGGATCATATGATGGTTTGGTAGCTCCCAAAAATGCATACTTATAATTGTAATTTAATTGAGGCAAGGAGCTTATCCAAAAGATGTTTATGCATGGGTATTAATGGGCATCATGGGTGAGTAAGAAAGAACAAAACAAAATGTTAGAATCTCTGTTACTCACCTGGTCCCAAGGATAAGCATCAGCCAAAGAGACGGTTGAGATCACATATCCCAGGAGATGCATCTCTGCCAGGTACCTGGTAACAAAAGAGACAAAGGGCCCTTCTTCCCATTTCTTCATGGGACCAAATGAAGGTGTTGAACCCTGCCCCCCAACAATTGTGAGGACACCAGGAAACAATATTCTTGGTGGGGATAGCGGTGTTCCTTCATTGAGTGGTAACAAAGTGAGGGATCCTCAAGAATCCTGGAGACAGAGGATATTGACAAAGGTACCAGAACAGAAGAGAAATATGGAAGGCTCATATGGGGGCTCTAACTGGTAAGCAAACTTGTTTCCTTGGGAGCCTGCAAATATCATCCCCTGCTTCAGTCCTGGGTAAATAAGTGAGGAAAAGGGACAGTCAAGTTTAGGTTATTATAATTCATGTGATCTTATCTCTACTCAGGAACTGGTAAGTCTATGGAAATTTGGGTTACCATTGTATGGCAAGAGAAAAGAATTGATATGATATACCAGTTCCCATGGCTGAGCTTCCTTTTCAGAATTCTGTCACCTAAGATTGGTTAGTTCTACATACACTATTGCAAACACAGTAGTAGTAGGGTTGTCTGAGTTAAAGTGGAGAAGAAAACATTGGTGAGAAGAACTTTAATTATGGTTGACTCTTGGTAATTCCAGGAGGATTATCCAGTTTATGTGTCACTTGGATCGCTAACCTTTTACCTACCGGCTGTTTTGCCACTTGAAAGTACTTTATGCCTACAGTAGGCAGGTGATAGAAAGAATATGGAAGTAAACATATTTCAGCTCCACGCAGTCAGGACACAGAGAATAGGAAATCCATTTGTAATCCCGTTTTCAGTATTAACAATACCCTTCACCAGAAAATTTATTGAAACTACTGAATCAAAATAAGTTTCAAGAATTTTTTTTTGTGACTTTATTTTTCTCTATTATTATATTACTCATAAACCATCATGGAAATGAACAATAACTATTTGATTTCAGATAAGCTAGCTGGCTCCCCTTCTTCCTTGGCAAGAAACAAAACTAGATAAAATTGATAAGCCACTGTAAGATTGTGGCCCCTTCAGATTCCAGTAGCTTTTTACAGTAGAAGACTCAGTCATTTGGGTAAGCATTGGCTGTATACTAGAAAACATTCAGCCGAAAGAACCAGCTTGCAGTTCCTTCTGTGCACAGCAGATGCAGGGGGCACAGAGTTCAACCATGTGATGCTAGCACCGGGACTGAAATGGATACCCCTGTGTGGGATGTTATTTTTATTGAGCGAGAGCAAAGTGACAGCGCAAAGCTCCCAAGGAGGGAAGGGGAGCTGTGTGGTATATTCCAATGGCAAACCTACCTTTGCTTACACATGGTCACTTATCAAGGGACAAACCCATTTCCATGAACTGTAGCCTATATTATAGCAGGGAGGATCTAGATGTTGCAGATGTGGCTTTCCATTCATTGCCAGATCAGAAGGGTGGAGAGGAATCTGGCCAGGTGACAAGAATGAATTAACACCCCAAGTTTCAGCTTCTCTCTGAAGCTGCTCAGTTAAGGTAAGCATCTAGAGAAGCCAGTTGAGATTACAAACCCAACAGATATGTTTCTGGAAAATTCCAGGCCAGAAAAAACTGGGATGAAGAGGAAGTAGGAGAAGGATGGAGGATAGTACAAAAAGAAGCCAGTTAAAATAGTTTGAGGTCCAGATGAACATCTGAGTTTGAGGAATGATGAAGATACTATGTTAAATTCTATTTTAGGTTCTTAGGCTAAGCGTATCTACACAGGGTAAGGTTGACAGAATTAGACCACAAGAGAGCAATGACAAGTTGCTATAAAATTTCATGCAAAATTCACAGAAGTCCCTGATGTCTTGCTTTAGTTTACTGATGATCCCTCTCACAAGCAGGGGGTATGTTTTGAGACAGGCTAGTAAATGCTGTAGATCCTGAAATTTTGTGTATACTTACATTAAAACCGTTGGCACTGTAAAGAAGAGAGATGGGCCAATTCCCCCTTTAAATCTCATTCACATCCCAACTGAGAGAACCCCATAATGACTGCCTTAGATACTATTTTGAAACTTGGTGCAAAGGCTTAATGCTTATTAACTTCTTTAGGGACAGTGCTTACTGTGAGTCATAGGGAATCCATCCCAGAAGCTAAGTCTACACATCAATAAGCAGTTGGTGGGGCAGGGAGGGTGTAGACGGCACCTACGGACAGCCTTTAAAAACGAATTCTAAGGTTTTTAGGAAAATATTCGGCTTAGAAATGCTTGTTTCTTTTTATTAGATAGTGGTAAGTCAGGCTTTCAGCTCCCCTCTTCTTTGTCCCCTTCCTAAGTGCCTTGGGAAAACACGTTAAGGCTGAACGGTCCAGAGTGGTATGAAAACACTTTCTTTGTGAGTGAGAATGCATCAGTTTGAGAAAGGAGATCAGTTTCATCATTGTGTGTGTGTGCCAGGAGGCTGCTGTGAATGCAGTCTTGATCTGCATATTCAAAAGGCTGCTCCTGTTTCTGCAGCTGTAGGGGAGAGGTGTGCGCACTGGCGAATCTCAAGAAAGATCTAAAAAATGGCCGATTACGTGCCGAGGTGTGAAATCTCTGGAGGGATTGCTGGGTTTGGGGGTTGCTGGAGGGAACACTGGGACCCCTGGTCTCCCATCATGCACCGTGTCCGCCTGAGCTCCAGTCTTACTTGGCATCCTTCCTCACCTCACTGCCACTCTGTTTATTTTCAGTTCAGGTTGCCCCTCCCCCCCATCAAAATCTGCCCTCCGGAGCAGATCTGTGATTGGTTACATCCTATTTCTGAGGTATTTATTTCCTTATATATTTTGATCGACTTTTAAAAAATGATGCCATATAAGTTGGACACATAAAATATATGCATACAATTTAACAAATAGAACATTGCCAATATCTCTGAAGCCTCCCTCCTCATCCTTTTACCAAAAAACCTTCCCTCCCCCAAGAGGTAAGAGGAGCCAAGTAAAGGCAATCATTCCCTTAACACAGTCTGCCAGCCTAGGTCAGCATCCTTAAAAACACAATTTTGCTTGGCCTGACTTCTCATAATGGAAATCAAAATGTGTGTTTTCTTTTGTGCTTCTCTTCTGACTGTGGTTTAGGGCCGCCTTTGTCCTGTCGCAGCGATTTCAGGCACCAGCGAGCAGATGGGGACACATTTTGGGTGTCAGCATTATGTTTCCCGTGTCTTGAGATAGTTTGAATTGAATGAGCATGGCCTGGTGTGGCGTTTTGGGATGTGCTAGATAAGCGGTGGTCTGGGAACTGTGGCTGAAAGGAGGAAATGTGCCCCATTGTTTGTCCCACCAGGACTGACCTCCAGGTGTCCCGGGAGGCGGACTTTCCGCACTAAAACCAAGAACGGCTCAGGCAAATTGGAACCAACGGAGCACCCCGATTCTTTGTTCATACCTCACCTCCATGCCAACAGGTCCCTTCCCCACCTCTCAACTCTGAGCCTATACTCCCAACTGCCTATTATTCCTAAAAGCCCTCTCCATTCCTCCCATGATGATCTCCACATATTATTTATCATCGTATTATTTTCAGGAGGATGGAACTATCACAATAGAGAGATAATAGCAGTAAAACTCCAGATTCTCGAAGGTAAAATGCTATATACAAGCAGTTGAGGTCATCCAACTTCTTATGTTGTATGTAATCACATGTAATATAATACAGCCAGGACAGAGTGAGCATGGAGGGGGGTTAAAATTATTGAGGGCCTCTCCTGCACCAAACGCTATTGTGGTATATATACACAGTACATGTGGTGTGGTATATAGTACCTGTAGATATACACATATATTCATATGTCTTTAAATAAAAATAGGGGCGCCTGGGTGGCTCAGTGGGTTAAAGCCTCTGCCTTTGGCTCAGGTCATGATCCCAGGGTCCTGGGATTGAGCCCCACATCGGGCTTTCTGCTCAGTAGGGAGCCTGCTTCCCTTCCTCTCCCTCTGCCTGCCTCTCCGCCTACTTATGATCTCTGTCTGTCAAATAAAAAAATAAAATCTTTAAATAAATAAATAAATAAATAAAAATAGAATTGATCTGAATTCTGATATTATGGATAGAAAAATGGGAGCTCAGAGAAAGTAAGTTATTGGCTCAAGGTTTTACGGCTAGTAGAGGTGCCAAGCTGGAACTTAACCCTAGATCTAGTATTTTATCCTTCATCCATTGCAAGTTTAGATATGATCTAAGCAGTGAGGAGTCAAAATGAGACCACAGAGCTGATCACGTAGACCAGCAGTGCCCTCTTCCCTCCCCCTCCCACCCTTCTTCTCACATAACAGGAAAAACAACTCTCAATGCTTTTGTTTTTAAAAAGCACTTAATTGAAGTATGATTGACTATGGTGGTGATTTCATAGGTGTATACCTATCTCCAATCTCAAGTGCTTTTAATGCTGGCTTGTATCTTCCTCCAGACATCTAAATACCATGCTAATGCTGCTCTTTTTTGCATTTTACCTTTAAAGGCTAATACTATAGACTTCCTTTCATGGAAGGAAGATGTGTCTCTTGGATACCATGTTCCCCACCTGACCCCTACCCATAGTTTCCTCCTGGCATCCTTACAGAGATACATCATGAGTCTTGTTTAGCTCAATACTTAATATTTAAATCATTACAACTAAGAGACTATTACCCTCAGCTGAGCTATAAAGTGTAGTAGGCTATACCTTTCACTGTGTAATCTTTGTTTTCCCTTGACTTAATAATTATATTTTTTTCTTAATATTTTTTGGTTTAGTTTTCAGTGTTCTGATCACTAGCTTATCCGTCTTCTGGTGAAAGTAGGTCTCTCCCCACGTGTTCAATATATTCAAACACATCTATCCTGATAGGATATTCACCTTAGAGAACTTTAAACGATCTTCTAGTATTAAAACATGCAATTAAAATTAAGGCAGGGTGGGCAAACGCTTGTAGGAATAATGATAAGGTAAAGTCAGAAACTGTATCAAGTAAAACCAAAGGAGTTGTGAAAGAGTGAGCTCACCTGCTGTCCTCAAATACAGAAATCCTGTCTCTGAGCAAGAGCGGTGCTTGCTGTCCCCACTCTGTCCCCCAGCTCTTTGCCCCCTTGCTTCTCTAGGGGGCCACTGATGCCCTTCTGTGTGCGGCTCTGCAGTATTGTTAGACACCCAAATCCAAAGAGGAGGTGGAATCCAACAAAAGCAGTAACAAAAATCAGTGGTTGAATCTGAAAAGCACACCTTTCCCTATAGAAAAATACCAGTGTAGCACAATAGATGAATATTTGCATATACTACATAAAAATACTATGTGATGTTAATATCAAATTAAATAAAATTTCATGCTAAATTATATTTATATATAATAGATATATTATTATACTTACTAGAACATAGCTACTTGGACCACTTTGATTTGGATCTGTAGCACATATGCTACACATTTCTCTTAATCTGCTTTATAAAGGGCCTTAACATAATTATATTTTAATGCCATTATTTAAAACTTCCATGGTCATCACAAAAGGAAGTAGGGAGTGTCTGAGTCAGAGGCTTTATATTTCAGAGTAATGCAAGGAACTCTTTCAGACTCACCCAACCAGCTGCTAACTTCCTCTATGAAGAGAGTAAGGTAAATATTTATGAAGCCCACAACTTGGTCTGGCCAGACACTTTGAATGAGAGAGAGACAAAGAGGGTAAGAGAGAGGAGAGAGAGAAAACAATGGCTGTTTGTACCTGAGGGTCTGAACTCATCAGACAATATCAGAATCATTGCCTAGTCCTGCCCTCAGCTTTCTCTACCTTAGGGCTCCTCTTAGGGTGGTCTGATGGCTGACTTTCTGTGGTGTCGTGGGGGAAGGGCAGCGCCATGCAGGGGATCAGATGAGCTGAACCTCATATGCCATTCTGGAATAGATAAATAGCATCTGGGGAATTATGCACAAATCTAGATTCTATAATTCCAGTGTTCTTATTTTAGGCATTGTGAGTTAGAATGTTTAAATATAGCATAGGAAAAACTAGGTTTTGAGATTAGAATTGAACTTAAAAAATCACGTAGGATGGTGTTTGTCTGCTTAGGGATTTGCTAAAATTTGAAACCAGATTTTAAGAGAAATGGAAAGATTTGAAAATACTTCTGTAGAGGAGTAACTATTGATAGCATTACAATTGACTTATATGATAAGAATAAAAATTAAGCATGCTCGATAGTAGTTACTCCTTTTTTTCCCCCATATGTATTTAATTCGTAAATACAAGGTTTTTTTTTTTTCTTCAGTAATGTACCATGAAATAGAGCTACTTTTCCTTGTACAGACAAAATTATCCTGAGATTAGATAATATTTTTATCAAAGATTTGAGACACATAACTTATCAATCAGGTATAGTACATTAAGGTCCATAAAATGTCATTATAATTTTCGTGTTTTTTTATTGTGCTTTGTCCCTAGTTTTTCCTGTGCTTTATGTAAAAATTATTTTTCTTGCCTTTTATTAGACTTTAAAAAAAACTTTAGTGAGAACATGTATTTTTTTGTTTTGACATAAAAAATGTTGACTATAGGAAGGAAGGGGTAAACATTTTCTTGGATTAAAATATACCATAAGTAAACAAATAAGCTTTGAGTTCCCATGGAGTTTTAGACCCTCAAGGTAGACGCTTGGGATTTAAAAAGCTTTAGGAATCTTTGTTAATTTGTGTTAACTTGAAAATGATAAATTACATATCTGTATAATAAACTAAAATATTTGTGTAAAGAATGTAAGAATGCACTGTTTTTTAGTGGGATGAAAAATTAATCTGAAGCCAAGTTCTTTCCTGATTTGGAAAGCATATTTCTGCATTGCTATGTCTGGACAAAGGCATCCTGGGTCCTGGGTCGTATCATACTGATACTTTCTGTGGCTTAACGTAATTTATTTTCCTTTTCCATTTCCTGTAGTTATTTAACTGGGACCCAAATCGTTGGATACTTTTGAATGGCTTGTTTGAACTTAATTTATTTCTCTTGGTGCTCGTTTATTATTTTCTTTAAAGTTACGATAAAAAGTAATTATAGGAGAAAGGAAAACCACAGTTTTGGTACTAAAGCTACTATTTATTCATCTGTCGCCTGATGGAAGCTTGGGAGCGTAAAAAAGTAACTCACCCTTAAATATTGTTTACCTATTTGCCAGTGGGATTTAAACTTGATATCAAAAGAGAAGGAAAGAATCTTGCTTTCATTTCTAGAAACTGCAGTGCACCTGCAGAGAGAAAGATAAAAACAATTATGTGAAGTGGAACATACTATTTGGTATTTATTTTCAAAGTGCATAAACACGTCTGTACAGGAGTGTTTAAAGATATATGATCTAGTACCATTTATCATTTTAAAAGTCATCGCTTGAGAATTTATATTGGTCTAGGAAAGTCTCAGCTCTTTTTTTTTTTTGATGTTTATGTGTCTCTTCCATAAAATTCATCTAACTCGTAAAAATGTGTACTCAGTTGCCTCAATGAACAGATTCCCGTGTAGTTTCTGTTCTCTCCAGTACAATGATAGTTTTGTGAAAAGTCATCAGGATGATTGAAAAATTAGAAAGTGAACATTTGTAATTATTGCTTAGAACATGATTTAAGAAAAGGTATTAAAAAACATGCAAGGCCCCCCACCTTTAGGGGTAAAATAGTAACATATGCTTCTTGATTTTTAAAAATTTTTTAGAGATTGGGCTCCTGGGTGGCTCAAACTGTTAAGCATCTGCCTTCGTCTTAGGTCATGATCCCAGGGTCCTGGAATCAAGTCCTACATCTGGCTCTCTGCTGAGTGGGGAGCCTGCTTCTCCCTCTGCTGCTCCCCATGCTTGTGCTCTCTCAAATAAATAAATAAATAAATAAGTAAAATCGTTTAAAATTTAAAAAAAAATTAAGATTTATTTAATTATTTGAGAGAGAGAGAGTACATGGACTGGGAGGGGCAGAGGGAGAGGGACTCCCAAGCAGTCTCCATGCTGAGCATAGGGCTCTGTGCAGGGCTTGATCCCATCACCCTAAGATCACTAACTGAGCTGAAACTAAGATCAGGACATTTAACTCACTGTGTCACCCAGGTGCCCCAGTAAGACACACTTTCATAAAGCATCAAACAGAACTGGGGTTTGACCAAATAAAAGTGCATTGAAATTTTGTACTTTGGGATATGATACTAACCAAGTAACTTCCAGTCTCCACTGTCCCACACAAGCAGGTCCCCAAACAGGGTCATTTTAAAATCTTGCAGGTCTTAAAGGTTCAATATATATTGAATATATTACATCAAATATATCAAATAAATTATATAGAATATATTAAAATAATTCCACAATCCTCTATTAAGTATAATTTTCACTATAGATAATTGGAAATGATTACTATAATTTTGCTTTTAAAGTTACTTTTCTAAGAGTGATTAATTTTATTTACTATGCTTTTCGGCAATCAATATGAAGTCTTGGAAACTGAAGAGACAGAATCTAGCACACAATTTCACTTTAAAATTAAGGAACTTCTTATGAGTACATAATTTAATATAAAAAATCAATGTTTCAATTTAAGTTCCAATTTAAGTATATTCTTCAATATAAGTATATTTACTTATATATACACTAATTTCAATTTTGTCATTTTAAAAAACTTAAAAAAAAAATGCTTTTCCAATGTAGAATGTGATTTTAAGCCCCTGGAAAGTTTGGGGACCTTAGTTCCTGCTGATATCACTCACTGGCTGAAACTGTCCTGTATCTCTCATCCTGTGTCCTCTCCTTCTTCTTTTTCCTTCTTGCACTTACAAGAAGGGATTTCTCCTTCCAGTCAAAGCTGCCACTACACGTCCCCTTAGTTTACATGGATTTGATATGAAATCATTAAATTTATGGATAACCATTAAAAAAACATAGATGTTCTTTCTTGGAGTGAAGAGTGTTTGGAGTGTGAATGATATTTTCACCCTTTATTTCTGGGGGCATAACTGAGGAGTGGGACCTGTAATGAATTGAAAGTAGCTGAATTTGACCTTGCAAAACAGCATCATTTATGGCCTTGTGCCTCAGTGACGTTCTCAGGGGTTGGAATTCTAAAGTGCAGAATACAGTTTCCTCAGGCATACTCTGGAAATGTCCAATTTGTGGTCTTTTAGGAAGAGCAAATTTATTACCATTTAATAAAGAATAATGAATATGGGGGCAGCTTCAATTCAGTGTTTACAATGAATCAGGCATTATGCTAGATTGTTTTTCATTTTTGTTTAAACTCAAGCTGCCATTTGATAAAATAAAAATTGAAAACTTATTTTAAGGACATTTGTAACTTTGAAAGGCATTAAGTTTTTGTGACTTCAAGAAAATCAACACCATAGCAGTTGTAGGATATTATTTTTTCAAACCACACATATCCCTCTTCTTTTGGCATTCTTCCTTTTCTATACCATGCCCTCATCCTGCTCCCCAGAGCTTGGACATCATGCCGTCCTTTAACAGCTGTAGGGCGGAAGCAGACTTTTTTTTTTTTTTTTTGTCTTGTAAATTGATCATCTTATTGAATAAAAGGTAATTTAGGAGCTTAGAGAAGTTAAGACTTAACCCAGGTCATACAACTTTTAGCAACAAGTTTGGGTTTAAGACTAGGTCTCTTAAGGGTCCATGAGTCTTGGAACCCACCACACATTAGGCATAATGTCACAGAGTATTCAAGGAGAATAATCTGGAGGACCCATGGGAATTCATTTTGTCTCTGACAACTCCAGCTGTGGTACTAGAATCAGTTTAGTATTGTGGAAAAATTCTGCAAGGAAATACCGAAGTAGACTCCTGAAAAATGCCATGCAGTAGTGGTAGCCCTCTATATTTCAGAAACAACATTATCAAGAATTTGAAGACAATCTCATTTTCATCCTGGATTCTAAATTTGCTATTATACCTCAGGTTCTCCAGTAAGAGATAGATCTCTGTGTTGGAAAGTCATGTGCATGTTTGTGATACATAATATGGCTAATCACACTTTCCATTCCAAAAAAATTAGAAAGTGGTGTGAAAATAATAAATACAGGATCACGGATGCATAATGTTTGAAATTAGGACAGTCCTGAGAAGAGTTAGGATGCATGATTAAACACACGTATGGTGGCTCTTCTAGAGAGAAGGAGTAAGGAAATTATGTGTTAAATCTCTAAATGTTAATGTTTTTTAAAATTACAGATTGGGAAAGCAAGGACTATAGTCCCTTTAAGAGACCATCTAATGCTGTACTCTCTGTACTCTTTGTTTTACTGCAAAGAGCTTTTTTGCTCTATTTCAGCTTAGAAAGCTGGGGTGATTTGATGAAAGGTAGACGCCAGAAATGTGTCTGCTTAGGGGTTGAAAACAGAACTCTCAGAGGCCACTGATGATAGCAAAGTCACGTCAAGGAGAAGTGGAAATATGAGTGTGAGAGCATAGGCAGAAACACAGAAACACTGCACCAAAGAATATCAGTGTAAAAAAGTGAGGGTATCGTGATATTGTTGGCAGAACAGAGAGTTTTAGAGTGTTGTTAACAAGGATACAGGACCAAAGGAAATTTTTCTTTTTGTTCTAAGTTATTTGATGGTTATAGCCAAGATTGAAGAAATGAAGCTTCAAATACAAAAATCAATGATTAGAAAAATCATCATATGCCCCCAAAACATACTTGGCACTCATTCCATTTCTCTTTGTCCTCTAGGCAGCGCTCCATTCCACAATGGCCTCCCTTGCTGCTGCAAATGCAGAGTTTTGTTTCAATCTGTTCAGAGAGATGGATAACAATCAAGGAAGTGAAAATGTGTTCTTCTCTTCTCTGAGCATCTTCACTGCCCTGGCCCTGGTCCGTTTGGGTGCACGAGGTGACTGTGTCTCTCAGATTGATAAGGTCAGTCTCAGTTGTGCCACCACCCATGGTTTCTGCAATTCATCAGTTAGGGCAAATTGTTTCCTATAAGAGCACATTCTACTGCAATGGTACCATGTAAGTGAAGATATCTCAGTGAGTCCTTCTCTGGGTGTGAAGAACCTATACTGCTTATAGCACTTGTTTTTGAGATGGGAGACAACAGGAATATCTCAGAACCACCGCTTTGATTCTTTTCTTTAGTACAGTGGTTCTCAAAATGCATTTCCTAGACCAGTAGCATTAGCATCACCTGGAGAACTTGTTAGAAATGTGAATGGTTGGGCCCCACTTGAGACTTACTGAATCAGAAACCATGGGGATGGAACCCAACAATCTGTGGTTTAATAAACTCTCCAGGTGTGCACTAAAGCTTGGGAACCACTGCCTGAGTAGAAGTAGATGAGAAAGGAGGGCAACAAGAAGATACCTGTGAAGTCCCATTTTATATTTATTTATTTATTTTTTAAAGATTTGGTTTATTTATTTGACAGAGAGATACATAGCAAGAGAGGGAACCCAAGCAGAGGGAGTGGGAGAGGGAGAAGCAGGCTTCCTGCCAAGCAGGGAGCCCGATGCAGGGGTTGATCCCAGAACCCTGGGATCATGACCTGAGCCCAAGGCAGATGCTTAACGACAGAGCCACGCAGGTGCCCCTGAAGTCCCACTTTAAACACAAGTGACATGGGCACCAATGACATAATAGTATATTCCAGATAATAGCAACCTACCTAAATGGTTATCACATTGTCACCAACATGTGTAGAAAGTGCTTTTTAACGCACCCTTGTATACTACCCTGAGCCAGGCTGTGCAGGGAAGTACACAGTCACAGAACTGTAGTAGCTCAGTAGCAGGTGAGATCCCAGGTTTAGGCTGCCTGTGGGGGTCTTTGTTATCCATTTCTGCCTCCTGGTTCCCCCCATTATTTTAGTTTACAAATGAGAGCTAGGGGAAGATTGTGTTGTAACCCGTCACAACGAAGCAGTTGTTGAAGATTGTTTGCTCAGATAATCTAAGCTAGGACAATTTATTTCTCATTCTGGATAGCTCAGTGAATATTTGTTGCTAGGGAATAACCACAGAGTCTCAGAACACCATTTTCCCAAGAGCTGGAGTGATTCGCAACCACAGTGCCTTGAACACTTTTAATGAGATGATAACAGCTAACTGCTGGAAGCTTCATCAGTGTCCAGCTCTGGGATAAGCTCTAAGGGTATCTTATTGGCTGCTCCCAATAGCTCTGGAGTAGGCACTATTACCCTGATTTTTGTGTTCCTGTGCCATCTTAGTAAGTGTCAGCACTATGATTCAAACTCAGGGTGATCTTCTAAATCAGGGTTTCTAAATCTCAGCCCCACTGACATTTTGAGCCAGATAATTCTTTGTCATGAAGAGGCTTTGGTGTGCATTGTAGAAGGTTTAGCGGTATCCCTGGCCTTTCCCCACTATATACATTACTGTACCTCTGTCCAGTCATGACAATCAAAAATGTCCCCAGATAGTGCCAGATATTCCCCAGGAAGCAGAGTCAACCCACAGTTGAGAACTATTTGGCTTAAAGCCACCAAACTGAAATGCAGCTCAAAGTACATTATTGCAAAGCCTCATTTATTTTAAAGTTAGTATAAAATATAAAGCCTTTAGAGAAAAAAAATACTTAGTAACCAATAAAAATGTATTCATTCATTGGTATAAGTACATAATGTTTTAGAACCAAGTAAAGCAACGTGGTGTCACGGAAACAAAACACTGGTCTGGGAGTTAGAAAATCAGATCCAGGGGTGCCTGGGTGGCTCAGTGGTTTAGGCCTTTGCCTTTGGCTCAGGTCATGATCTCAGGATCCTGGGATTGAGCCCCACTTCGGGCTCTCTGCTCAGCAGGGAGCCTGCTTACCCCCTCTCTCTCTGCCTGCCTCTATGTCTACTTTTGATATCTCTCTCTGTGTCAAATAAATATATAATATCTTAAAGAAAAAAAAAAAAGAAAATCAGATCCAAATTCTAATTTGGAAAAATTAGTTCATTCATATGGGCCTCAGTATCCTCAGCTATAAACTATGGGGGTTGATTTGGGGGTATCCACTTAATGAGTAGCTTAAAACTTGTTCCTGTTCCATATGTTAGACAAAGATGTGTAGGCTCTACACCTATGACAAAACCCCATGCCTTTAACACAGCAGAAGACACAGTTACTTGTTATTGTATGATTTCAGGTTACGAACATTCCTGGGCTATTGCCTGATTTCATTTCCCAAGGTCTCCTTGTCCCCCAGCAGCCTGGTGGACAAGAGTCAACTGCTCATGGGAAGTGGGTCACAGTGGATTTAGAGAGCCTATCTTACTGGGGTCTGCTCTTCCGTCACCACTGGAATCAGTGCCTTTCCTGAGTTACTTTTTATACCTCTTGCTATTGTAACCTCCCATAAGAAACGTGGAGAAGGGAAAAATGCAACTGTAGACACAGAAACATTCATATAATTCACTGGTACAAAATTTAGTCATCTGCAGTAAACGATCTTGGAAATTAATTGTTAAGCCTCCCCCTCCGGTCCCCAAACTCTGTCCCAGATGGTTTCTCCTTGCAATACCTGACACTTGACACTGTGGGTCACGTATGTATATTTTTAGAGAAATCAAGCCTCAGTCAATTTAGTTGTAATTTATGGCATCATCCGTCCTTCATCTTTTTTTTTTTAACCTTCGGTCTGAAGATCCTAAAATTTCTTAAATTGTGACAGCCCATGATTTTCCTTGTTTGCCATTATCTGAATATGTTATCAGTTATGAACAAGAAAAAGAAATTCTGATTTTCCTTCATAGGGTCAGTCAGGGGATATGAGAGCACAGGACTGCCGGCATTTTGGATTGTGATGAATATGCCCTTTGATATTTTATTTAATACTTGTTACATTTGAATATTTACTAGTATCACTATTCACCTTCAGTCATGGTAGTTTTATTGTTGAATGTGTAATATCTTAGAATTTTTGAAAATATAAAAAAATATATGCATCACCTCAATATTGTACCAACCCAGTTTACTAAAAGCCTATTAGGAAGGTCAGAAGAGACAACTAGATTATTATCAAAATTGAGTAAAATTATAAATGATCAAAGAAGAATATTAAATATTTTTACTCGTTAAAGCTTTTTTCAAAAAATTAACAAGAATGACTTCTGGGGATTCATATAATTTTTATAATATTTCCTTGGTTCCACAAGAGTTAGTTCAGAAAAGACTTTAGCATTTTTGAGTCCTGACACTGTCCCATGATATTTTATGTTTCTGGTACCTCCATATATTCCCAAATACCAGTCTATCCAATGCCAAGGCAAAATGAGAAAGGAACTTGATATTTTTCATGTTCCACAGCAGCATCGAACTTGGGGGGCAGGATGACATCTGGGGCATGAAGCATGGTGCCTCCATGCCTGCAGAGATCCCACCAGTGAATTTTAAATTGACTACTAATTTGTATATCAAGTTTGCCTTGTTGCCTTTGCCTTATCTCTTACTCCATCTCATGTTAATTATTATTTCAGATTAAGAGGATGTAGAAATTAAGGTAGGTTCCAATTCTCTGTGACCTATTAAGACTAATAATGACACTCATTGCCTTCATACGTTTTCATGTATCTTACGGAGCTCTTCCACTTCATCCTAGCCAATAAGATGGTGCTATTGATTAGGGGCCCAAAGTCTTGAAGTTGAAAGCCTCCACAGACACACAAATAATAACATTGACTTAATTAGATTCCCATCCATAATTTCTTTACCCAGTCTCAGAGTGGTCCTTTACGTCTTCTCCCTACTTCTACCCCCAACCAGGGATATGGTTCAAATATAGCACACATGACCTCCCCCTCTTTTTTAAAGATTTTATTCATTCATTTGAGAGAGAGAAAGACAGAGAGACCACAAGCAGGGGGAGCGGCAGGCAGAGGGAGAGGGAGAAACAGACTCCATGCTGAGCAGGGAGCCAGACCTGGGGCTCCATTCCAGGACACTGGGATCATAACCGGAGCCAAAGGCAGACTCTTAACCCTCTCCGCCACGCAGGCGCCCTGCATATGACCCCTTAAAGAAAACCTACATCTTTTTACAGAAAATCTTACCTGTCTCTGTCAGTGCACATTCATTTTGCTCCAGACGGCTGCATAAATGATTATCACTTCGTAGCACCCTTTATCACTTCCTTGTAGAGAAGCCGTTTTTCGTTTCAGATCCCATGGACATAAGGGCCTGGGGAAATTAAAAGTGCAATAGGTAATAGATAATAGATAAAGTGCAGTAGAAAATTAAAGCTTGGGCAGAATAGCAATTATTAGGATAATGGGATTATGAGAGCCACACTAGAAAAGGAAAAGCCTAAAACTACTTAATTTCAAATAATTGTAGGATCTTTTTTGTTTTATTTTGTTTTCACATCTCTCAAGTACCAATTTAGCTTCATTTAGGATTTCCTAGATATCCAGTACCTATGTCTCTCTTTTATATCTTCGTGCCTGCAGCATTAGCCTTAATCTTGCCTGCCATGTGGGCAAATAAAATTTCTCATTTGATTCTTTTTTGATCCTTGTCTAGGTTTAATCAGTGAGTAATTGTTAAATTGCTTGGTGAGAGTGAGCAAACCAAAATGATTTGTAGACACAATTCATTTTGTAGCCATCGATTTATTCACTCTGCCAGCTTCTGGCGCTTTCCCCAGTGCATGATCTGTGTTCTGTCAGTAGATCACATGTGTCTGGTAGCCATTTGTATGTCTTCATTGGAGAAGTGTCTGTTCATATCTTCTGCCCATTTTTTAATATGATTGTCTGTTTTGTGTGTGTTGAGTTTGAGGAGTTCTTTATAGATCCTGGATATCAACCTTTAGTCTGTACTGTCATTTGCAATTATCTTCTCCCATTCCGTGGGTTGCCTCTTTGTTTTGTTGACTGTTTCCTTCGCTGTGCAGAAGCTTTTGATCTTGTTGAAGTCCCCAAAGTTCATTTTCGCTTTTGTTTCCATCGCCTTTGGAGACATATCTTGAAAGAAGTTGCTGTGGCTGATACCAAAGAGGTTACTGCCTATGTTCTCTTCTAGGATTCTGATGGATTCCTGTCTCACGCTGAGGTCTTTTATCCATTTCAAGTTTATCTTTGTGTACGGTGTAAGAGAATGGTCGAGTTTCATTCTTCTACATATAGCTGTCCAGTTTTCCCAGCACCATTTATTGAAGAGACTGTCTTTTTTCCACTGGATATTTTTTCCTGTTTTGTTGAAGATTATTTGACCATAGAATTGAAGGTCCATATCTGGGCTCTCTACTCTGTTCCACTGGTCTATGTGTCTGTTTTTATGCCAGTACCATGCTGTCTTGGTGATCACAGCTTCGTAGTAGAGCTTGAAATCAGGTAACGTGATACCGCCAGTTTTATTTTTGTTTTTCAACATTTCCTTAGCAATTCAGGGTCTCTTCTAATTCCATACAAATTTTAGGATTATTTGCTCTAGCTCTTTGAAAAATACCGGTGGAATTTTGATCGGAATGGCATTAAAAGTATAGATTGCTCTAGGCAGTATAGACATTTTAACAATGTTTATTCTTCCAATCCAAGAGCATGGAATGGTCTTCCATCTTTTTGTGTCTTCTTCAATTTCTTTTATGAGTGTTCTGCTGTTCTTGGAGTACAGATCCTTAACCTCTTTGGTTAGGTTTATTCCGAGGTATCTTATGGTTCTTGGTGCTATAGTAAATGGAATCGATTCTCTAATTTGCCTTTCTGTATTTTCATTGTTAGTGTATAAGAAAGCCACTGATTTCTGTACATTGACTTTGTATCCTGCCACGTTACTAAATTGCTGTATGAGTTCTAGAAGTTTGGGGGTGGAGTCTTTCGGGTTTTCCATATAAAGAATCATGTCATCTGTGAAGAGAGAGAGTTTGACTTCTTCCTTGCCAATTTGGATACCTTTTATTTCTCTTTGTTGTCTGATTGCTGTTGCTAGGACTTCTAATACTATGTTGAACAAGAGTGGTGAGAGTGGGCATCTTTGTGTTCCTGATCTCAACGGGAAGGCTGCAAGCTTTTTCCCATTGAGGATGATATTTGCTGTGGGTCTTTCATAGATAGAGTTGTTGAAGTTCAGGAATGTTCCCCCTATCCCTATACTTTGAAGCGTTTTAATCAGGGACGGATGCTGGATTTTGTCAAATGCTTTTTCTGCATCAATTGAGAGGACCATGTGGTTCTTCTCCTCTTATTGATTTGTTCTATCACATTGATTGATTTGCAAATGTTGAACCATCCTTGTAACCCAGGGATAAATCCCACCTAGTCATGGTGGATAATCTTTTTAATGTGCTCTTGGATCCTGTTTGGTAGGATCTTGTTGAGAATCTTAGCATCCATATTCATCAGTGATATTGGTCTGAAATTCTCCTTTTTGGTAGGGTCTTTGCCCGGTCATGATCTGTGTTCTAACCAAGTCAATAGCTACCTATTTTTTGCTACCAAACACATATGCAAACACAACCACTAACAATGAATCCCTTCCTTCCTTTATTTTGTGGGGTCCCTTCCTGTCAAGCAGGACCTGCTAACTGATTTCCTTACTCCCTGTTTGCAGATGCTTCACTTCAACACAGCCTCGGGATGGGGAAGCTCTTCTCAGGCTCAGGTAAAGACAACACGTTCTTTCAGGGAAAGAGAGTGTGAGACTGACTTTAGAGAAATCACTATCGTGCTGATGTATTTAATTATGCTTACCATCCTTCAAAGCAAAGGAATGTGTCTCACTCAGATTTCCATCTTGTGACATCTCAAGGACAGTTTTTGGTAATTTACTTGTTAATTATTAACTTACCAATATTTTACTTCTGTGTTGGCCAGATTTTGGCAAGATAGTTTGGAAATAAATGCTTTGCTTTTATCCTTTGATATTCACAGCCAACTTATATTGGTAAAATGAATTATTTAGTATACATGCAAGGCAAATTCATTATCTGCCATTAATAATTTTATTCTTAAGTTAATTATTTTATATGTGCTGCCGAAGTGAGCACTCAAGTTAACTATTTTAGTAAAATTTGTAATTAACTTTGATCACAGGTACTATTTGAGAAAGGGCAAGAAATTGTAAATAGAGGTGGCGTTGCTGAATTTACAAGCATCATTATTTTTCAGTTCTTTCATGGTATAATATACATATTTTATGTTATGTGTAAATAAGAGTGTGGATATATTTGCAGTCCTGTAATACATTTTTATACATTTTTTAAATAACAGCCAGGACTTCAGTCTCAACTGAAAAGAGTTCTCTCTGATATAAACACATCCCATAGGGATTACGAACTCCACATCGCCAATGGTCTTTTCGCAGAAAAAGTGTTTGACTTTCATAAGGTAAGTGTGGCCTCCCCTGTCACAGGTTATTTCCACTCTGGACCCCAGTTCAATCCATCATCTGCAAAAGGCTTGTCTTTCTACAGAGCGATACAGTGGTGATTTTTTTTTTTCTTATAGCTGCTAATTATGTTCCTTGATGTCTTTGAAATTTCATCTCTCCTGTTTCTAGAGTACAGCTTTACTGGAGCTGAGCACTCCCCATATTCAGGGTCCCCCGACTGAGAGGCTCCAAAACAGAGGAGACCATGTCCTCTGGCAGTGATGGGGAGGGAGGAGCAGGTAGCCCACTTAGGGTTGTCCCTGGCAGCAGAGGAAAAAGTCTACCCACTTTTCCTCTGAGCTTTGTGTCTCCTGGGATTGTTGTAGATCCCCAGGGCTGAGTTCACCTCCTCTGTTCTCAGCCACGCCCTTTCACCCCTCCTGCCAACAGTAACTTTGCCATGGGATCATTTACGGCTCTGGGTGTCCTGATAGGGGACATAGGTGGATACAGCCAGCTGCTGGCGGAGGAATGGCTCAGCCTGGTCTAAAGACAGGGTCAGGCTCATGTGAGGTCAGCGGGTGAAGCTTCCACACTACTGGATGGTGTCTGTGCTTCCAGTTCACTCACCGTGGCTTCCTGCTCACGCAAAGACCAGTGAGACCAGACTGTACCCTGTAGGCTCCTGGGCTCCCCGCATGCTCCGCACGTGCGTTACAGCCACTGTCGCTGTGACAGCCGGAAGCTGGTTAGCGCTGTTCAGCAGCTGCCGTGGCCATGATTTTCAGGGCGTGTTTGTGCTCCCTGTAATTCTCCACTTGCCAGACAACCATAAAGCTCTGCTTCTGTGACATCCCTGGGCTGATCTCCACTTGTGTCCGTGCCAGCTGTCCATGCTCCACCCAACCATTATTGTCTCCTGTCTGTCACCCACACAGATCTTTGTCCCTTCCTACACCGCGCCCAAGCCCTTTGGCAGCCTGGCAGGTATGAAGCACTAGGCCACTTTATGTTTTAATCTTTCCCAAAGAATCCTACACAAGCTTTCCAGGGCCGTATGTATGTTCAACTCCACATTTCATGTCTCTTTTCCCACACGTACTGTGGACTCCCTGAGGGACTGTAAACCCTTTTAACCTGGAAGTTGATGTATCTGTCATGTTACTATTTATAGCACATTTCCATGTTCCTTAATCTGGGACTCGGTGTATGCACCCAGCACAGGAAAGGTGCGATCCAATCACCAGCATGGAAAATAGACGCTGCCATTGTTTTTCCTCCCAAACATTTACAAACACAGCTATTCTAAAAACTACTTTTGATTAAAAGCATGACTTGCCTTTCACTTGTCAGTGCAGTACAAAAATAGATTATCTCCAAATTTTCTACATTTTGTTATGTAACAGTTTTTTACTCATATTTGAATATGAAGGAGTCTATTTGAATTGAGGAAGATAATAATAATGTATAAATTTTCTTCACAAAATGTCTGGAGAAGACCCAGCCGCCATCTCTGATACTTTTCTCCACTCTCCTCCCTGAATCTGTGCTAAATCTGTCTTGGTCAGACCTCTGTGAATGTCTTTCCCTATTGCCCCAAGCTCTGCCACCATTGAGGGTGACTTCAGTGTCCCTGTGACAGCCAGCTGTGAGCTCAGGTTCCCTCCTTACAGTCTCCTGACCCTCTCTCCCTATGCCATTACAGTGACAAATGCCCAAGCCCCACCCTGAAACTCATCAACGCCCAGAACTGTTCCACTCCTGAAATCTACAACTGGAGTTGCCCTGTCAGTGGCCACATCATTTCATGCTTCTCATTCTCTCATTATTTCAGTCCCACGCTACCTGTTCTTCATCTGCATCGAGTTATGCAATTTTTCCGTCTCTCATCATCTCTCAACATATGAGCTCTCTCTTTCCCCCAACATAGCCCCACCCGGATCAGTCCCATGACTTCCCTCAGCAGCTGTGCCTCGGCACACTTGGCACACTTGTGCCAAGCCTCGGTGTGTGCGGTCACCACCAGGACACTACAGGCTCCTAGCCCTGCTAGGTGTCCTGCATGCTGTCCAGCAGTCAGCTGGGCGCTCACAGTAATTTCTCTCATTCCTCACACCAGTTTCTGAAAGCTCTTCTGCTTCTCTCCATTTCCCAGCAACCCCTATGGCCACCATCAGTTTCAACTAGGTCTATACCAGGAGCTCTAAGTCTCTGCTTCCTTATATTTGTTTAGTTGGTCCTGGAGCAGGAAAAGGGCCCAGTGCCGTGGGAGCTCAGGTAAGGACTGGAAGCCATGGGAGTCGGTAGAAATGGCCCTGGGTTTTCTTTAGTGCACATCCTGCTTCCCCTGGTTATCAGAATCACATAACAGGGTGTCACCACTGCCTTCGGGTGGGGTGGGTGGATGGGTGGATGTTTGGGTCATCTGGGATAACCTGAGACCTCAGGGTGACACCCCTGTGCTCCTCAGAATTGCTGCTCTGGGTTCCTGGGGTGACTGCCTGCACGCCTACTGCTCTCCACCTACCCAAAACCAAACACTGGGACTTAGCTCCTAAATTTTATAGCCATTTGTTGTGTTCACCTCAAAAATAGAATTCCCGTACTGCACAAGCACTTTCAGCTTTCAAGCTGCTTCTTCTCTCTTTTTTTTTTTTTTTTAAATAGGAACTTACTTTAATACTGAAATGGAAATACATGTTGTAATATACATAGGATGAATATTTAAGCTCTGGATAGGCCATTTGATCTTCTTAAAATTAATGGAAGAATTTTTAAGAGACAAAACAACAGTGTCTCTTTCTTAAGGGTGAATACATTGTATAAGTTCTTGGAACAAATTGTATCTAGAGAAAAAAACTAGACTTGATTTGTCTAATATTCCAGCTTCTCTTCTATAGGTAGAAGCAAATCTGCCTCAGAATAATGCATTTTCTTTTTTTTTTTAATTTCTTTTCAGTGTTCCAGAATTCATTATTTATGCACCACACCCAGTGCTCCATGCAATATGTGCCCTCCTTAATACCCACCACTAGGCTCACCCATCACCCTACCCCACGCCCTTCCAAAACCCTGTTTGTTTCTCAGAGTCCACAGTCTCTCATGGTTCATCTCACCCTCCTATTTCCCCCAACTCACTTCACCTGCCCATCTCCCAATATCCTCCACGTTATTCCTATGCTCCACAAGTAAGTGAAACCATATGATAATTGACTCTCTCTGCTTGACTTATTTCCCTTAGCATAATCTCTTTCAGTCCCATCCATGTTGATACAAAAGTTGGGTATTCATCCTTTCTGATGGAGGTATAATACTCCATTGTATATATGGACCATATCTTCTTTATTCATTCATCCATTGAAGGGCATCTTGGTGCTTTCCACAGTTTAGCAACCATGGCCATTGCTGCTATGAACATTGGGGTACAGATGGCCCTTCTTTTCACTACATCTGTATCTTTGGGGTAAATACCCAGTAGTTCAATTGCAGGATCATAGGGAAGCTCTATTTTTAATTTCTTAAGGAATCTTCACACTGTTTTCCAAAGTGGCTTCACCAACTTGCATTCCCACCAACAGTGTAAGAAGGTTCCCTTTTCTCCACATCCTCTCCAACACATGTTGTTTACCGTCTTGTTTATTTTGGCCATTTTAACTGGTGTAAGATGGTATCTCAATGTGGTTTTGATTTGAATCTCTCTGATGGCTAATGTTGAACATTTTTTCATGTGTCTGTTAGCCATTTGTATGTCTTCTTTGGAGAAGTGTCTATTCATGTCTTCTGCCTATTTTTTGATGTGATTATCTGTTTTGGGGGTGTTGAGTTTGAGGGGTTCTTTATAGATCTTGGATATCAGCCCTTGTCTGTGGTGTTATTTGCGAATATCTTCTTCCATTCCGTGGGTTGTCTCTTTGTTTTGTTGACCGTTTCCTTTACTCTGCAGAAGCTTTTGATCTTGATAAAATTCTAAAAGTTATTTTCACTTTTGTTTCCTTTGCCTTTGGAGACGTATCTTAAAAGAAGTTGCTGTGGCCAATGTCGAAGAGGTTACTGCCTATGTTCTCCTCTAGGATTCTGATGGATTCCTGCCTCACGTTGAGGTCTTTTATCCATTTCAAGTTTATCTTTGTGTACAGTGTAAGAGAATGGTCAAGTTTCATTCTTCTACACATAGCTGTCCAAAAATCAGCACCACTTATTGAAGAGACTGTCTTTTTTCTTTTTTTTTTTTATTAAATTTTTTATTTATTTTCAGCATAACAGTATTCATTGTTTTTTCATCACACCCAGTGCTCCATGCAATCTGTGCCCTCCCTAATAACCACCACCTGTTTCCCCCAACCTCCCACCCCCCGCCCCTTCAAAACCCTCAGGTTGTTTTTCAGAGTCCATAGTCTCTCATGGTTCACCTCCCCTTCCAATTTCCCTCAACTCCCTTCTCCTCTCCATCTACCCTTGTCCTCTATATTATTTGTTATGCTCCACAAATAAGTGAAACCATATGATACTTGACTCTCTCTGTTTGACGAATACCCAACTTTTGTAGCAACATGGACAGGACTGGAAGAGATTATGCTGAGTAAAATAAGTCAAACAGAGAGACTGTCTTTTTTCTACTATATATTTTTTCCTGCTTTGTTGATTATTTGACCATAAAGTTGAGGGTCCATATCTGGGCTCTCTACCCTGTTCCACTGGTCTTGTGCCAGTACCATGCTGTCTTGGTGATCACAGCTTTGTAGTAAAGCTTGAAATCAGACAATGTGAGGTGCCCAGTATTGTTTTTCTTTTTTCAACATTTCCTTAGCAATTTGGGATCTCTTCTGGTTCCATACAAATTTTAGGATTGTTTGTTCCAGCTCTTTGAAAAATGCCGGTGGAATTTTGATTGGGATAGCATTGAAAGTATAGATTGCTCTAGGCAGTATAGACATTTAAACAATGTCATTTTCTTATTTAAGCAATAAATTCCCATCTCCACTTGTCTTCTACTTAACAAAGAAAATAGGCAATCAGGGCAGATCCATATCCCAAATAACACCCTGCTCCCTTTCCCTTTTCCCTTCAATATCAGGGGGAACACTTTGCTTAATGGATAAATCCTCCATTTCTCTTTGCCACCTCACCCCCTCCCTTGCCCCCAGTTTCTTGGTGATGTTTCTGTATTTTTCCTGAACTTCTGTCACTCTGTTTTCTGTCACTCTGTTTTCTTCTTCTTCATCACATATAAATGTGCTCCAGATACACATCTTCTTAATTTTTCTCTCCTTTTTTTTTTTAAAGTTACCCCATGATTCTCTTTCCATTTCTGTGTTTCTCACTCTGACAGTCTAAACTTGAAAAAGCTTATTTGAAGGGTGATATGTGCAGGCAGAATCCATTTTTTCACCCTCTTTCACTGCACCATCTATTGCAAACTAGCTTCTACCTTCCACATTCTCCTGAAGCTGCTCTTACCAAGGTGACTAATGGCTTCCAGTGGACATCAAACTATGGATACTTTACCTGCCTCTTTAGTATTCAATGCTATTGGAGCTCCCTGAAACTTTCTCCTCTCGTGGTTTCTATGGCATTGATTTCTCCTTGTTTTCTACCTTCTCCTCATTTCACTTTCCTTTGTTTATCTTTATTCCTTTACTCATCTCTGAAATACTGCTGCTCTTTAGGGTTCTGCCCTCTGGCCTCTTCTACTTTGAGTCTACTGTCTCACCTAAGAAGAGATGATTGACTTAGAAAGTTTAACTTGTTGTTGTCCTCCGTACCTCCACAGCTCATCCATTCCTCACCCTCAGTGTCATGCTCATCTCTCTGCCTGCCTACTGCCAGTCTTCAAGTGGGCATTTACAGGTTCTTCAACACAACATCTCTCTTATCCCCACATATTCTCTTTCCTCCGGGTTCTCTTTCAGTCAATGACCTACCAGGTATTTTGATCAACTTCGACATTGCCTTTTCCTGGAGCTTCACTGTCCATCGGTGAAGAAGAGTTAATTGATTTTCCTTCTACTTTCAAAGAAAAGTTATTTGAAATAATTTCAAACTCACATAGAAATTCCAAGTATCATTGAAAGAACACTTTCCTCCTGAAGCATTTAAGATGCTTTATCATGTTTGATTACTTTCATGTAATTCCTACAATGGCATTCTTCTACATAGCCACCATACAACCATCAAGATCAGGAAGTTAACAGTGTACATTCAGCCCATCTTCAGATCCTTTTGGGTGTCACCAATCAGCCCAGCATCACCCCTCATAGCAAAGGACTTAGTTCAGAATCATGCATTATATTCTGTTGTTGACTCACTTTTAGTCTCCTTCAGTTTGGAACAGTTCATAGCCTGTCTTGACTTTCATGATCTTGACACTTTTGATGATTATTTAGTGTCCAGTTTTAGGCCAGTTATATTTTAGAATGTTCTTCAGTGGGTTTTTTTTGATATGTCTTCATGATTAGAGTCCTATTTTCTCCCAGCATTTCTGAAATATGATTGATATAAAATACAGTATAAGTTTAAGGAATAGAACATGTTGATTTGATACACTTACATATTATGCAAGAATTATCACCATAGTATTAGCTAACATTTGCACCAGATTTGATGGAAACATCCAACGAAGCCTGTTTGTTTTTGTTGTGTTATCCCTGTGGCACACTGGCAGGATTCTGATTTATTCTGTTGCTTGTCCTGCCATCTTTGGTCACGTGATTACAGGGATGTATGCTGGGTTTCTCTGCTGTGAAGTTACTCTTTTTCCCTTTGTTGTTAAGTATCTTGTGAGGAATGGCTTTCAGGCTGTGTAAATATCTCATTCTTGATAAAAGATATTTATTTGTTTATTTATAATAATATGGACCCATGGTGTCTTGTTTTAGCCAAAGGGTTAATCCATCATATTATTTTCATGCTCAAATTATCCCTTCTATTGACATCTATATTTGTTTGACATGCCCACCTCATTTGAGCACTTTCTTTCTGGCACCATGAGAATTTCCAATCTCATCTTCTTTCCCTGCCTCAGTCCTAGAATCAGCCATTTCTCCAGGAGCCCTAATTCCTTTTTAGGAAAATACATGCACATAGCAAATCAATGTTCATCTTTTTACCCAAATATAGTGAAACCCATGAGTTCTACTGATATCTCCAATTTCCATCAAACACCACAGGGTTCATTTTTTTTTCTCTTTTTCTGTGTTTAACTCCCTTCTCCAGCATTGAGAAATCTGGCTGCTATTATTCTTACATATTTACTTGTTTGATCAATCTCCCTCTATGTAACCCATTTCTCATCACTGATGGATGCTGTTGCTCCTCCCAATTGGAAAACACCTTCTTCATCCCATGAGAGATCTGCCCCTCCATGCTAGGCTGCCTCTCCAGGAGTATATGTCTTCCCTCCACTTAGTCCCCCACATCCCACAGTGGTTGCCCATCACAGAGATGTTCCTGTCACTTTTATTGGGCTTTGACATCCCATAGGATTGTCCACTTCACACTAATTAGGATCTAACACCTGCATGAGGCCACCCCTCTTCAGGAATGCCTCTGGATTCTGCCTAAGCTTGAATTCCAGAGCTGGGCTTCCCTGACAAGACAATGTGTTTTTTGTCTCCTTTGGCCACTAATACTTTGTGTTGAATGGCTCTTCACCATGATGGAGCTCTGCCATCCATCCAGCTCTGCCACACTGGTCCTCCCCACCCTGAGATGTGTACCTACCTAGATTTGCCCCTCCTAATGGCTTTGAGTCTCAGCTGTTCAACAAGGAAAGGGAAGGGTAGGGGATAAGAAAGAGTTAGTTCTACCTTCTTAGTGTATCTCTAAAATTTGTTTTGTCCTCCCCATGGCCCTGGAAACTGCCAGTGCTTCAGTTTAGGGCCTCTTTATATTCCTAAGGATAAACTATAAGGACATTTTAGTAAGTTCCTCTATTTCAATTCATTTTTTTTCTATGCTGATTTCAGAGTCCCCTTTATGAAATGCATATTTAATTATATTACTCTTCTGTTTAAATCCTTTTAATAACTCTCCCTAAAATAAAATGAAAGCTCCTTTTCCAGGGAAACAAGACAGTCATGCTCTTTCTCTGTCCTGGCTCCTGTCCTCCATTTTCCCCTTTCACCACATGCTTCAGTCATCACAAATTCCTGTGGGTCTCCTGAGTGTGCAAAGATTCTCTTACTCCTCTGAGTGTACTACTGCTTGGGGCTCACCTTTTCTGCTCATCCTCTTCAACTTGACTTCTTTTTTTTTCCTTTCAAATGCAGGCCAGGTCCAGGGGCTTGAGCTTTATCTTAAGTACAAGAAGTAGCCTGGAAACTTTCTTAATGCTTTCAGTAGGAAGCGGATGACACAAGCAAGGGAGATGAGCAAGGACACTGTTGAAGTATTTATGGTGAGAAAACAGTTCTAAAGTCAAGGAAGTGGGCTTTAGCCATAATCCCTGTTAGCCTCCCCTAATCCACTTCAGATAAACTTAGGTTCAAATAGTGTGCTTGCTGTGCAAATTCAGTTTCAGGTTCTCCAGCAACCTGTCCAGCCATATTTTCATATTTCTATCCACATTTCCTCATCTTTGAGTGGGGAATGAGTCCTTGAGTATGATGGTGGAAGTGAAGAGACAAGTTCAAAATCAGAGTTGTTATTTGCTTAGTTAATGGTGACTTGTGACTATAAGAACTATGTATCACCTACAGAACTATAATTATTTATATTTATAGAACTATATTGAGTGTGCTGAAAAATTATACAATGCCAAGGTGGAACGAGTTGACTTCACAAATGATATAGAAGATACCAGATATAAAATTAATAAATGGATTGAAAATGAAACACATGGTGAGTGCAACCTTATTTTTTTTTTAAACAAGATTTGTCAGTGATATGTGAATACTGAGAATGGCCAACTTTAAAGCTGGACATCTTTTGTAAGACATGCAAGGAACAGTTCCTCCTAATCCAAAGTAAAGATTGATGCTATTGAATATTTCTCATGCACTCTTGGTGGTAAGACAAATTGGTGCAGCCACTATGGAAAATATAATGGAGGTACCTCAAAAAATTAAAAGCAGAGCTATCAATATGATCTAGTAATTCCACTACTGGGTATTTATCCAAATCAAATGAAAATACACTAATTTGAAAAAATACATGTATGCCTGTGGTTATTGCACTGTTATTTACAGTAGCCAAGATGTGGAAGCAACCCACATGTCCATCAGTAGATTAATGGATGAACAAGATGTGATATATATCTCATAGATAGATAGGAATATTACTCAGCCATAAAAAGGATGAGATATTACCATTTGCAACAATGTGGACAGACCTAGAAGGTATAATGCTAAGTGAAATAAGTCAGACAGAGAAAGACAAATATCATTTCATTCACGTGTGGAATTTAAGAAACAAAACAAAGGAAAAAAAGAGGCAAACAAAAAACCGACTTTTAAATACAGAGAACAAACAGATGGTTAGGTGAGGTGTGTTGGGGGATGGGAGAAATAGGTAAAGGAGATTAAGAGTACACTTACCTTGATGTGCACTGAGTAATGTATAGAATTGTTGGATTATTATATTGTACACCTGAAACTTAATATAACACTGTATGTTAATTATACTTCAATTAAAAAAAAAACCAGAATGGTGGTTACCAGGGCTTGGGGATCATTGTGTGAAGGGGAGTTGTTTGATGTATTTAGAGTTTTAGTTTTGTAAAGTGAAGTAAGTTCTGAAAATGTGGTATACCACAAGTCATATATAGTTAATACAACTGACTTGTTAAGATAGTAAATTTGATGGTATATGTTTTTTAACACAATCCTAGCACCTCAAAAAATCAGTGTTTCCTTTTCCCATTTTCTATTCTAGTCCTTGGCTTTATGCACAAAGAATAAGTTGACCTAGTTATGTTCGGAGCCTATGTTCACATCTGTGTTTATATTTTTTTTCTCACATTCTATCTCCCATATTTTTACAGACTACTTTGCAATTTTTATGACCATTTAATTGCATAGATCATGTATGAAGTAAAGAATGTAAACATCCTTAATAGTTTTTTATATTTACTATATGGTGGAATGGTAATATTTGGGTTATATTGGTTACATCAAATAAATTATTAAATAAAAGAAGAAAGAAAATTGCTTTAGTATTTGTCCACAATGTGGTTCTGAATAATCTTAATAATTTGAATGCTTTATACTTTTCAGAAATCTTACCTATTACATTATCTCATTGGATTGGGAAACAAGCCTATGAAACAAATATTGATTTCATTATGACCATTCATAAATTACTCTGTGGGAAATATATTTTATATCATTGCTTCCTCTAAAAGATGCATTGTTTATCTTTCATTTAAAACCCTCTTCATGTATCAAAATAATGTAGGTGACAAAAGTGGTACCTTCCAGAAAAAGTACATTGCTTTATTGGTAAGTGTTTTCACACAGCTAAAAATTGAATTCCAGCAGATGTTCTTGTTGAGTTCAAAGCAAATAAGGCAATGTATTCATTGCTATTTTGTTAATCAATTGATCCCAAACCTAGTCATTTCTTTACTTAAGGCTTGACTTGGATTTATACTCTGAGCAATATACAAGTATTTGCTGAGTGTGGTTCTGTCTCAAAAGTATGAAACATGTGACTTGCAAACATTTCACATACTACAACTCGTCCTGGGAATAAGAATACAGTGTCCCAGTTTTCTTTTGTTTATTCATTCATCTTTACCTCAGTAGAGGGTTACTTGGACCATTAGCCACCACATGTTTCAAATATACTATTCACAAATGAAGAGGAACCGTGTAATTGCTTTTCTTAGTAACTGAATGGAATTCTGTTTAGTGTGTAGTTTTTAAGGGTATCAGATTGCTAATATCTTTTTCCATGTGGACCAATTATTCATTTCTCTTCCTTCTTTTTTCGTGCAAATATATTTCAAAAATTATTCTTATTTTGATAAGCGTTAGTTCTCAATACTCATTTGGAGGGAACACTTTAAAATGCTGTCAACATTGCAACAAACCCACCCAAGTCTTATCACCCCAACTCCATCCTCCACACACTACCAAAGCAGTCCTCTTAAAAGGTAAATCTGACCCATCATGACCGTGTCCTTTCTTATCTTCCAATGAATCCTGAACAATTATTTTCCATTGTCTTCAGAATAACCCCAAATTATTACTAGACATTCAACGCTCTTCATTATTGGCCCCTGCCTCTAACCTTTCCAACCCTACTTTCCCTATGCATTGGAATAACTTAGGGTTTCTCCAGATACACCGTGCTCTTGCGTGCTTCCATGTGTTTGGGTAAACAGTCTCTGCTGTATGCAGATTCTCTCCACCTCCCACCTTGCCGTCAGCTCAAGCAGAGGGCCAAGCCTGAGATGGTGCCCCTCATCTGTGCTCCCACAGCACACTCAGCATGTGGCTGTGGTACCCATGTGTACAGCTGCTCCCCTGCAGTGGACTGCTAGCCCAATGATAGCAAGGACTGTGCCTCTCATGGTTGTGATTCAAGTATCGAGAATAGGGTTGACATCCAGCAAAATCTTGTTCATGTGGAAGGAAGGAAGGAAGGAATTAGCCCAACAGAATGGAATTAAAATATAATTGAAGTGCTGTGGCTTTGTCAAGGCAGTAAAGGTAGTTTGGTGCTTAACAGCAAGGAGGGGCTTTGGGAATTGTCTTTCTGGGTCAGAATCCTGGTGCCCTAACTTTCTTGTTGTGTGATTTTGTACAAATTACTTCATCTCTCTGTGTTTCAGCTTTCTCAACAGGAAAGTGCCCACCTCACAGAGATTTTGTGAGGATTAAATCAAACATTGTACATAAAGTGTTCGGGGAGTACTGGACGGAGCATTTGCTCATAGATTATTACAATATCATTGTTATTATAGTTATGTTGTAAGGAAAATATCATGTTCACCTTGTCTTTTTTAAAAAATTATTTTAATGGGGCACTTGGGTGGCTCAGTTGGTTAAGCATTCACCTCTTGATTTTGGCTCAGACTGTGATCTCAGGGTGGTGAGATCGAGCCCTGCCACGGCGGGGGTGGAGGGGGCATACTCAGTGGGGAGTCTGCTTGACATTATCTCTCCCTCTGCCTCTGTCCCTCCCCCTGCTCTCTCTTCTTCTCTCCCAAATAAATAAATGAATCTAAAAAAAAAATAAAAAATACATTAAAACTTAACATATTTTCTCCATTTATATTTCAAAAGGCAAAATCAAGAACATCTTTCGAGCAGGTAGCCTAAGTTCCTCAGCTGTAATGGTGCTGGTGAATGCTGTGTACTTCAAAGGCAAGTGGGAGCTGGCCTTCACCAAGAATGAAACTGTAAATTGCCTGTTCAAATCTCCCAAGGTATGGAAATATTTTTTAGATTTTTTTTTTTTTTTCCCAGGAGACCTGGGTGTCTCAGTTGGTTAAGCATCTACCCTTGGCTTAGGTCATGATCTCAGGGTCAGGGTCCTGAGATCAAGCCCCGCATCAGGCTCTCTGCTCAGTGAGAAGTTTGCTTCTCCCTCTTACTTTACTCTGTGCTTTCTCTCTCAAATAAATATAAGATCTTAAAAAAATTTTTTTTTGTCATAATATTCCTTTGCAGGAATTATGTTATTTGCATAGACAAATGATGGATTCATCATTTCTTTACTTATTTCTTCTATAGGTTACCCAATACTATATGGTGACTTGTTTATAAAACAACCTATTTTCCTGATAATGCAGGTTATGGTACCCTATTGGAGGTGCCCCATAAATTGATATTTCTTAAAATATGTTCAAATTTGAGAAAGGTAATAACATGTGAATTCATTTTAAGATATTCTAGTTGGATGCCTATAAGAAGAAAATAGGACAAAAGTATACTTTTCACTTTTTGTGATTCTAACTATGGGGTAGATAATTTTAGTCATTTAACATCAGTGGTTTTTCCTGAGTCAAAGCCAGGATGTGTTTCCTTTTACAAAGGAACAAGTTATGTTTAGTAAAATTATGCATTCTCAAGTGTCTGTCTTTTTAAAAAAATTTTTAAAAGATTTTATTTATTTATTTGACAGAGAGAGACACAGTGAGAGAGGGAACACGAGCAGGGGGAGTGGGAGAGGGAGAAGCAGACTTCCTGCCCAGCAGGGAGCGGATGAGGGGTTTGATCCCAGGACCTTGGGGTCATGACCTGAGCCGAAGGCAGACGCTTAACAACTGAGCCACCCAGGTGCTCCCCGAGTGTTAGTCTTAACCAACTTTTGTAAAACATATATTCTTGTGGGGGTGTGTGTGTGTGTGTGTGTGTGTTTTACCAATTTGTACACAATAATCTTATGGGATAGTAGAAACATCAGAGACTTTGGAGTCAAAAGTACTGTGTTGGGGTCCTTGCCTTGCTTCAATGCCAATCTGCGTCGTCTTCGGCAAGTTCACTTAACCGCTGTAGACCTTCCCATCCTCACAAATGAGGCGATTCCACTAATTGACCTCTAAAGATTCTTTCAGTCACTCAGCCTTTTGTGTTGAAACAGAGAAACTCAGATTAAACTTTTAAATTTAGTTTTATTTATTGAAATGTTCTTTCTGCATTCTTCCACATCAGAACTTTTAGATACAGGAGTGGTGAGAGCTGGTAGAGATCAAATATCACTGAATGAGTGATAAATATCGCTATGAATAATATAGATTTTTTTTTCTTTCATCAGAAGTCAATTACAGACCCGTACTATCAAAATCACACAATTTAAGAATGAGGTCTTAGGGGCACCTCGGTGGCTCAGTCATTAAGCTTCTGCCTTTGGTGCATGATCCAGGGTCCTGGGATCGAGCCACGCATCGGTCTCTCTGCTCAACAGGAAGCCTGCTTCTCGCTCTCCCACTCTCCCTGCTTGTGTTCTTTCTCTTGCTGTGTCTCTCTCTGTCAAATAAATAAACAAAATCTTGAAAAAAAAAAAAAAAAGAAGAATGAGGTCTTATAAAAATAAAAAATCTATAGCATCCATTTTTAATTATAATGCTATTTAATAATTATTTGTTACTTACTATATAGACATTTTCAGATAAAATGCTAACTGCAAAGAAATGTACCAAGTTCTAGGTACATTAACTCGCATGATCTTTACAACAGTCCTGTGCAGTAGGGACTAGAGACTCCATTATGTTGATGAAGAAAGGGAGGCATAGAAAGGTGAAGTAACTTGCCCAAAGTTGCGTGCTGGAAGTTTTAAACTCAGGCAGTTAATCTCAAAGTCTGTGCTTGTACCCCTAAGCCATGAACCACTGCAACCACTATTGGCAACAAGTCAGGAAAAATCTACAGGATCAACCAAACGAAAACTGAAACACTATTCTTATAAGTGAAATAAGGTAGACTAATAAAAAATTTTTTTGTGACTTGACTTTCAGTGTCCTGGGAAAGCAGTCGCCATGATGCATCAAGAACGGAAGTTCAATTTTTCTGTCATTAGAGACCCACCTCTACAGGTTCTTGAACTCAAGTATCACGGTGGCATAAGCATGTTCATTATGCTGCCTGAAAATGACCTGTCCCAAGTAAGTTGCTACTGCCACTTTCACTATTGGGGAATTAGAAGATTTTTAGGATATTATTGTATTTTTATGTATCAACTTTACAATTTTGGATTGTAAGAATTAGAGATTTACCCCTATTCATTTATTTGACAGATATTTAAGGAGTACCTACTCTGGGCCAGATGCCGTTACAGTTACTGAGATTGACTTACCTCTGTTTAACATAATTTTAGTTGAATAGCTATGAAATTGTAACCCTCTCAAATCTCAGCCTTGGAGAGAAAATGGCATGAGTTAAGGTCTTTGCACTTGGCCATGAAAATAGTCTTTCATGTATTATTGGAATTTGCACAGACTATTTTCAGGCAGGAATGATACTGTGGGGTCTGGAGTCCTGGGCCTTTGTGCACTGAAATGTATGGTCTCATTCTGAGCTGCTGTGTCTCTGGGGAAAGCAGAGGTTAGGGACTGCCCTGTGACTGGTGTGACTAGGACAATAGACCAGCATGGTACAAGAGGCAAAGAGGATAGTCCTGCAAAGCCAGGAAGAATCACTGTATCTCAGATCCTGATCTTTTCTCAGGCCTATCAATGTAGCCTCCTGAGCCTGTGACCCGAAATCCCAAAAGCCTGGGTGTCAACATCCCTCTCTGTATTTCCAATCAAAAGTAATAATAGACAACATTCATTGAGCACCTACTATGTGCCAGGCCATGTACTCTGAGCTGCATTTATGTTACCTCGTTTGATCCATACAGCAGTCATGTGGGGCAGGGAAAGGAGGCTCATGGAATTTGATCAATTTATCTGATAGGTACATACATATGTACAAATATGTGTGTGTGTACACACCTATCAGCTATCCTAAAATATTACAACTAAAGTTTAAAAATTTTTTTGTGTTTTGATTAGTAAAATATTGACTCTTGCTTATAAAATAACTGGGAAGCTACAAAGAATATAAAGAAGTTCTCCTCCTACCTAGAGGCATTACTTCTATCCATCCTTTTTCTATGATTTAGAAACATGATTTTAGAACTTTAGAAATACGATTTCTAAATGGACAAAACCACTGAATCATTATAATGATTTTCATTTAGTTTCATTTTAATTACCTTTTTTTGATGAACAGCAAGAAGAATGTCATGAAGTTGCTATTGTTAAACCTAAAGTGACAATATAAAATATTGATACTCATATTAAACCAATAATTCACTTGACAATCATTATCACAATTAGATTTTAGCATACATCAGTTATTTTAACTTCAAATAATCTACCATAACAGAAAAATAAGACCATATAAAACAAACGGCAGACAACATGAAAGATAGATTTGTTCTTATACTTATTGTCTAAGTTTTTCTTTTCTGTAATAGATCTTCCTAATAATGTTTAGATCAGATGAGTATAAATCTACATATTCCTACATTATCCTATAGACCTATATAACCCTATGCAATGAAATAATGGGGAAGTTGGCTTTATAATGAACTAAATGAGGAAACAATTCTAATTCAGAGTGAGAAGTTATTATAGATTAACCATAAACTGGATAATTTACACACATAAAATTTTAATCAGACAAAATTTGATTAAACAAATTTAGGTCCTTGATAAGGATAACTGTGAAAAGCTCTTTAAAATTCCAGTGAGACTGAATTTGAGAATAAGTATCTACATATAAGTTTTATAAGCAACGTGCATGAAAAATCTTCCCTGTGTACATCTGGACTAGTCCCTGATCAACTCAGTATTCAGGAGTTGGTGAATTCCATTTGTGAATCATTGGGGGCAGCAGTGGTGCTGGAGAGAGGGCTGTGGGCTCCTAGCTGTGTAACTGACATGCCCAGCTATGCAATTTGGCATATTTCCTACAATGTCTTGAACTTCAGTTGTCCCATGTGTTGAATAAGAGGATGTATTTGGATCCAAGCCCCCCGGTGGTTTAGGGACTGTGCTAGAAGGTACTGATCACCTAAACTCTGGAAGCTAGAGCTCTGGGCTTCTTGCTTTGGGCCACCTGCCGTTCCATTGGTTATTCCGGCAAGTTATGCAAACATTACCATTTTCTATGCCGTTCATGATGGGAAATGGTCAAGAAATGCTGACTTAAATGACCACTGAGCTCCTTTCACCCTCTGATGATCTCTGCTACCCTAATTCCTTCACCTGCCTGTTGTTCCACTTTGGCTGTATTTGTTCATATGTGGGCAGAGGAAAGAAATGCCTTGAAATACAAGTAAGTAACACCTTGTCATAGCAGAGCAAATTAAACATGATTTGTTAAAGAGTGCTTGAACTATCTATGCTAATAATTTCCCATTTTCAGAATCCTCTGGACCCACTGACGTACTTTTACTCAAATATCCAGAAGAGAGTAATTATGGAAAACCGTCTATCTTTGTAGTTGGTGTTTTATCTGTCCCTTAAGCATATTGAATTGCCTTTTCAATATTCCTACAGATTGAAAACAGACTGACCTTTCAGAATCTAATGGAATGGACCAATCCAAGAAAAATGAGCTCTCAGTATGTTGAGGTGTTTCTTCCTCAGTTCAAGATAGAGAAGAATTATGAAATCAAACACCACTTAAGAGCCCTAGGGCTGAAAGACATCTTTGATGAATCCAGAGCAGATCTCTCTGGTATAGCTTCCGGAGGCCGTCTGTATGTGTCCAAAATGATGCATAAGTCCTACATCGAGGTCACCGAGGAGGGCACAGAGGCCACTGCTGCCACAGGAAATAACATCGTAGAAAAGCAGCTGCCTGAGTCCAGGGTCTTCAGAGTGGATCGCCCGTTCCTCTTCGTCATCAGGAAGGATGACATCATCTTGTTTAGTGGCAAAGTGTCTTGCCCTTGAAAATCCAGTTGGTTTCTATTACATTAGTCCCTACCACATTAAGGAATCACTGCAAGAGGATAGATTTAGGTGTAATTGAAGCACATGGTGTTTCCTTTGTGTTTACTTCCTTTTAATATTGGTCGGCAGATGATTTTGGAGACTTGACCCTTTGCAGACACTTGGTTTGATTGTCCTGACTCTGCTTTAGCCTGTCTACCACTGTGTGCCTCACCTATTTCTAAGTTCATTCTCTTTCTGCCCCAACTCATTCCCATCATTCCTCCCCCCCTCCACCCACTCCTGTCCCCATATTCCCTTGTATCCTGGAGCTGGGCATCATGTCGGGGAACTTCTGGTAAGGACAGTGTTGGAAGCAGCCTAGGGATTTGCCTGAAACTCTGTAGTTATCCCAGTTATCCCAACGTAGTTATTCCAGTTTCATTGCAAATGGGCTTGGAAGGATGCCCAGCTACTGAATATCAGTGTGAAGGATAACCTTTCCCCGCTGACCTAAGAAGACACTGGAGAGTTTCCTTCCACACATCTGATTTGAAATGAGTGTTGAATTTAGATGCCAAAAACTACAGATTTGGGATTGGGGGACAACTGAGATATTTCATTAATAATTTCAAGTTCCTATCTTTTGGGCTTTCCTTGATAGAGACTTTTTTTCCTTGATAGAGACTTAAAATGTACATAGTTTTTCAAACATGATGTATCTTTGAACTTTGCCATTTGTTATTTACAGTATATAGTTCACGTGCTGTATAGTTTATTCTCTGTTTATCGGAATAAATAAATACAACATGGCTGTACAGTGTGATTGTTCTCCTCTGACCAATTGTAGACAACTAGTACTTCCTTTGTTTGCCAGGCCAAGCAAATTAGCAATGAATAGAAAGAATGCTTTTTAAATATAAATTTGATTTGGTTCAATGTTGCTAATTTATTACACATGCAAGTTACTTTTACAGATGCATAGTCTGATAAGGTCATTTTAAATAATTTTAAATACTAAGATTTAAGTTCACAAAACAGATCAAAACTCACTTAGGATTTTATAAGCAGCCTATTGAATTGTTTTTATCACAAAAGACTTTCACCTGAATAGGAACTAAATAAATCTAGAATAGTCTATAGCATGGCACCGTGGTGCATAATACTAGACCTGGCAGCTATTTGATTTTCAACAAATGTAGAATCGATGAATATGACACAAATGTGTTAATGTGACATGATTTAAGAGATGTAAAAAAGCTTCTGATCAAAATAATTTTAAATGCTAACCTGCCATACCCGAAATAACTATTGTCTTTTCAGAGACTATTTTTGGGGGGAGTGAAATTAACCAGTATGCAGTGGTATGTCTCTATCTATCTATCTATCTATATTTTTTTAAGAACTGATTTTTTCTGATTAACCCCATTCCCACTTATTGCCATTCAAAAGTGACATACTTCTAGACTCTGTCCTTAGGCAGTAAAGATATAAGAAGGGGGTGCAGGAGTGTGCATTCTGATGGCAGCCATGCTGTTCAGAAGCATAGACATTCTTGTCTGTTGGTAGGGATTCCTGGGCAGCCATGGTAGGACTCATAACTGCTGAGGTTTGAAGCAAGCATCTGGAGAAAGTGAGGGTCAGGTCTGTGAGGAAATAGTATGGAAAAACTGGTGTGATCTTTTGCTACAACTTCAGTTGGTTGGTCCTGCCCATCCCTATGTCCACTTCATGGTTAAGGGCCCCAGTTCATGCAGAGAAGGGCTACCTTGTCACGATCTAGGCTTCGTTTGGCGTTACTTCCACAAGCTGAACAGCTTCTGAAACTGTGGCAGTTGTGGAAGCATGATGTTTCCTGCGAACGTTGTCATTACGCCTCAGCCCAGTGACAGCAGAAGTAACAGCTGTTGAGCCTCTGTCTTGGCATTGAGCTTCATGCTCCTCGGGGCAGAAGCCATGACTGATTTGTTTTGCATCCCAACATCCCTAGAACAGAACTTAACATACAGTGGGCACTCAGCGTGTCTTCAGGATAAATGTAGTTGGAAGTTCCAAGAGACCTCATGGACCACTTTGGTATAAGATCAAGTCATTGACCTTGTAACCGATTTCTTTTCATACAAAGATGACTTTATCTTTTAGGGTCATGTTTTTTCAATCTTATTTAAACATAGGTATTTCCAAAGCTTTTCTCCTCTTACTCAAAATTCTCTATGTGATCCCATCTGAATACATGGCTTCCATAATAGCTGATGACACCTAGTTATATGGTTAACTTCATCTAAATTCACGACGGCCTCCTGAAAAGTCCACTGAACGTCCTGGAGTAAAACTAAACATATCTCAGCTAAAACACATCACCGTCCTCCACATGATCTTCCTGGGGGCCTGCTTCTAGTAAAAGACAAATATTGTCTAAAACAAGCTCAAACCATCAAGATTATGCTTGTATATTTCTTCTTTTTCACACTGAGACTGTTCACCGGTGTTACCATGAAAATGTCTCTTGAATTTATCTCCTTTTCTTTCTTCCCATCAGCATTGCTTGAGTTTAGACTGTTCACATCTGTAGTTTGTTTCCTGCCTGTTCTCTCTGCCTCTTGTGACTTGCATTTCTCTTTCACTCTTAAGCCCAAAGTCATGAAGATTTCTATGTTTTCTTTTTTTTTTTTAAGATTTTATTTATTTATTAGAGAGAGAGAGAGAGAGATCACAACTAGGGAGAGAAGCAGGCAGAGGGGGAGGGGGAAATAGGCCTCCCGCTGAGCAGAGAGCCTGATGTGGGACTCCATCCCAGGACCCTGGGACATGACCTGAGTGAAGGCAGAGGCTTAACCCACTAAGCCACCCAGGCATCCCAGGTTTCTTTGTTTTCATCTGTAGACACCAGTTACCTTCCTGAAACACATATTGGAACAAGTCACTTTCTTATAAAGCACCGATGGCTCTTTACCACCTAAGGAGGGAGTCTAAACTCCAGCATGACCCTCCAGACCTTCCAGTTTTCCTTAACCTCTTCTCCACCTAGTCTTGCCACTCTCTGTCAGAGACTGAGCTCAACATAATATGGACTAATGGTGGGTATCATGGAGGGCACGTATTGCATGGAGCAGTGGGTGTGGTGCATAAACAATGAATTATGGGTCACTGAAAAGAAATTAAATTAAATTTAATTTAATTAAAAAAAAGAAAACCCAATCTACTATTTCATGTTGTTCAACCTGTCCCCTCTGAGTATCACACTCTCTCCATCTTTGAATTGTTCAAGCAGCTGACCACTTTTATGTTCCCTGGGAGAGCTCCCACGAAATGTGGACTCACAAAACACACCGTGCCTCCTTTTATGAGAGCTATGCTCAAATTTCCTGCTACTTTCTGTTTGCATGTGTGTATGTACACATGTGCATGTGTGCTGCATTGTGTGCGGTGTGCACATGGTTTGCTAGAGTATAAGCTCTTAAAGCGCAGAGTATGGCATACGGTGGGTATCCCTTCCTCATTTTAAATGAGTAGATTTCCCTTAAGGTCCCAAGAAAGGACAAAAATTAACCAGAGAGTGTAGTGCAGATGGAGACTCTGGCCCGATAACAGGGGACCTTGCTAGCCTTTGGTCCCACCTCCACCAGCGCCTCCTTGAAAGCATGCTGTTTTCTGCCAGTCATATGCCAAAGCGTCTATAAGGGCAAGATCTCTTAAGTGGACAGAAGAGCATTGTCAGAACTTCTGTCTCTGCAGGAGCAGAAAGAAGCTTTTTTCCACCCATTTTTCAGTGAAAAGGAAGAGCAGTGTTGTCATCTTCTTCACCACCATCGCTGCTTTATCATTTACAAAATGTTTTCAGAGTGCCACTCACTGTGACATCTCAATTCTCCCTACAATCCTGTAAGATGGAAACTGTTATGATTATTAATATTACTTTCATTTCATAATTATAATTAGGGTCAGAGAAGTTGCCAATTGCTTAAGATCATATGCGCTCTTTCCATCATAACCTGCTGCCTTGGACTTCAAGAATCTCACTTGTGCCTTGGCTCCGCTCAGCGTCCTCATCTCCAATGCCTCACATGGCTCACTCCTTCTTTGGCATACCTACTGGCTGACACCATGTGTCTCTCATGAGCTCAGGCTTTCCTGAGACACCACACCTCTTATAAACTTGGGCAAATCCATAATTAAATGACTCTGTGTTCTTGTATTTGGGTCATTTACACTTTTATGATTCGGGTGACTTAATTTGACTGCATATTATTTGTCTTAATAATGAATTTTTGAAAGTTATATAGGATTGATAATGATAGTACGAACTCTTCTAATCATAAACTCTCCTAAGTATAAACTCTCTGAAACAAGGGACAGTTATTTTCTGCTCACTTTGTAATTTCTCTCCAGCACATTCTATACCCCTTTACTGATTGACAGATTCTACTCATTAACAGAGAAAGGCAGCATATGTGTCTGTAATCATCTTGTTACCTTTTGACACTAATATTTCATTTCTGTCCCTACAGACATCCTAGAATGTGTAAAGACCCAGGACTAGAAGAGCATTCATAAGCTTAATCTTCCTGTAGATCCCAGCAGCACCTTGAAGAAGAGAAGGCATCAACGGGCTTACCTAAAAGTGGTAAAGTGTTGGCTATCAGAACTTAATTGTGTCGTGAGACATTCCTTTGATACTCTCTTTTCTTCTCTTTGTTTCTTGCCTGTGGCATTGTGAACCAAAACAAGAAAATCATTGAACTTGAAACATGAAAGTTCTTTAGTGAAACCAAAGATGACTAATCTTTTGTAAATACTAAGTTTTACTACTGGTTTATAATTTGAACAAAGCAAAATAATATGCCTTTATATACTCAGTGTGTTGGGAGGGAGAGAAAAGGGAGAAGAATGGAAAGTATTTAGAGGGAAAAGAAGATGAACAGAAATTCTAGGTATTTTAGAAATAGTTCATTTTTAAATGCAAAATTTCTCTCCAAGTGTGTCTGTTCAGACAAGACTTGTCAATGTTGTTAAGAGTTTGAGTCTTAGGCTGGATGGAATTATCACCACAAGTTTTGCAAGTCGTGGCAGGGTGATAAGTTCTTTAAATGAGGGCAGAGATGCTGTGGGATGGTGCAGTAGGGGCTTCTAAATCAGTCCTGGAAGGATAGGAAGGCTTCCTGGAGGAAGGACCATTGTAGCTCAAACCAGAAGGAATGAGGAGGTAAAGGGAATGAGAGGAGAGGGGATGAGGGGCTCATTAGAGGCAAGAGCATGTTCAAGGCCCACAGGAGAAAGACCATGGGCTCCTCTGAGATCTGCAGGGGCAACCATTGGATGCAGAGGGCAGAGGGCTGTTAAAGGTGGGCTGGGAGGAACGGGGAGCAGGTGCTGTCCATGGGCACCGCTATATGGAATTTACCTTTCTTCTAAGTTTGGTGCAAGGGCAGGAAGGGCTTCATGGAGGGAAGTGACACTTTCAGGTTTGCATTTTGAAGGATTGTGTTTGGTGTGTGATGCTGAGCTAGAGTGCTGCAGGACTGTTAATGGGCCGAACTGGGCAGTGGTCCAGCTAGGAAGAGCCAAAAGTCTACACCACAATGCAGGCTATAGGGTAGACAGAAGGGAGAGAAACTGACAGATTTAGGAGGCAGTCTTTGATTTAATGAATCTGGGATCAGAGCTTTGTGACAGTGAATTTGAGGGCAAAAGATAAAGACTTCTCAAGATTCGATCTGGCAGTCTTTAAATGATGGTGATGTCAAACAGCCAGAGCAAAGAGGGTGGGCATCAGAGAAAGAGAAAGCTGAAGTGCAGGGGGACCCATGTGAGGCCACTAGGAGCTTTGATAGTCATGATCCTTCACTTTTTGAAGTAAATACTCCCTTTGAGAATCAAAGTATTAAAGCATGCACACATATAAGAACTTAGGTATACAAGTTTAAGTTCAAAGACCTCTTAAATCTCATCCACAGATCTGCTAGATTAAAAGTCATTGTTTTCTATACCTAAGTTAATGCATTTGGAGTGGAAACTGTCCACTGTAACACCAAGAAAACTACAAGATCCATGGTCCACTAGGTACAACTTCTGTGGAATGGGGGCTCCAGGGGTGACCATAGACAGTGACCTGTCCATTTAAACAACTGGCACAATAGGCAGGAATACACACCCTCACTCAAATCTGTGAGTCGGAGTCTTCATAGAGAAGAAGCTTTAATGTGCAAGAGAAGCCAGTAAATGTTCTTTTGTTAATAGCGTTTTTAAGATAATAATAGCACAGAAGTCATTGGGCTGGCCCAGCCATCTCTTTGCAAATGACCCCCTGGTTTTGTCAATAGTCAACCAGTGAATTATTAACTTTTTTTAAAAAAAGTATCTGTTCCTTGGGTCTCCTGGGGAACAGCATCTGCAGATGAATCAAAGTCCTATGAGGTTGGGAGAATTCTTTTTTTTTTTTTTTATTGTGAACCCCTTCTCCTCCTTGAATCCAAATTCTCCTGAAGACTGTATATGAGAGAAGTAAAGTTCTCTTTATTGGTGGGCAAAATGATTCAAGGTAAATTGCTTTGAGCGTCTAGAGATTTAGAGTCATTTAGAAGTTCTTTTCTCTCTGGGAGCATGAAGAACACTGACCCTTTTCCTGGCTTCAGAGTCCCTACAGAGGCCTTCCACTCCTCAATGAACGATACCACGTCTCCCGCATCCCTTTTAGATGGGACTCTACCCAGAGGGAGGATTGCAACCTGAGGTGAGTGGACTTTTGAGAATATAGTCTGAGCATCCAGAATGCCTCTTGCTTATGTTATATGTAATTAAATTGTTTCATTTCTTCCCTTTACCTTCTGAGAACCTGAGAACCCAGTGGAACTAAGGAGCATTTCTTGTGTGCATTCCCTTTTCACTCGGTAGGGTGAAGCCAAACACTGCTTAGTGGTCTGATATGGTGGGCATTTGACAATTCTGTTTTGTGAAGACCCCAATCCAAGTTTTTATTCCTGTGTGTACAATAATTTTATAAAATTCGCTACCAATTCACTATAAAATTTTATAAAGGGTACTATTGGATTTGTGTCCTGTGGTAACTATATTTGGTGTCTGTTTTTATGTTACCTAAACAAATCAAGTGTCATTTAATGGAAATACAAAAGACTTAAATCCTGCCTCTTTTTTATTTCTTTTTCACTGCCTTGAATCTTTTTCTTCCATTAATTAACCTCTTCTTCCTCTGGATATATTTGTATTTTTGATATAACTTTTTTTGATATAACTTTTTAAAAGTAGAAACTTCTCTATGTATGTATATGTGTGTATAATTTGATAAAAAGAGTTAGTACAAATGGTTGGATCTGACTTTAATTGAGCCCAATTAAAGCCAGATAATCATTTATTGGAGGATTCTTTACAAAAAAGGCAAAAATAGCTGCCTTTATTTTTAGCAAAAAATATTTTTATAGCATAGTAGTTATAACCAGTAGGGGTAAATGAAAGCTGAAAGTGGTTAGGGAATTCAGATGAAATGCATGAACTCAACCAGGAGGCCTAATATCAATACATAGATGAAATCTTCAGTTGAACACCAACACCCAGAATTATGTTTTACATGTTACTTCTCTGTACTGAACAATTTGAAAACACTAATCCATTCTAGTCTCTGCACTGTGTTAAATGAATACCTAGTTATATTAGGGCTTAGATTCCTCTTTTGCAAGATGAGACCATTGGGCTAGATCAGCATTTTCCAGCTGTGGGATGGGACCAATTAGTGGGTTGTAAAAACAATTTAGTGAATTGCTGTCAGTGTTTGAAACATGAAAAAGGAGAAAATAGGAAGAGAACAATCAGAATGTGTCATTAACTCTAAGAGGAAATATTTTTTGTGGAACTCTTGTTTCCATTTTGAACACGTGGTCTGGATCACCGTGTAAAAAGTACTTCTTTGTTGGGTTAAAAATCTCTGAAGAGATGTCACGTTGTCCCATCTCTCACATTCTGGTACACTATACTAGTGTCTGAGTTAGAGCCACAACTGATCTGTAACTTGCTTCCCGAGGGAATCCTGCCTGCCTTTGCCTTGAGATGCTTGAAATTTTTACCCAACAAGGGTTACTCCATCCCTGGATGCCTCTATTTTAGACAGAACAACACTTCATCATCTTAAAAAGAGTTGAGGAAAGAAAACTGTTTCCAGTTCCCAAGACAAAACACCTTGTCTCTGCCTTTTAAACATTGATAATATGTTGTACGTGGAATATATACATGCAAATCAACTTTCCAACATCTAAAATATTCCATAATTATAAAATTTATAATTTGTTATAAATTTATTTATATACAATTTAATTAAATACAATTTATTGTATAAAATCCACAGCATTAAACATTTTGTTAAGTCTTCCACATCTCTTGGGTCACAATGTTGACCAGAGAAACAATGTATTTTACTTTGTATATGTCAGGTGACTCACTCTCTACGCTTGGTATAAATACTTTAAATCACTTCACAGTGCAAGGAGAAATGACCCGTGCCTCCAGATTCGGAGAAGACAAGAGGAGCAAACTCTGGGTGCCAGGTAGTCTATGTGTGTTCCAGACACAGCTGTGGGCTCACAGAGCAGAATTTCAGCCAACCTGAAGACAAGGTAAAAATGCAAACTCTAAATCGTCATATCTACTTTGACATGATTTTTGTAACTGGTGATAACTTGTCTCAAAAAGTGTAAGAGAAAATATTTAGTTATAATCAAAGGAAAAGGGCAGTGGAAGCGCCATGGTTTGGGGGACAGTGGTAGGGAGGCACGAATGTAAAACGAGGCAGTATAGTTCTCTTTTCCCCTCTGCGCACTCACTGAGTGAGCTTTTTGATGTCGTGATTTCCAGTACTGATGAGAGCCATTCCTGTCACCAATATTTATTCCCAGGTCAAGGTGAGGACTTTCAGGATGCCTGAACTGAGACTAGGTGAGAAAGTTACTAGTAAATGGCTCTAACACCTAAAAGGAAACTGTGCTATGTGGTACCAAATCGAGATCCTCTTTTTCTAGGTTGTGTCTTTATCTGGTAAATTAGGGGGAGAGATGCGGGGTCTTGAGTCAGGAAAACTGGGTGTTCATTGTGAATTGGGTGTTTTCTAGCTGTGCGGACTTGAGGAAGTCATGCTAACCCTTCTGGGTTCACTTCAGTTTCCACATTTGTAGAATTAATTTTGGGACTTGATACTTTCCTCCTTAAATCTATGACTGTAGTTGGAGTTAATCCATAAACCCTAGAAGAGGGAAGGAAGATAACAGTATTGAATAATGTTCCTATTTAGAGGCTTTATATATATTATCACATTTCACACTCACAATGACCTTGTCTGGTGACTCCTATTTTACAATAAGAGATTTATTTTATAGATAGGTTCAGAGAAGTCAAGTAAGTTACACGCATAACGGAAGGCGAAGTTCACATTAGAAATCAACCTTTTACCTCTCAAAAAAAAAAAAAAAAGAAAAAAAAAGAAATCAACCTTTTCAGGTTTAAAGGCTCTCTGTTATCAAGACCCACTCTTGGCCATGTCAACTAATTGTCCCTTCAGCAGAGCAATCCTATTTTTCAGGTTCTTTGGCTCCAATGAGTATTAATGGGTATAGCCAGAGGATGGTTTTTGATTGTAGGGTCACTGGTGTGTTACCAGGAAATAGACTTCCCAAACAGTTGAGTGTGCATGTGTGGCAGGGGTGGGGGGTAAACAGTGGGTCAGCGTCTCACAAATTCTGAGGAACAGATCTTGGTTTGTTCATCTGTTGCTAGTTTCTTGTGAACTTAAACCCATCTGACTCATATTTTTCTCCCTCCCCCAACTCCATTTCTAGAACATACAGGAGTACATTGTCTTAGAAGATTTTACTTTGTGTTGATGGGAAGAGAGTGGTAGCTTTTAAGCAAGTGGTAACATTTCCAGTCCCTTTGAAATGTGACCTAGCTGGCCAAATTATTCAAACTTGATCTTTGTGCAGGAACTCTTAAGTCTGTTTTATTGGAACCACACCCCTGGGCTGGAAAAGTTGCTTCTGGGCCTCTGATGTTGGCAAAACATTGTATAATTTAAATACTTCAGAAGAAAAAATGATGACTTTTCTACTTGTATCCTCACTCAAACTCAGTAACAACGTGTTTTCCTTTTCAGATGCTTTTTAAGGAAATGCACCATATTGGGTTCTATCTCCTTTTAAAATGTATAGGATCAAGAAAGCATTTTCCTAAAACATGTGGACTTTCTAAGACTGAGATACTCCATTTCCATGAACAACAGATGAAGAGAGAATTTCACACTGATTTGAATATCTTAGTGGAAGCCCCTTAACATGTCCATAGAACAATGTAAATAAAGTCACCAGAAATACAGAACTGCAGCCAGCCTCCTGCATCCAAAACCCTGATGTGGCATCCCAAGCAGGGCCAGGAGCAGGGGCAGGCAAGCAGGTTTCCCAAAGGAACAAAAGTTAAGGAGGCACTCATTCTTAGGTGCTGGCCCTGCGTCTGACTCCGAGTGCACAGTGCTTCCTGAAATTTACAGATATTACATGATTTCATCCTCACAGGAATCCTGTAAGAAAGCTGTTACTTAGCCACAACCAGAGAGAATGTAGACACCCAGAGAACTGAACTAACTCTCTCAGGGTCAAAAAGCTAGAAGGTGGCAGAGATGGAAATGCATTTTGTCCCCAAATCTGTGTTCTTTTTGCTCGCATAAAGTCCTTTTTAGAGCATTTTGATTTCACAAAATCAAAGTAACCATTTCCCTAATTTGAAATAAACTGCTACATAGCAGTGGTTTGATGGACACTTTCATGCTGTTGTTTGCCTTTGTATTCCAAACCCAGCTAAAGGAAGGAGCTCACTCATGGAGCAAATACACAGTTCTGCTTTGATGTTTTCAAGAAGACGAGCTATGACCACACCACTGAGAATATCTTCTTCTCTCCCTTGTCTTCAGGGCTAGCAGCCACCAGTGCATCTCAGATGGAAAAGATATATCACGCTTTCAGTCATGTCTAGAAGACAATCACATGATGATTTCAAGCAATGTCCTGTGAGAGGATCGCCTGTAGACGCCCAAATCTAAACATAGGAGGATGTCCACCTTCACTTTAGGTTACCTATCAAATTGGCTCTTTCAAAAAGTGTTCAAAAGGTAGGATTTCCCATAGCTCTGTTCTGGGGGGCAAGTGATAAGAGAGCACAGCAGAGGCCAAACAGGGGAGGCACTCATCGAGGCAAGACTGACCCAAAGCAGAATTGATATCCATACCTGCATGCCCACCCAGATGCGTCCTCCCAGGGCCTTCCTCTGATGGGTCACATAAAGAATATTTTCAAGGATTTACAATCTATACAGTTACATTTTCAAAGATATTATGAGTGCTTTAATTCAGCCAATGATTCTGGGTGACTGGGAGAAATAGTCCTACGTACATACTAAGTACATACATACATACTCCATCAACATGCCTTCATCATCTCTCTGCTTATTGTAGAGGGAATGAGTAACTAGTGGAACCAAGCTTCTCCCCAGTCAGGATTTAAAATGAGAATGAATTTGAAAAGCTGAAGTCAAACTCTGAGTTTAACGATATATTTTAACCCCCCTAAAAATTAAATGTAAAAGCTCTTGTGTTCAATTTTATCCTGTTTCTGTGCATCAGGAGACTAGGTTCCAAGTGTCTTACCCATAGTAGGTGCTCAATAAATACTTGTTTGTGGTGGGGGAGAAAGAGGAGCATAGGGGAGTGCTGAGGACTACACATTGTAGGATGAGTATGTGCAGAGTCACCTCTTCCCGTCACCCCTCCTTCAAAACAAGACGACCTGCTGGCTGGGGGCTCCTTCTACACTGCTGCTTGCTTTGGGTTTGGCCACCAGAGAGATGGCCTGGCCCCCTGTGCTGAGGGCACAAGTCAAGCAGAAAGCCTGGAGCAGATATAATTCTTTGTCTCTTCTGGCAGCCAAGCAGCCTGAGTTTGCAGAGATCCAAAGAGTTCACATTTTTTCCCTTGCTTCTTCCCATACAAAATGGAGAAAAATCCCTTATATTCTTGTCCCCTTAATGATTCTCTCTCACAGCATTCACAGACCCAGCCAGATGCACACAATTGCACTTTCTTTTGATGAAGAGAATGTGGACCACTGGAACAATACCAGGGGGTGCCATTCATGCAGAGTCCAGGGATTATGGACCAGTTCTGTCCTATGATAAAGGAAATTGCCAGGCCAGCTCAGAGCTAGCTGGAGTCACTCTCCACTCTCCACTTCCATCTCCACTGGAAGCCAGCAGGCAAGAGGCTGGTCGGTTCTTTAAATTCCTCCAATAAGGCAGAGCTTGAGAGGGTGAGGTAGCTTTTTAACAAACAGTCAGAGAGTTCGACATTGTAGAAAGTTCTTCCTAGCCTTGAGCTAAAGTCTACCTCTCCGTAACCATTGCTCCTTTATCATTTTCTGTTCTTAAAAGACATACACAAAAATTATATCCTCTTGCATGTGTATTCTAAGAAAATTGAAATATCTGCTCTGGATCAGCTACTTCTTTATCCCATTTCTACAAAGCATGTTAAATATACTCACCCTTTCAATATTTGAAGAGAGTTGCAATGTTTTATTTCAGCTGTTCTCTGATAAAGGTCTTAGGAAACTACGGTTTCACCTTGGGTTAGTCAATAGGACTTCAGGAAACTTATTAACTCTTTGTGGAGAAAATGATAGAAGGTACTGGAATCTCAAAGGGATACTGTGAAAATCAAATCAGATAATGTTTGTGAACATAACTTGGCAATAATTACCTCTTATATGAATTTAATGATTATCTTTGCATGCTTGGCAAGTAACAATAGTATTAACAGCGTGCAAATGACGTTAAGATCCATTCATTAATCCACATAATAATTCATTCTTCATTCAGCAAATACTTACGGCCTTCCTACTATGTTTGACAACTGAGAATGTAGAGATGAACAAAATGAAGTGACAACACAAATGAATAAGCCTGAATTATTTTTAAGCACCTCTTTAAACCTGTCTTACATTCTATCACAGGGAATATACAGGCAAATACACACACAGGTAAGTACCTACACCTCATCCCTAACACTGTACCACTCAGACTCCTGCTTAAGAACACATGAAAGATTTTGATTTGCAAACTCACCTTTCGTCTTTGAAATAATTTCTTTTTTTAAAATGTGGAACAAAACTAAGAAATAGATATGAGAAAGGTACAATGAATAACAGAAACTTCATAAAGATGTAAACAGTTTAACATTCATGGCAAGAAATTGTTTTCCTATGTCACCATTGGGTCTCTTGGAGTAGCATTTGAATAGCCTTTGAAAATAATTCTTTGTTTCCCATGGTAGGTGCTTCACTTGAATGAATTAATAAGAATGGCAAATTCTTTAAACACAAAGATATGTATAATTCCTACTTCTGTTTTCATTTCTCTTGTGGCAGCTTATCTTTAGTGCATGAGGATGAAAGGTTTAAGGCAATAAAAGAGGATATTTATTCCACATGTCCTTTGAGTCTAGAATATGGATATGTATAGTTAAACTCCTGTACATTGCTGTGTTAAAATAATCATCCTGAGGTCTGGAAACAGGAGATGATGACACTGTCAAAAAATTGAGGGAGAGACAATATTTAAGAAGGGTTATTCTTTTCCTTGAACAGTTAAGTGCAGAAGGGAGTGTAGAGTCAGAGTGATTTCATAGTGGAATCCAAAACCTACCTGGACAATAGAAGTGCCTGGACCTTAGTAAGTGCTCAAAATATATAATTGTATTATTTTTTGAAAAGATAACTAAAGATGGCTTATCTTTGTAAGCCTTATTGTTAAATGCTTTTCCATATTAGTAATTTCTAAAGATACAAGGTAATGTATTCATTTATGTAAGGAGATCTATAGCTTTTTATTTTTTTTAAGATTATTTATCTATGTATTTGAGAGAGAGAATGAGAGAGAGAGAGAGAGTGAGCACGAGAGAGGAGAGGTTTAGAGGGAGAAACAGACTCCCTGCTGAGAAGGGAGCCTGATGTGGGACTCAATCCTGGGACTCCAGGATCATAACCTGAGCTGAAGGCAGTCGCTTAACCAAGTGAGCCACCCAAGCACCCTGTCTACAGCTTTTTAGAAGATATGAACTTCCCATTATTATCTGGTAGGCTACTAAGACCAAACTTCATTGCCCAGAATTCTTATTTATTACAAAATATAGCAAACATGTTCTTCCCTGATGCTAACTATACTGTAATTAATATGTCCATATGAATGTGTGTCCGGGGCCATCTTGTGGAAGACACAGGGCAAGCTCTGCCCAGGGCATGGGCTGTGTCATTATCCCTCATACCCATTAGGTGATTGTGACACGTCGTGGCACCTGCTCTCCAAGCATGGTCTCATTGTCAGATAACATGGTCAGTGAAAGGCAAAAATTTCAATATGTCCAAATGGTGGAACAAGTTTCTTTGATTCCATTTTTTTCCTGAAATTTTGTGTCCTAATGCAAACACAAAACCCTCTCATCTAACCTCAGCTGACACTTAGGTGGGTGATACTAAGGTCCCTGTTTTCAAGTATTTTCTAACTTCATCCTAGTGTGAACAAGAAGCAGGGGTCCATTCACACATTCAAACATTTTTCCCAGAAATCAATATGTCCAGTCAAGTCCACATGGCAAGTGGGATGTTTGCAGAAGTTCCTCCTGGGGAGATAAAGTAGAACATATTTCCATAAGTAAGGTAGAAGACTTTCCTTCTTTTATTTATTTAATTTATTCTAGCACTGTTTGTGTTTTCAAAAGTTTAGGAAAATAAAAAAGATATACATATATCTCTCTATATATACATATAGATATTACTAAGTAGAGAATATACAATATAATTTATATATGCATTTATTTCATATAGAAGGGTTTAGGATTCTAATTTTCAGATGCTAATTTGTGACAGGTTCAATCATGTTTCAGATATGTCAAAACATAATACATTTTACATAGTTTATGGTTAAAAATGACACTGACAAAATTTTGGTATCAGTAATAATAAAAAAAGGAATTGGTATCTTGGAACCCAAGATATCTGACACTAATTACTGAAGACACTAATTCTCCTGTCAGATTATCCTAATTATGCAGTTCACCCTCCGAGGCTGAGAAAAAAGAGAAATGTCTTTGTCATTGAAAAAAATCCTATAGTAATTTGTTAATTTTACTTCACTACATGCTTCAAATATGACAAATGCATGTATTTTTTATTAGTTGGGCCTAGTTCTGCATACTTGCATTTTATATATTTCTGCCTTTATTTATGTATGACTTTTACCATGTATGGTCTAAATGTATTAAAATAATAATTTATTTGCCATGTCTCTTCTTTTTCTATGTTCACTTTGTAGGAATATTTAGACTGTGTTGAAAAATCATATAAACTGAAACCTGAAAATTTGGATTTCAAAAATAATTTGGAAGGAGCCAGGATTCAGATTAACTCATGGATTGAAAATAAGACAAAAGGTAAGAGACCTAAGACTTCTTTTTATCAATCTCCTCCTTCTTCCCTTCTTCTTCTTTTAGGAATAATTTACATCCGCTGAAATGCTCTGATTTTAAAAAGTATGCTTGGACAGTTTTGACAAATGTGTATCAAAACACAGAATATGTCAATCATCCTGAAAAGTTCCTTTGTGCCGCCAAGCAACCATTGATTTGATTCTATCATCAGAGGTTAGTTTTGTCTGTTCTAAAATTCTAAATAAATGCAATAATACAGTATGCACTTTTTTGTGGACTTCTTTTTTCCTTTAGCATGTTATTTTTGAGATCCACTCAGGTTTTTAGATGTCTCAATGGCTTGTGCCTTTTTATTGCTGAGTAGAACTCCATGTATGAATATACCACAGTTTGTTTATCCATTCTCCTGTTGATAGACATTTTCATTTGGGGGTTATGATGAGTAAAGTTGCTGTGAACATTTTTGTAAAAGGCATTTTGTGTACATATCTTTTAATTTTTCTTGTGTACTTAATAGTAGAATTGCTAGGTCCTAGTCTAGAGACATGTTTAACTTCTTAAAAACTGGCAAATCGTTTCCCAAAGTGGTTGAACAATTTTACATTCTCACCAGCACTATATGAAAGTTTCAGGTGCTCCATATCCTCTCCAGTTTTTAGCATTGTGAATATGTTTCATTTAACCACTTCAGTAGGTTTGTAGGAGTATCTCATTATGGCCTTAATTCACATTTCTCTGATAACTAATGACATCAACTATCATTTTTCATATGTTTCTTGGCCCTAATATATCTTTCTTTATAAAGACTTTCCAGTTGGGTTTTCTTTTGATTGTTAAGTTATGGGAAATCTTTACATATTCTGGAGACAAATAATTTTGTCAGAGGCATATATTGCTAATATTTTCTCCCAGTCTGTGTCTTGTGTATTTATTTTCTTAATTTTGTGTTTTTGATGAGCAGTTGTTTTTAATTTCAGTGAAGTCCAATTTATCAGCATGTTTCTTTTATGGTTTGTGCTTTCTGTACATTCTCTAAGAAAGTTCTGCTTATCCCAAGGTCACCAAGATATTCTCTTTAGTTTTCTTTTCCATTTATTGTTTTAATGTTTACATTCAGGTTTATGAATGAGGTTTACCTCAAATTGACTTCTATGTAGGAGGTGAAATAAGGGTAAAGGCTCTTTCTTTTTTCCATGTGAATAACCAGTGGTTTTAAAATAATTTGTTGACAATCTAAAGACATTTTTCATTTCATAAAATGAAAACCCATGACAGTTTCTTTTTAATTTTACTCTTGAGAAGTGAGGAGGCATAAAAAGAATAAAATCTTTCTTCTGCATTTTGTCTTTTGCTTGATTTGAGCAGAAAGTCATTTTCAGTTGACAGTGGTGATCTGCAAAACCACCTACTTCAACCTTCATGTTTTCAGCGTATGGTGGTAGGAGGAGAAATGTGACAGGAAATCCAGAGCTGAATGGTTAATGTGTTAGTATCTCTAAACCACCTCCTAACTGGGGAACTTAATCATCATGTACATTAATTTGTTTTTTTTTAACTTCAACAGGATTCCTAACTTTTTAAACCCCCTTTCCTATCTGTTAAATAGTGGTGGTGGTGAATCTTCATATGACATTTCATCTACATCACAGACTGTTCTGTCTTTCACATTTATAACATCTACTGTCTGATCTAAAGCCAGTGGGGCTAATTCCTAACTGATGGCTGATTAGGTGTGTTTCTCTCCCCAAAGGTGAAATGCAGACCCTCATCACCCAACAACCTCATGGCACCCCATTATTGATGGCTGGTTAGCACCATCATTGTGCCTTTCAGAAAGACCACACCAAAGCAGTGGCTTTCAGGTTGGATGAGGTAGTCTTGTGTCTGAATTAATTTTTCTCTTCAAGGTAATCCTCAACAATTTTGCCCTTAAAACATGTTACATTGTTTCTGTCTTTAGGCAGATAATGAATTTCCAAGTGATTGTCCTACCTGCATACTCAACTAAGTGCAGTGTTGGATTTATAAAATGTTGGTTTTGCTGTTAAGCCTTCTTCTAAATTCTCCATGGTATTTTTACCCTATCTGAAAATAGAAACACTATTTTTGGCATTCCAGTTTTAAAATGAAGAAGTGGTATAAAATATAGGTCTTGGAAAAGTTTAAAATGGCTTTGGGTTAAGCTTAAATCATTATTAAAGAATTATCTAACTGCAAATTGGAAATGAGGCAGGTGATGGAGAATAAGGAATTGACACTTTCAGAAATAATGGGCAGGTCATTTGTAAAATGGGTGTGACCTTAAGCAAAGCCAAACTGGGGAACAAGATTCACAATCACAATAGAAGTTTCCAGGTGTTCTGTCTTACTCGTATCTCCAGGCTTCTTTTCTTCAACTTCTTTTCTTAGTGCCCCAAAGGTGTCCAAGATATCAGGCTGAAACCAAAATAAGACATGTCATTTAATAAGAAAGAATGGATTTTTATTTTATAACTCAGTCCCTAAACCATCAAATGTGTGTATTCTCTCAATTGTATTGCCAACAAATGCTTGAAATTGTTGGTCAACTTAAAATTTGTTATAGTCAACTATAATCAGTACAGATTAGTCACATTTTACTTGGCTCATGGCTGGTTGTTGGTTTACACATATTTTAAAAAAAAATTACACATTGACATGTCTTTTGGACCTGCTACCAACCAACTAAATCGACTTCCACCAACACACAGGGCCCAAACATACAAACTCAATGTTCAGGCTTTTCCCTGTGCTACCTTCTCTGGTACTTTCCCCTGAGCCCCTAGTGGATGCTTTGCTCCACACTGTGATGGTGTCTTCTTGCTCCCAGCGTTGAAAGGATCTAGCCCCTGCAGCTTTCTTTAAACTCCCCTCTTTCCTCCTTTGCTTCTGCATTTTATGCATCTCTCAAGTTCACATTGTTCCCATCTGTTTTTCTCTGGCTACAGACTTCTCATCTTCCCCTTCACTCTTTCTTCATCCCTGGTGGCAAGGATCACTGGTCCTGTGAGACAACCAGGCAGGCACTGGCAGCCCATCATGGGGAAAGAAACCTGGAAAAGAAACCAAGCCATGATTTGCTCAGTATTTCATAGCAACTTGTGTCTATAATGTTATGAGAGCCCAGTTCCCTGGCTTCTCAGTCCACTCTGGCTTGGTGTTCAAGTTATTCAGATGTGTTGTGAACATGGCTGAAAATCAAAATCTCATTTCTTATATATAAATGCATTTCTGCATAAGCAAATGTAGAAATATGATTGCTATAGGCTGTGAAGAAATTCAAGACTGACATGGAAAAGACAGGGTTGGTGAGCATCTATTTTACATTGGAAAAGGGAAAACCTTTCTGATAAGTGAGGTTTGAATTACTGCTCATTAAAACTTATCAATGTTACGTAGTATTATTATTATAGAATTCCTTTCCCATGGTTCGACAATGCATGAATGCTGAATTTGTAGGTGGCAACATTGAAACCTGACCATGGTTTTTGCCACAAACTCACTGCAGGGCTGTGGGACAGTCAGTTAATCTCTCCAAACCTCACGTTTTTCACACCAGGAAGACATTACAATAAATGATTCCTATGGTTCCTTTTAGCTCTTAAATTTGATAATCTCATAAAAGTTCAGTCAAGTGGCATCCAACTAAAATAAACTACATGATTACACTGTCAGTACTTCGTGGTGTCCTTCAGTATCCTTGACATGAGCCATAAAATTGGAACATTTTAGAATAATGTTAAGCTCTCTGAGAAGTAAGCAGATTCTGAAGTACCATCACAGTTGGATGAAATGATCTTAAAGAGGGAATGGGGTACAATTAGTAGGTCTTTGTGGTCAACCAATTATCTCCTGTTATGGTACATCATATTAATTCATCTCTGTGCATGAGAACAGTCATCCCTGGTTTTGTAAATGAGTATGAGTTGAAGGCAGTATATGGCAGATGTCAATTTCATGCAAAACAAACTTTTTTTTTTTCTGCTTGAGATTGCATTGGTTGGTGTCTAATCTGCCTACCTCCTGATAGATTCCAACCCCAAGGCAATCTAAAGGAGACAGGGAACACTTAAACATCCTCCCAAGAAGGACAACTGGAATGAAGAGAAGCCAGAGAAGATGCCCAGTGGAGAGGGAATGAGGACAGGGGCCCGGTGTTAGGGAGCATGTGGGCTGTCTTACAATATTTCACGGCCCTGTGGAAGAAGGAATGCGTAGTGTTCTGTGGCTGCCCAAATGAAAATGAAGACAAATAGGTGGGAATTACAGGGAAGAAGTGGTCAAAATGGGGAGGGCCTTTCTTGCAAGCGGAGCTGGGCAACCACAGAGCCCAGCTGTTTTTATAAAGAGGTGGAACACTGACACAAGGGCTTCTCATGTGGGTGCTGGTTGGTGACACCAATGCTGTGAGAGACACTCCTCGAAGGTCTCTTTCAAATTTAAGATTGTTTCATCCTAATCATTTATGAATGTTGCTTTGATATAAATTCAGCCTCTGTAGATGCCTGACTAATGAGAATGTTGGTTTGAGTTGAGGTAGAAAAGTAAACTGGCGATTCTAGAGTTATAATTTATGTCATTAAGATCAGAGGGTATCAGGTTCCAAAGGTGTCTTAAAAAAAAAAAAAAGATTTTCTTTACTTACTTGTCAGAGAGAGAGAGAGAAAGAGAGAGAGAGAGCGAGTGCGTGAGTGCACAGGCAGGGGGCAGAGGGCGTGGCAGGGGGCGTGGCAGGCAGAGGGAGAAGCGGACTCCCTACTGAGCAAGGAGCCCCATGCGGGACTCAATCCCAGGAGCCCAAGATCATGACCTGAGTCAAAGTCAGATGCCTAACTGACTGAGCCACGCATCTTGACATCCCTCAAGGGTGTCTTTTTAGTGTAGATGAAAGGGGTAGGCACTCACATAAAATGTACAATTATTATACATGTTGTGCTATTTATAGAGGGATCATAAAGGGAAGAGAGTAACAATTCCCTGTGATGATTTGCTTTTTCCCGCGTGACTCTGGGATGGTGTGTCAAGGTGTAGATTCCAGGGCTCACGTGCTTCAGGTACAGTTCCTGCGCACGGCTGCATTTCCCCCATGTGTTCCTATAGAACCTGCTTTCCAAAATGACCAGGGAAAGTAGCCTGACCTATTCAGAACCTCACACCCAGCCCTTAGAATGGTTCACATTTGTGTATAATTTTTTTCTAAAAAATTTTTTTCGTATGTTGCTTCCTGCTTTCTTTCTCATAGGTTACCAACGAAATCACTTAGGAGAAACTGAAGTACTGGATAGGTTCAGCTGACGTGAATGACACAGCTGTGGCTCAGCACCCGCTCAGACTTGACGGGTGTCATGAAAATGTAACTTCCATATTAATGGCTTTGGGAATGATGATGTCTTTGGCCCTCGAGGGCTAACTTGTCTGGCGAAACTGGAGGAAGAGGCTTTGTGGTCTCCACGATAACCCGTAAGGCCATGCTCGAGGTTTCTGAGGGTGATTAGCGTTAACCAACCAAACCAGCAAAGTGGAAAATCCTGACATCTTCAAGGTGGGTAGTCCTTTCCTCTTCTTTATCTTACACAAGGAAACTAAGACATTTCTCTTCTATGGCAGAATCTCCACCCCTTAAGGAAGGGAATGAATTTATCCTCAAACCACTCTCATTCTTCAAATTAGTTGGATTTTATGAGCTTGAAGAAAACTTTCAGGAGAGTTCCAATTGAAAGATGTAAATCAGGCTTCATAGCAATGTTTTTCTTTCAACTACCTTGTGTAGAATATCCAACTCATTCGTCCTTGGGTTGGTTTACATTGGTTAAAGAAATTATAGCATGCCATGAGTTGTACTTACTAAAAAATTAGCATCAACGCTGCTTCTCTTTGGTAGTCTTCAACTCACTCAGAAACCTCATTCATAGGTTGCTAAAACTCAGAATGCCTTTTTCCAAAGAAACAATGTTATTCAGTATGATTACCTCACCACGTGAATTCTTCAAAACTCATTTACCGCATCTGTAGCTGAAGTGTGGTATTAGTGACAGGAGCTAACCCTCGCTGGGCATGAGGCATGTGCCTGTCACTCACATGCATGAATTCATCTAATTCTCATCGAAACCCTCAAAGGCAGAAATCAGTTCTTCCATTTTAAAGATGGGAACCTGAGGCCTGGGCTTAGTCAGCCAACACATAGATAAAAAGAGACAGACTGGATTTTCAAATCCGGAAAGTCTTATATGAGACCCCAGGCCTTGACCATGATGGGCCCTGCCCTATTTACTGATTTGTGTTGTCAGGGCCTCAATGGTAGAAAACGAAGCAGACAGGAACAGAAGGGAGTCATTTCCCTCCTTTCCCTCATGTGGTAATGGACATAGTTTAGAATAAAATTTATAGAAGATTTTCAAGTTGATAAAGAAGTTTCATACTTGAAATCATTTCAAAGGCAAGTGTGCTTTATTTTATGCTCATTCTCTTTTCTGTGTTTGTCTCCAGTTCTTTTTTTTTTTTTTAATTTTATTTATTTATTTGATAGAGAGAGACACAGTGAGAAAGGAAACACAAGCAGGGGGAGTGGGAGAGGGAGAAGCAGGCTTCCCACTGATCAGGAAGCCCGATGCAGGGCTTAATTCCAGGACCCTGGGATCATGACCTGAGCCGAAGGCAGAGGCTTATGGACTGAGCCACCCAGGAGCCCTGTGTTTATCTCCAGTTCTTAACTTCCACCTCCTCTTCATCTCCTCTTCGTTCTTCTGGCCTAAATTACGTGCTCATCGACTCAAATCCCTCTCCAGGGAACCTTGAGAATGGACTGCAAAGAGCTCTGGATTTGGTGTCAGCCTATCTCAGCTGGGGACGAAGAAGCTGACAGGCTTGTGGGAGGCATCCCGATGTCAGGGCTCAGTCTCTTTCCTGTGCAGAGTGGACTTTCCAAGTCAGCCTCCTTCACTAGGCTGCAAGCAGATTCAAAATTCACAAACAAGGAAGGGCTTGATAAGTTGTTTACTTTAAAATCACAGAGGCATCTGGGTGGCTCAATCGATTAAGTGCCTGAATCTTGATTTCAGCTCAGGTCATGATCTCAGGGTCCTGGGATCAAGCCCCGCCTCGGGCTGGGCGCTGAGCAGGAAGTCTGCTTGAGGATTCTCTTTCTCTCTACCCCTCCCACACATGTGCTCTCTCTCTCTCTCACAAATAAATCAGTCTTAAAAAAAAAAAAAAGATTCCATGCTGCCAAAATGCTCAGCTGTCTGGAGCCCTATACAAGGGCCTCAAAGAATGCTCTTTGGGCCATCCCTTCCTTTGATGTGTCTCTCCCTTACTCCCTCTCTGGTTTCTCCCTTTTATGGGACAATTTTGCTCCTTCTTCATGTCTATAGGCTTGATGCTCTAATGCCAATTCCTTACTTACCTTCATGGTGTCATTTTGTAGTCATTCTGCATTTCTAGTTTTATCTGGTGAGAGAGATTCAGAGACATAGTTTTGAGAGTTTTTCTCAGATTTTTAGAATTTGAATTGTATCTCTACTTTTAAGTGAGTCGGGGACACATCCCAACTCGCAACTAGTTCAATCCCTTTGCTTATGTCAGAACATTGCTTTTTAAATTTACCACTTAATTTTTAAGTTTTACCACTTAAATTTAAATTTAAGTTTACTACTTAATTTTTAAGTTTTACCACTTAAATTTAAATTTATTGATATAATCACTCTAATATTAACCACTTCCCTTAACTCATTTGATTGGTAACTTGTATCAGGTGGATCATTCCAGTGATGGTGATGCATTATAATAAGATTGTTTCCCAATCTCTGCTACCTACAATTTAGGTTTTAATTGCTTTAGGTTGGATATAGCAATTATATTTTGACAGGACTGAATAAAAATTCTATAATATATAACCACAGAGGAAATATTGATGATGTTGTACTATTAAAAATTTACTAGTTGCTTAGAGTGTTTTCATCGAGTCACTTTGCACACCCTATGTAGGGTGGTACACCCTAATAACATAGCCCAGAATTTGTTTAAATACCTTCCATTGTCTAAGTTGACATGTGAGTCATCATAGTTTCCAAACTAAGTACTGTCAGCAGCAGCCAAAACGGTATGAGAAGACAATTAATGCTGGACAAGACGAGGAAGTAAAATATAAAAGCTGGGGAACTAGGACAAAGTATATAGTAACATACAGGAACATTCAAGAATGATAGCTTTGGGAATTGGTGGCTTTGGTACCGATGGGGTCTTTTCATTGTAATGCTAGGGATTTTTCTTCTTTTTTAAAGCTGTGTGTGCATGCGCCTCATCAGTTATACAGGGGAAAAAAAAAAAAGAAAAGGAAAAGGAAAAAAAAGCATAATTGGAGAAAGTGGGACTCACATAGTTTTGTGAACTATTTTCTACAAAAAAAAAAACTATTAACGTTCTATGAGTCTAATCTTTATTTCAACCATTGCATCTCTAATGCAACTGAAACAAACAAGTCCCCCTCCCCAAGGCTTTTGCTCGCCAGGGGACATGCTTCAGGAGGGTGTAGCAGCCAAGCCTCGGAAGGGAGCCCTTTTAGGAATGCCAACCCTGGCTCTCCTGACAAATAGATGCCCTTTTTTTTTTTTTTTAATATGGTGACTTTGGTTCCACTCATTATTGAGTGGAAGCAATAATTAATAATTAATTAATAGATAATAATTAATATAGTTATTAATAAAAAGAAGACATAGCTAAATAATTTTAGTATTTCTCTCATAAATGAATTTGCTAAATGCACGGATTTGTCTGTCAATGATTCCATTGATTGTACTTTCTGAATTCTACATTGGGTTCTATCATCAGGTACCTGAGCAGATGCCCTGCTTCATTAGTATTTTTTTTTCTTCAAAAATTCAAACCATTTCGACTTTTTTCCTCTAGACTTGGATTTCAATATTGATTGGATAAGTGTGGGGCTATAGTTGTGTCGTTACTGTCCACTCATTATCTTATTCCTCAAATTCCTCTGCCTTCTCCCTCCAAACTGCATCACTTCACCCCTCACACACACACACTTGCATACACTTTGTTTCATGAGATTCTTCTGCCATTTTGTGCTCTTCCATTTTTATTGTTAGCCATGTTTCTTTCTGCTTTTTCCTTGGGGAAGTAAATTTCTATGGGTCTACTAGAATGTCGCTAATTCCCTTATAGAGTTAACTTCCTCCCCAAACTGATACTAAATGATGCCAAATACATGAGAATAAGGCATTTCTCTTTTCACTAAAATGGGTGAGCCCTTAAATTTAATCACAAAACATTACCGAACATTTAAGTAGTTTGACACCTTTGATTAGTATATTTTGTTTTAAACAGCACATGATCCATTGGATAGATGGAAACACAATGCAATCAAAATTAGATCACAGGGGCACCTGGGTGGCTCAGTTGGTTAAGCAACTGCCTTCGGCTCAGGTCATGATCCTGGAGTCCCAGGATCAAGTCCTACATCAGGCCCTCTGCTCATCAGGGAGCCAGCTTCTCCCTCTGCCCCTCACCCCTTTCATGCTCTCTCTCTCTCTCTCTCAAATAAATGAAATCTTAAAAAAAAAAAATTAGATCGCAATTTCTATTTCCTGAAAACAGGTATAGATAGATAAACATGGTGCATACAGGACACACCAAAGTCACATAAATTAACTACCACCCATGAATACACTAAATTTCTTAAGATCCAAAGACAGAAACTGTAAATAGAATTATGTGAATTCCACCTATCTAGTGAGGGGAAGTCAAAATAAAACAGAAAAAATATCTACTCACTAAGAGAAAGAAAATACCTGTGTAAGAGAAAAAAGAATACATCCCCAAATCCATAACTAAAAAAATTAAAAATTAGAAATCTAAGAGGGCACCTGGATGGCTCAGTCAGTTAGGCATCGAACTCTTGATTTCTGCTCAGGTCATGACCTCAGGGTTGTGAGATGGAGCCCTGCATCGGGCACCACACTCAGCACAGAGTCTGCTTGAGACTCACTCTCTCTCTCTCCCTCCCTTAGCCCTTCCCCCCATTCATGCACACATGCATGCACGTGTTCTCTCTAAAGTAAATGAATAAGTCTTAAAAAATTAGGAATCTAAATATTATTTAGTACTACTCTTAACAAACATGTATTTTTGAAAATAAATGTTTCAAAAAACTAACAATTGTGTCTAGTAGATAAGATGTATTTTTAAAAAAGTCTTTACTTCAAATAAAGACGATATGTTTTAAAAGAGTCTGGAATGTGTGTGGAATATAAACAGACAGACAAAAGGGACCACGGAGTTGCATAACAGCATGAACCACAGGTTCAAAGAAATTCTTCACTTCATGCTTGATATGAGTATTTCATTTCTGTTCATCCAGATTTACATCTTTATATGCCTCCCCTTGTATATAGCTTATGCACTCCCTCATCGTACAGCCATACTTGGATCTAGATATGAATTCAAAGTATTAATGAAGTTAGCCAGTAAGCCAGCCACCACCCATTGCTTGAACATCCATATGGAACATGGCACCACCCAAAGATTTCTCTCTCCACCTTCAACATAGCAACAAAGAGACTCCATTGCACAAGAAAAACCTCAGCTCCCTCACACAGCTGTCCTTCTAGGGCAGAATGCCTGAGGGCTGTTCTCTGGGCAACCCTGTTCCAGCAGATATACGCTGCTTTTTTAAGAAAAAATTGGCATAAGATAAAAGATAAAATTTGAAACGAAGTATCTTATGAATTAATCTCTTTGATCTTGACATTCAGAAATTGAGAACAAGGAATGAAGGGAGCAAATCTGTCAAAATAATGAATAAATCAGTAAGTTGAAAACTTAAAATAGCTTCACCTGACTGTATCTTAGACCAAGATATCTAGGCTGAAGGATCAGGAGTAAATACTTGTAAATAATTTTATGGGAGTTAATAAAATTTCAGAGCAGAAAACTGTATATTTCCATATGGAGAATAGTATTGTTTGAGAAGTAAACTTTAAATATTTTTCTAAATTGCTGTTTGGAAGCAAGTTTTCTATTTAGGAATTGTTTCTAAACCAGAGAATCATGAAATCATGGACTATAACTTGTACATTATCTTATTTTTCCCCATTGAAACGTAGATAATTTCTAGAAAAGAGCCTTCCCTCTACCTCTGTGGCTATTCTACAGAATTTTAACAACCCATGCCACATACTCTACTGTAATACTGGTGAACAATTTTATTTTATTTAAATATTTTTATTTATTTATTTGACAGAGAGAGAGGGAGAGAGCACAAGCAGAGAGAAAGGGGAGAGGGAGAGGGAGAAGAAGGCTCCAGCTGAGCAGAGAGCCCAATGTGGGGCTCGATCCCAGGACCCTGGGATCATGACCCGAGCCGAAGGCAGACATATAACCAACTGAGTCACCAGGCACCCTGAACAATTTTAATATAAGCAACAAAACTATAAGAGTAAGTAGTAATGATGATGATGATGGTTTAAACAAAAATGAGCAGGAAAGCATTTATTTGCTTCCAGTTTTAATTAGTATTTTATCTGGGTCATGATTTGCTTAGATCAGAGGCTGGAGGTAGTATTTCTAAACTTGGGTAGGGCTTTTGGTCTATGAAGACACAGAGGAGACATAAAATAAGGCTGACATGAGACAAATGCCTTGAATTTAATAAAGTGCTAGTTAATAAAGTGAGGAAAGATGTTTGAAACTATCGCATATTAATACCTTTATTAGCACACAGATTTTAAAGATAACTCAATTTATGTATAGCTCTCTTTTGCAGCAGGCTCTAATAGAATCTGTAAATAAGAATCCATATACTTAGTCTTGTTATTATATATGGTTGTATTACAAACTTATTTAATACATATATTACATGTATTACATTATATTTTTTTGTCAAATATTTTGCCAAGCTAGTTAGGGAATCGGGTGGGACTACTTAGGTGTTCAGACAAGAAGAAGCAGTGGCGAAACTTGGTGAAATTTTTTTCTCAAAGCATTTTCCATCCAGACTATACTAAGGCTGTTTATATCCCTGCAACCTTGATGAACACCTTTCACTTTAGCTGAGGCCATGTTCTTTTTCAGGGCAAAAATTCATTTCAGTTACAGTTTATATGCTATTTTTAGAAAATATGGGGGTTGGGATGAGAAAGAGAATTTAAATTAAAAAAATTTTCACATGTATAATTTATTCAGGCCCTAAATGTCCTGTTTTCATCATATCTATCACATAATAATCAAATATCTATCATCCTACAGTAGTACAAAGCGGGCACAGACACCCATCTGCACAATCTGGAATCAGACAAGGTTTGAGAGGATGAGGAAAAATGATTGAGAACGCTGAATAAAGCCTGGATTTCACTTTACCCAAGGATCATTGTAACCTCCAGGTAAGTATGAGAAAAAACTGCTTCGTGTCAAGTATCTTGTCAGATACTTTTTTGGGCCTCTTCCCTCCGTTGCTCTGCCTCCTCATGCAGAAAGGAGAGGGTAGCAAAAAGAATCTTGTTGATTTAAGTCAGAATGTACACATACTTTCATTTTCATGTGTAGAAACAAAACAAAAATTCTTCATAACATTTAATTACTTCCCTTCTGTTTATCAATAATTCTGTTGAATGGAAACTTCAAGTTTTCTCTATTTCATAGCTGGAAAATGCCAGTTCGAGACATGTATTTGTTATTGCTGTTGTTTTTAATGGTCTTAGGTTCTAAGAAACACTGGCAGAGCTCTTGAACTCCAAAACTGCCCCCTTAGGGAATTCTTCAGTGAGCTTTAACCTGAGGATTCTTCAAAATGACCAAATCATTAGAAAACTCTCATCTGTAAGGTGGTGGGCAGAAATACGAATACAGAATGAAATTCAACATTTTTGTTTTCTAGTGGTGGCAACAGACACAATGATTTAATTTTAATGGAAAGCAAGATGTTTTCTTTTAAGAGTTTCCATGAATTAAATATTGCATGCCACGAGGTCAGAGGCAAAGTGCCTTAACTGGCAAATACACAAATACACACGTAGCATAAACACATGATAAATACATGTAGCTCTACCTGGGTGGGATGCCCTCTATTTTACTGGATGTTTTTAAAGTCATGGATTCCTTTTAGAATTTGATTAAAGCTATTGATTTTTACTGATCAAATGACCCACGCACATTCCCACAAAATGCTTCACACAATCTCCCAGACCTTGGGGTGGCTGGGTGGCTCAGTGGGTTAAGCCTCTGCCTTCAGCTCAGGTCATAATCTCAGGGTCCTGGGATCGAGCCCCACATCGGGCTCTCTGCTCAGCAGGGAGCCTGCTTCCCACCTCTCTCTCTCTGTCTGCCTGTCTGCCTACTTGTGATCTCTGTCTGTCAAATAAATAAAATCTTAAAAAAAAAAAAAAAAATCTCCCGGACCTCTTTAAGTTGTGCATGGGTCCTAGGCTAAGAAGTGCTGGTGTACAAGGCTCTACCTTTGTATTAGCGCTTCTCGAACCCATCCAGGTGGCAACGCAACTGAACATGATGATCATCTTTGTGAGACATCAACTGCTCTTAATCCACCCTCCAATCTAGAAAAAAATTACATATGTGTGGGAGGTGATCCTCTGATCCTTTGAGATAATAAACATGCTCTTCTCCACAACATTTCATGTCATCTAGTGGTTTTAATGTACTTTTATGATTCTTGCTGGCGTTTAGCCAGCATACTTCCATAAATAACATCTTCTCTCTCATTAATTTGTCCCTTGTTTAAATTAGTTTATGATATTATATCCATTAGCTTGTTATTCTTCATCATGCAAAAATTGCCCTAAATCTGGCCATTGGAAACCCCCTCAAGGCAGACACCTGGCTATTCTGACATGCTTTCATCCTGCTTTGAGCACTTTCTTGCTCTTGGGTCCAACAAGATATCCCAGAATTAACCTGTACTTTACCTGTCCCGTTCCTGAAATCAGTCAGTTCTTTGAGAAGCTCTAATTCCTCTTAGTAAAGAATGGTATTTAGAAAACTAAATTTGAGTGCTGGGGTACTCCTTGCTTTATGGGTATCTTCATTTCTAAGCCATTTTGGTAGGCAGAGATAGAAAATTGACATGATATACAATATGTTACGATATATGCTATGATATATAATATAAATTCATGTGTTTATGCCAGTAGCCATGCATCAAATCCAGCCCTGCAGGGTTTGTCCTCACCTTACTCAACTGCCTATTTGTGAATCAATTTCCCACAGCGAAAGACCTGCTCCTCAGAAACATCAATACATTTACTTCTTATAATACATACACAACTTGTTTTAGAAACAGTTTGGAATTCTTTCCAACTGGATGATTACCTAAGAAGTGATGTTCCCTGAGTTCTTACTGACCTCTAGTGTTCTCTTCGCTGCTCCTGTAGTTCTTCAAATGGTTCTCCATGAAGCGGTTGCCCGGTCTACCTCAGGTCTTCTCACCCTCAACATTAATGGCATTTTCTGCCAGGTGTGTCTTCGATGTGGTCAACTGTCCTGCACATTGAGAGGCAGATAGATTTTGTGGCATCCATTGTCTCTCCCAACTTGATAGGAATAGCACCACTTCCTCCTAAGTTCTGACCGTCACAAATGTCACAAATGTCTCCAGACATTGCTAAGGGTCCCTACTGTTCCTAAGTTTCTAGTGAACCACAATACCATCTTTGCCTCAGAGAAAGAATGGAAGTACTGCCAAGATTGGGGATTAAAAAAAAATAGAATAAAGAGATTGAGATCATTCAGGGCAAAGCCCTCAACTTAGGAATTAGGATTTTAGAAGCTTGATGGACCCAAGAAGGGGCCCTTCTTGACTAGAATGCACTATCTGCAGATTGTCTTGGGAAGAATTAGACAATAGGACCAGATTCCCTGAGCATTACCATCCTGGGCTATATGGAATACATGTATCATTTTCACATTCCTGTGTCCCTACCAGATTTCTGAAATGAATCAGCAATTTAGCATCATCTTGGCTCCATGAGGAACTAAGAAATGAGCATTCTAGGGCCCTGAGATGTCATTAAAAAAAAATCTATTTATTTATTTGAGAGAGAGAGAGAGAGAGAGAGAGAGAGAAAGAGATATCAAGTGGTGGGGGGAAGGGGGAGGGAAAGAGAATTGAAGCAGAGTATGTGCTTAGAGCAGAGCCCAATGCAGGACTTGATCTCACGACCCTGAGATCAGACCTGAGCCAAAAACTAAGAGCTGGGTGCTTTAACTTAAATGGCTTTAACTGTCTGGAGCCCCAGGATGTCATTTTTCATAGACAGGCCCTCTGTGTTGATATGGATTTCAACTGGTTGATCAGGGTCTCAATGGGTTCCAAATTCCCTCACCTGTCCTGGGTGTTCTAATCTCTGTGGGATGGGAATCAGAGAATTTTTTCTTTGAATTACCCTTTTTCCTGTTGCCTCCAAATAGCCTGATTGGAGGTCATAGGTAACTCCCTTTCTAGTCTGGGCCATCAGTCTCCTACAGGATGTGGGAATCATGGAGCCCTACCCTCAAAAATATTGCCCCATTTTCAAATGCTTACATCCTCCCCTATATTACTCTTGCAAATCTCTGCAAGGTTTTTTTTTTTTAATCTATCCCTATTTAATTTTATATTTGTGGATTTGATATATATACTGAATGTGTTTTCCAAACTTCTCCTATTAGATTCTTGTCATCTACAAATTCAAATAACTTGTCATCACTGCCTTTGATAGAGTCACTCAATAACATATCCAGTGACCCTGTTTGCCCTTTAGTGGAAAAGGCCAAAACATCAGCCATGGCCTGAAATTGTTCATACTAATGAACTATATCTTTGGGTTAAGGCCTAAGAAGATTTGTTAAAATAAAAATATAATATCTTGCAGTGGTAATCAATTAAGTTTTTTTAGAGCTTTTATTTATTTATTTGACAGAGAAAACACAAGCAGGGGGAGCAGCAGTCATAGGGAGAGGGTGATACAGGCTCCCTGCCAAGCAGGGAGCCCGATATGGGGCTTGATCCTAGGACCCTGGGATCATGACCTGAGCCGAAGGCAGATGCTTAACCCACTGAGCCACCCAGGTGCCCCATCAATTAAGTTTTGAAGGTAGAAAGATTGGAGATTGAAGCCAGGCTCTGCTGCATGGGAATTTGGAGACTTATGTTGCCTTCTCTGGCCCTCTGCTTCCTCAGTGAAAATGAGACTAGGAAGACTAGAGAGCCAGCGTGAGAGTGTTGGGTTAATATGGTGACATGTACAAAGGTACCCAGTACTGTTTCAGATACACAGTAGATCCTCAAGGAATGCTCGTTCCAACATCCCTTCTGACAGAAAATAACCTGAATAGCTAGGTGTGCTTGTTTTCTCCCAAGTACTTCTGGCTTAACATTTGCATGGAACCAGGAGTTCTTAATTTAAGATCCCTTTTCAGCTTTTCTAAAGGGTTCTTCTCTCATTGAGTGTCAACTGTCACCATACTTGCTCTAGAGGAATGCTTTTTTGGAGAGTGGAAGGGCAGGAAGCTGTCATACTAAAACACACCAGTTTTTTTAATTTGACATGAAATTAAACACACACACACACACACACACACACACACACACGCACGCACTTTCTCCAACACATCTTAAGGTTACTTACCACAGTCAAGGTGAGCTGGTGTTATTTACCAGTTTGAATTATTTTTCTGGGACAAGACTGACCTCTAGAGGACAGGTGAGGAACTTAAACCACCAAGAGCCAATGTCAGCTACTGTTAAGAGCATTAAGGTTGTTTAGGAGTGAGACAGATGCTGGAGTTAGCATGGCGTGAGTGAAGGATCTTAATTCTGCATTAACTAATAAGAAAAATTTCTTATCTCCTTGATCTCAAGTGTGTATCGTTTACAGCTTTATTGGCATGTTATGTACAATAAGCTGCATTTTAATAATATTTTCTTCCAGTCTCTGAGCATGGAATGTCTTTCCATTTCTTTGGGTTATTTTCAGTTTCTTTCATCAGCGTTTTATGGTTTTCAGAATACAGGTCTTTCACTTCTTTGGTTAGGTTTTACTTCTAGGTATCTTATGGGTTTTAGTGTAATTGTAAATCAGATCTATTCTCTTTCTGCTGTTTCATTAATGGTGTATAGAAATGCAACAGATTTCTGTATGTTGACTTTGTATCCTGCAAATTTACTGAATTTGTGAACCAGTTCTAGAATTATTTTGGTGGAGTCTCTCGGGTTTTCTGATATGACAGTATCATGTCATCTGCAAATAGTGCAAGTTGGACTTCTTCCTTGCCAATTTGGATGGCTTTTATTTCTTTTTGTTATCTGATTGCTGTGACTAAGACTTCCAGTAATATGTTGAATAACAGCGGTGAGAGAGGACTCTCTGTCTTGTTCTGGACTGTGGAGGAAAGCTCTCAGGTTTTTCCCCATTGAGGATGATATTAGCTGTGGGTTTTTCATAGATAGCCTTTATTATGTGGAGGTATGTTCCCTCTAAACCTATTTTGTTGAGGGTTTTTTATCATGAACGGCTGTTGTACTTTGTCAAATGCTTTTTCTGCACCTATTGAAATGGTCATATGGTTCTTATCCTCTGTTTTATTAATGTGTAATGTGTATCATGATGCTGATTTATGAATACCAAACCATACTTGCAACCCAGGAATAAATCCCACTTGATTGTGGTGAGTGATTTTTTAAAAAATGTATTGTTGGACTTGGTTTGCTCATATTTTACTGAGAATTTTTGCATCCTGGCTCATCAGGGATATTGGCCTGTAGTTCTCTTCTTTTTAATGGAGTCTTTATCTGGTTTTGATGTCAGGGTAATGCTGGACTTGCAGAATGATTTTGGAAGTTTTCGTTCCTTCTCTATTTTTTGGGAATGGTTTGAGAGGAATAGGTGTTAACTCTTCTTTTTATGTTTGGCAGAATTTGCCTATGAAGCCAGCGGGCACTGGACTCTTGTTTGTTAGGAGAGTTTCGGTTACTGCTTCAGTGTCTTTGCTGGTTAGGGGCGTGTTCAAGTTTTCTATTTCTTCCTGTTTCAGTTTTGGTAGTTTATATATATCTAGGAATTTATCCATTTCTTCCAGGTTGTCCAGTTTGTTGACATATAGTTTTCCATATGTTCTTACAATTTTTTGTATTTCTGTGGTGTTTGTTGTTGTTTCTCCTCTCTCACTTGTGATTAGATTTTTTTTTAGGTCCTATCTCTCTTTTTCTTAATAAGTCTGGCTAGAAGTTTGTCAATTTTATGATTTTTTTCAAAGAACCAGCTTCTGGTTTCATTGATGTGTTCTGTTGTTTTATTAGATTCCATATCTTTTATTTCTGCTCTGATCTTTATTATTTCCTTCCTTCTGATGGTTTTAGGCTTTATTTGTTGTTTCTTTTCTAGCTCCTTCAGGGGTAAGGTTAGTTTTTTTATTTGAGATTTTTCTTGCTTTTAAAGGTAGGCCTGCATTGCTATGTACTTCCCTCTTCGAACTGCTTTTGCTGCATCCCAAACGTTTTAGACTATTGTGTTTTCATTTTCAGTTTTTTCCAAATTTTTAAAAAATTTCTTCTTTGATTTCTTGGTTGACCCATTCATTGTTCAATAGCATATTGTTTAACCTCCTTATTTTTGTACTCTGTCCAAATTTTTTCTTCACTTCAAGTTTTATAATGTTATGGTCAGAAAAGATGCATGGTATAATTTCAATCTTTTTGTCTTTGTTGAGGTCTGATTTGTGTCCTAATATGTGATCTATTCTGGAGACTGTCCCATGTGCTCTTGAAAACAATATGTATTCTAGGCCGTTTTAGAATGGAATGTTCTGAATATATACATTCAGTCCGTCTGGTCCAGTGTGTCATTCAGAGCCATTGTTTCTTTGTTTATTTTCTGTTTAGATGATCTGTCCATTGCTATTAGTGGGGTGTTGAAGTCCCCTACTATTATAATATTATTATCACTTAGTTCTTTTATGTTTGTTATTAATTGTTTTACATATTTGGGTCCTCCCTTGTTGGGTGCATAGATATTTACAATTATTAGATCTTCTTGTTGGATTGTCCCCTTTATAATGATAAACTGCCTTTCTTTATCTCATTATAGTCTTTGTTTTAAAGTGTAGTTTTTCTGATGTATGTATCACTATTCTGGCTTTCTTTTGACATCCATTTGCATGATAAATGTTTCTCCATCCCCTCACTTTTAATCTGCAGGTGTCTTTGGTATAAAAAGAATCTCTTGTAGGCAGAGTATAGATGGGTCTTGGTTTTTGTTTTTTTTTTTTTTAATCCATTCTGACACCGTATGTCCTTTGAGTGGAGCGTTTGGTCCATTTACATTCAGAGTAATTATTAATAGATATATATTTATTGCCATTTTATTTCTTGTTTTGTCATTGTCTGTGATCCTTTCTTGTCTTTGTCACTTTTCATCTTTTCTTTCCTTTCAAAGTGTCCCCTTTACTATTTCTTGCAGGGCTGGTTTAGTGGTCATGAACTCCTTTAGACATTCCATACTCATGGATTGGAAAAACAACTATTCTTAAAATGTCTATACTACCCAAAGCAATCTATGTATTTAACGCAATGTCTATCAAAATACCAACAGCATTTTTCACAGAGCTAGAAAAAACAATCTTAAAATTTGTATGGAACCACAAAAGACTCTATATAGCCAAAGCAACCTTGAAAAAAAAAAGTAAAGCTGGAGGCATCACAATTCTGAACTTCAACTTATATTACAAAGCTATAGTGATGAAAATAGTATGGTACTGTCACAAACACATCAATGGAACAGAATAGAAAACCCAGAAGTGAACCCACAATTATGTGGTCAATACATCTTCAACAAAGCCAGAAAGAATATCCAATGGGAAAAGGACAGTCTCTTCAACAAATGGTGTTGGGAAAACTGGACAGCAATATGCAGAGGAATGAAACTGGACCACTTCCTTACACTATACACAAGAGCAAATTCAAAATGGATTACAGATCTAAATGGGAATCATGAAACCATAAAAATCCTAGAGAGGAACACAAGCAGTGACCTCTTTGAGGTTGGTCACAGAAACTTTCTAGGTATGTCTCCTGAAGTAAGGGAAACAAAAGCCAAAATAAACTGTTGGGACGTCATCAAGATAAAAAGCTTCTGCACAGTGAAGGAAACAATCAACAAAACTAAAAGGCAGCCTATGAGATGGGAGAAGATACTTACAAATGACATACCTGATAATAGTATTCAAAATCTATAAAGAAATTATAAAACTCAACATCCCTAAAATGAAAAATCTAGTTAAGAAATACTTGTGATAAATATTGTGTGTTGTATGGAAGTGTTGAATCACTTATTGTATACCTGAAACTAATATTACACTGTATGTTAACTAACTGGAATTCAATTAAAAACTTAAAAAAGAAGGAAAAAAAGAAAAATAAGTTGCACATATTTAAAAGGAACCATTTGATTAGTTTATGTACTGTGTATACTTTAGCATAATCAAGATACCAAATGTTTCCATCAACCCCTAATATTTCCTCATGTCTTTCTGCAATCCATCCTGTCTCTATCCCCATTTTTAGACAACTACTAATCTGCTTTTTATTGCTCTAGATGCATCTGCATTTTCTAGACTTCTTTATAAGTGGAATGATACAGCATCCAATCCTTTGTGTTTGGCTTCTTATACTCAACCTAATGATTTTCAGATTCATCTAAAGTTGTGTGGGTCAGTCATTCATTCCATTCTATTGCTGAATAACATTCTATTGTATGGAAAGAATACATCTTGTTCAACTTGAGGCGGATCCTAGTCCTTAATGTGAACATTAAAACTTCTAGAGGAAAAGATGAGAGAAAAATGTTGTGACCTTAGGGTAGACAGCATTTTCTTAGAGTACCAAGTGAACAGGTAATAAATTAAGAAAGAGAGCTGGACTTTATCAGAGTTAAAAACATTTGCTCTTTGAAAGAAGCCGTTATAAAATCAAAAAGGCAAGTCACAGATGGTGAAAAAAATTTGTACACATATATCAGATAAATAATATGGCAATAAAATAATAAAATAATATCAGAACAATAATGCGCTCAAAGACAAACCCTCAATTTTTTAAAAATAACAGATATATCACAAAAGAAAATATGTAAGTGCCCAATAAACACAATAAACACACACACAAAAAGATACTGAACCTCGATAGTTCTCAGAGAAATGATAAATGTGTGTTTTAATGCGTCGAAATTAGATACATCTTACAATTAATGAACTTGCAATTGGTGTGCTTCTTTTTACGTAAAATTAATACTTTTATTTTTAGATGCTGTATCTACTGAGTACTAAGGTTTGGTAATGTTCTAAGCACTTTGTATGCATTGTTTCATTTAATCTTCACAAAACCCTATAAGGAGACATATAATTAAACTCATCTTCACAGGTGAGTAGATTGAAGCTCGACGAGTTTAAGTAACTTGCACTTAGTTTAAGTAACTGGTCACACAGCTGGTCAGTGGCAAAACCAGTCTTGGAATCCACTCTCTACCTCTATAGCCCACAGGTTTAAGTATTATGCTGTTTTTTCATTACTACATTGCTGGTAGGTTTTCAGTGGAGAACATATACAAAAACAGGACCTTCCCTAAGTACTGTTATTAACTTATTCTGCTACATTTTGTGGGACATTAAATGAGTCACTGTAAGTTAAATGCCTAATGTTCAGTAGGTTTACTACATAAGTGCTAGAGAACTTTTTTCAAATTGCCAAAATAGGGAGGGTAAAGTCCCAGAGTCTCTAAATAGTCATAAGAAATAAATTGCCAAAATACATATTTGAAAATTACATGATTCCACTTTCACTTACTTCCACTAACTTAAGCCAGATTTTATTGATCACTCTTTTCTTTCAACGTTTTACAGCTGTCTTCTATATAAAAGCACTCGAATGCTGTGATCTTCTTTATCTGTGGTTCTCAGCCAGGAGTGGTTTTGTCTCTCAGGGAGTATTTAGCGACATCTGGAGACATTTTTGTCTCTTTAGGGGTACGGGGGGGAGGCTTTCTGGTGAGCGGAAGCCAGAAATGCTGCTAAACATCTTAGAATTCAGGACCGCCCCCACAACAAAGAATTATCCAGCCCCAGATGTCAGTAGTGCCAAGTTTGGGAAATCCCGCCTTATGCAAACATTGTTTTATCGACATCAGTTGAAGAAATGAGTGGCTGCAGGAAATTAAAGAGAAGGAGGATGTGGTCCCTGTTAGCACATCGAGTAATCCAATGGTGGGGGAGAACCCAAGTCTAATGCTAAGAACAATATAATGAATGCCACAAGAGAAAATAATAGAATATTTTAAGGCTTTAAGGGAGGGAATATAACCAGATAATCCAGTCCAGAAAACCGAAGAGCTCTGAGAGGATTAAGTATGGAAATACCCTTTGTTTTTAATAAAAACAATAAATGTGGGGTGATATGAGATAATTCCTGGTTGCCAAGCATCATCTACCTTTTAATACACTGAAACTCAGCAGGACAAGGCTGAAACTGTGTAATGAGACTTAACTAAAGGTGGTAGAGTCCCAGGAGGAGAGCGGTGGGAAACCAGAGAGGGTGGCCAGCAGCGGGCTCGCTCTCTTGGGCCTGGAGGCGCCTTGTCTGCTGATCTTGGGCTCTACCCCTCCAGCGGGGGTGTCTTCTAACACCCACTACCTCAAAGCCCACATCCAGGTATCTGAACGTCTTTAACTCTGTGCCCAGGGAGAATTAGAGTTCAGCTCTGACTCCGACTATCCGCGTAGCTTTAATGTTTTCTAAACTTCGGTTTTCTCCTCTGAACTAGAGTAACAGTAGTACTAATGCATTGGGTACTGTACAACTTAAATCAGATTACATGTACTGTATAAATTAAATCAGATTACATGTAAATTGCTTCGTGCTGTGGATACACCTGGTTACTACTCAACCACCACTATTATACAGCAGTTATTTATTGCTGAGGTATTGTTCTTGTTAGGAATTAAATCAAAGCTTATTCCCTTCTCATTGGGAAAAAAATACATCTGTATATAAGTATGAAAATGGGGGGAAGCACGAAGAAGGTGGTTACGACAGCCCGGCATCGGCATCTATGGAAGAGGACTGTGAGCCGAAGGGGATGGAGGGAGGGGAGGGCTTTCTGACGGCTCACAGAGAAGGGGCTGGAATGGGGGCGGGAAAGAAGGGGAGGACGGGTTTGCTGGGGAGCCTGACCGAGCCCCGCAAGAAAGAGTTCCATGGAATTAAATTCACTCAATACTCACTGAACACTTGCTTTACTCGAAGCAAGGATCAAAATGATACCCTGTAAAATCATAGCTGAGAGGAGCAGACAGACAAGTAAAACCACTACCTGTTTGAATTGGGGGGGAAGGAAGCAGGTGCGTGGTGAGAGGTTAGGGGAAGTTCACAACCCAGGAGATGGTTGTATCAAGAACAAGGAACAAGTAGGACAAGAAGTCAGATGTGGAACTTTTTACCACCCCCCCCCCAAAAAAAAGCAAAAAGGGAAATTTAAGAATTGCCAAAGCCCAAGGAGGCCGAATCAATTATGAAAACTGGAATATGGAACAAGAAACTGGGAGTCAGGGGCGCCTGGGTGGCTCAGTGGGTTAAAGCCTCTGCCTTCGGCTCAGGTCATGGTCTCGGGGTCCTGGCATCGAGCCCTGCATCGGGCTCTCTGCTCAGCGGGGAGCCTGCTTCCCACCCCCCCACCCCGCCTGCCTCTCAGCCTACTTGTGATCTCTGTCTGTCAAATAAATAAATAAAATCTTTAAAAAAAAAGAAAAAAAAAGAAACTGGGAGTCAGGAAGGAATACACATGTTCACACACGTCAGGAGCAGCTGGGTGGGGCGGGGTGCGGTGGGGCCAGGGAGAGGCAATCACTCTGCACAGCTGTTTGGGCCCACAGATGAGTTTTATGACAGTAATAAAACACTCTGCAATTAAAATATTGTAAATCCTCATTTTAAATTGAATTAAAAATGTTTAACGATTTACTGACTTAAATGCATACATTAAATAATACATAGAATATTAAGTTAATAATAAATAATTAAAATAGTAAATTGTTAATGAAGGAGTCTTCATGACTCCCCCTGCCCCTGCTTCCCTGTGTTCTCACTGCTTCTGTTAGGTGGGGAGCTTTCCTGCTTCCTGGATTCGCTTCCAGGCAGGAGAGGCTGAGTCATGCGTCTAACAAAGAGGAAATGAAAAGAGGCCAGAGGGTAAATGAACCAATATAGTCCTTTAGGGCCGATAAAAAGGAGGTGAGGAGAGAGGCCAATGACTTGTCCAGCGAAGGGTTCTGGATGAATGATTGACAGCAGAGGGGGACCTTGGGCCGTATGAAAGTGGGGCGGGGAAGAGAATGGCAAGGGGACTTAGCAGGAGGTGCTCTGGGTTCCCAGCTGGAAACCCTTTAATGGTCTCCCAGGAAATGAAAGCAAAGGGGGCAATTGCTTGATGATTTCTGGTCGCTGCCCTGTCAGGACAGGGGGCCCCGGGGGCCCCATGTTTCTGGTGGTAAGTGTTGAACTTAGATGGGCTTTATCTGGGCAGAACCTCGGGGAATGGGCATCAGAGGAAGACCCAGAGACACAATCATTCAGAAAGGGAGAGAAAAAGTTAGCTTTAGGCTCCGTAAGGAAATAACGTGCAAAATTACCCATGGTTTCTGAATTTACGTGAATCCATTCAGGGTGAGGAAATAACCTTCCTACGCCTCTGTCCTTTTTGCAAGGGTCGTGGCATGGCTTCCGATGTCAATACAGCGAAGTTCAGAAGGACCCTAGTTTCTCTTAAGGGGTCCAGGTTTATTCAGGGTTTTATTCTGTGAGAGACCATCACCAGATCTGGTGATTTATTAATATCTCAGTTATTAATGATCTCAGGATGCTTTCTGTTTCTCCCCATATGCGAGCTGTACAAGCCCACTGGAAGCAAGGAAAAGGGTCAGGTTTGGTTTCCACACTGATGAAGTTTCAGTCTCTTGTAAAACCATGAAGGAATAATTAGGAATGAACTAAGTGGGTTAAGGCTACAGAAAAGCATTAAACAAGAGAAAACCGTGTGAAGAACCAGCGGGTGCAAATAGCAATGCAAACTGTAAGGCAGAGAGACTCCCTTCCACCCTGGTAGATGGGAGAATGTGTGAGACAAACCTCCTCTGTCCCTGATGTCACTCCTTTGGAAGCCAGAACGAGACACTGCAAACTTCTCCTCAGAGTTGGAAATTGTTATTTGAGCAAAACATTGGTTTTACCTTTTCATGTTTGGGTGTTTGTATGGTCAGCTGCCTCTGTAATTCTCTTATTTCCCATTCTGTCCTTATGGGCCGTGATACACTTTGACCTTCTGTTTTATTTCTTATAATGCTATGCCATAATTGGAAGGGATCGTGAAAAATAAAGTTTTGTGAGCATTTTCTTCAGAATGCTCCATGTAAATCCCGAATGACGGTGCTCGATTGCCCGTGCGTATGTGCTGGGCCTGCATTCCAAACATGTTGCAAGAATACGTGCACGGTGGGGTTGCCCCACGAGCCAGCAGCTGTGTGATGTGCTGCCATTACAAATATGCAGGAAATGGGTTTGCGTGTGGAGTGATCTTCCTGTCTTTCCTCATGATTAGAAAGCTGCATTATCAGGGAGGAGCGCTGGGTCAGCAGCTCTGTGTTGATGTGGCAATTTACTAGATATCCGAGTGTTCTTTCCTGGTGTGGGGGTGAAGGGTGGAGCAAGAGGGACACAGGCAGACATGCCAGCAACCAAGGTCTTCAGTCCAGATCTATGTGAAAGGAGTGGGATCCGGGGCCGTCTGTTGCTGGAACCTTCTATACCTCTGGGGATCCCAGTGGTAGCTGGGAGCTTTAAGGGTGTGGGGGTAAATGGGCCTACCCTGCCTTGGCAGTTATTCGTGTAGGAGGAGGGGCTCAGGTGCTGCCACGACCACGTGATCCAAAAATCAGATAAGGTTTTAAATCAACTTTATTGAAAAATTTGATTGAGAAATTTGATTCACCCATACAAGACAACACTAGAAAAATTGAGTAAAGACTTTGATGCCCTTTATTCAAGGCAAGCAGAGCACGGATCAGAAGTAGTGGAGGACCATTCTGGAGTGAGGGACAAACCGAGTTTTATGGAACATTAGAAGAGGTGCAGAAACAGGGTGGGGTCGGCTAGGAGGCTGGGGATTTTCTTATAAGGCCCGTGGGGTTTGTTTTCGAGGGTAAGGTGAGCTAGCCAAAGCCGAGTGACAGCATTGTGATTGGCCTGTGTTCGATTTCCTTGATAGGCATTTCCTGTTAGTGCAGGCTGAGTTTGGTTTAGATTTGTGATGTGGGCCAGGCCAGTCGGTAGGGCCTCCATTTTGTGGGTCCAGATACATAAATTAGCTTCGTCAAACTAAAACTGATGAAGCACTTACTACGGTAGCCGGGTGCTATGCTGGGTGTGGGGACCCAGCAGACCCAATCTTTTCACGTGGAGTTCTTCAGTGATTAATGTCTCTCTTGGAGGAGGCCACTTGTTTTGGGTTGTGTTTCCTCAGAAGACGACCATAAGCCTAGGATTCCCGGAGAAGTGATTTCCCTCCAGGGGAAACCAGGACCGGTTCAAAAGAAGCTGGATGAGAGAGGAGAAGAAGCCAAACATGGGTGGAATTTCAGGGCAAGTCCTAGACTTGGCCTGATCCCATGGGGAGCTCTGGAACATGACGCTCAGCACACAGGAGTTGGGCTTTTGTATTCCCACATCGGTCAGAGACTGGCTATGGGCCTTTTATGGGAGATATAAAACTCACAGGTACTTCCAGATCTCATTACTGGAGACATGGCTTTGGCATCCACTGGACATTTTCTGAATGTTCCAGATGCAAGCCATTAGCAGCAAGTAGACAGAAGCTGGGGATGAGCATGTAGACAAGGCACCAGCGGTGTCTAATACACCCACCAGTGGGAGAGGGTATAGACAGGACATAAAGAAACAAAGAGCACCCAGAACTTTGCTACCCCAAGGGTAGTCTCAGAGAGCAGCATCTTGTCTAATGGAGATCCATCAACAGGAAGCTTGTTAGAATGGTGGAATCTCAGGCGCCATCAAAGACCCAGTTAAGCAGAATCTGAATATTCAGAAGATCTCCAGGAGATAGGTATGCATATTGTCGTCCAAGAAACTTGACTCTACGGTGTTAGAAAAAATGATTTACTGACCTCCTAAACTGGCAGAAATAAGCATTGTGATTAGAGCTGCAATATGCTGGGCCTGGAAAATTCTTAGTCCGAAGGTCCTCTGACCCAGCAGCTGAAACCAGGGGCAAGAGAATGCATTCCCAGCTGAGAGCAAGGCAGTGCCTGCTTCCCTGAGCCCTATCATGCCAGACTTGCAGGGAAGTGGGGAGAGGATCAGGAAGAAGGATTTGGGTGCTGACATAGAAAAGCAAAATATAGGGACGCCTGGGTGGCTCAGTTGGTCGGATGACTGCCTTCGGCTCAGGTCATGATCCCGGAGTCCCGGGATCGAGTCCCGCATCGGGCTCCCAGCTCCATGGGGAGTCTGCTTCTCCCTCTGACCTTCTCCTCGCTCATGCTCTCTCTCAAATAAATAAATAAAATCTTAAAAAAAAAAAAAAGAAAAGCAAAATATAAAATGAGGCAAGATATAGAGCTGACCCCACAATCTAGACTTGAACAGCAGATCGAAAAGTCACAGCAGGTAAATCACTTGACTCAGATATGCATCATTAAGGAGTCACGACACAGCTCACGCATGAGAAGAAACCTCTGGGGTAAGATATGTTTGTCACCAGAAGGCCCCCAATAGTACAAAAATGTTTCTTCCGCAACACCGAAAATTCCTACCTTCAGAGTCACGATGCAGTCAGTCCACTCACACCATCTACAGACGGATGTTATCTCTGGAGGGCTGCTTGCTGCCACGTTTGGGGGACATCTGGTTAAAGACACAGATTGCACACACTCATTTAACCTCAGAACATTCCTAAAATCCCATGAGAAAATTGCGGTTTTGTTATTTTGCCTGCTGTTGCTTTCAATCATTAAGCTAGGAAGGTTAAGGGAATTGAAGAGAATATGGCAACAATAACTTGTCAGAGGCTAAAAAATAGGCTCGTTATTACGGGTGGTAATTGGCTGGGTAGAACCAAGAAAATTGAATGCTAGGAAGTGAGCAAAGGGGAAGGCTGATAATCCAATTCATGTATCTGCAGAATGTCTCTAAAGGCTGAAGACTTAGCAGCATGACAATAGAAGCTTGAATCAGAAAAAGACCAATGGGGCGATCGGTGGTCTGTTTAAGACGCAGTTTGACCTTCGATCCAGCATGCCGGCCCCACCCCTCCAAGAACGAAGGCGGGTGACTGGAGGTTGATTCTCCACAGTCAGTGAAACAGATGGTAGTCTTCAGATAGTAGCACATCAGACACAGCTAAGATCAGGGCTGCCACAATGAAAAAAGAGGCATAAGTTTAAGTTTAAATTCTGAATTGTACAGACCACCCTGGGCCCCATTATCTTGCAGCTAGGAGATCAAAACAGTCTTCTCTGGGCATCCAAAGATGATAATACTGGGGATCTCCCAAAGAAACCGCCCAGCTAGATCATCCGACTTTCCACACTTTTCTCCCTTCCTCCCTGGTTCCCTTCTAAGCAGAGTTTCCAGTTAGCTTTTAGATGCCCCATTCGAAAATACAGTAGACTGACGAGTATCCACAAGCATTTAAGAAAAGCATCTAAAATGAAAGAACAACCCCAGAGCATTTTCCATGTTAGAGATGCTTCTCCCAGTGGCTGTCCAGAGGGGCTGGGAAACAGCCCAGAAGCTAAAAGAGTTAATGTTCCACAGAACAACCTGGACCAGAAAGACAAGAGAATAGAATAAGCCCACAAAGGAATTCCTCTCTGTTTCACTTCGAAGGTTCCGATGTGTTCTATTTCCGTACAGCTTCTCTGAGATGAATGAGCTGTATGCATGAGCCCCTGGCTGGGTTTTCAAGCTCTGGCCACCTGGGTAATAGCTGTCCTTCTTTCTGTGTCTCACTTGCCTTCTCTCTTCCTCCTGATATCCTGGAATGGCACCTGATCATGACCGTTAGCAAGTAGGCTTCGCCTTAGGTCCTTTGGCTAGATAACACAACATGACCACAACGAGCGGACTGTTCACTTTGTACTTGCTGACTCACAAGGGACCATGGAGGCATTGAAAGTAGTCTTTTATTGCATTAAGGTATTGATTTTTATTTTACTTTTATTACAGAAAATTTCAAATATATACAAAAGTAGAGACACCAGCTTCATGAGCCTCCGTAGACTCACCAGCTAGCTTTAGTTATGATCACCCAAGGTCTCCTGGCACATCTATTCCTGTACGTTCTTTCTCCTGTAACTCTGATGGCTTTGAAGCAAATTCTAAGCATCATCTGCTGTTATCCACAAACATTTCCGTACATTCACTGAAGGTCAGGACTCTTTAAAATCATAACACAGTATATTTTATCATAACTAAAACATTTGATAATTTCTTCATGTTATCAAAAAGCCCATTCTTTAAATTTCTCTACTTAAAATTCTCTACTTAATTTTCTCCTTTTGTGGTTGATTAATTCAAATCAGAATTCAAATAAGTCCACAAATTTCATTTTCTGATATACATGTCATATATACATATCATCTGATACACAGGTCATATATATATAGTCTTTTTCAATCAAAATTTCTCTTTTTATCCTTGAATTATAATTTTTGAAGAAAATTAGTAATTTGTCCGAAATATATTCCCACGAAATTCCATAGTTTTATTTTTTTTTATTTTAATAAACATATAATGTATTTTTAGCCCCAGGGGTACAGGTCTGTGAATCGCCAGGTTTACACATTTCACAGCACTCACCATAGCACATACCCTCCCCAATGTCCATTTCCCCACCACCCTCTCCCGTCCCCCCTCCCCCCCAGCAACCCTCAGTCTGTTTTTTGAGATTGAGTCTTTTATGGTTTGTCTCCCTCCCAATCCCATCTTTTCATTTTTTCTTTTCCTACCTCCCCCCAACCCCCCCGCCTTGCATCTCCACTTCCTCATATCAAAGAGATCATATGATAGTTGTCTTTCTCCTATTGACTTATTTCGCTAAGCATGATACCCTCTAGTTCCATCCACGTCGTCACAAATGGCAAGATTTCATGCCTTTTGATGGCTGCATAGTATTCCATTGTGTATATATACCACCTCTTCTTTATCCATTCATCTGTTGATGGACATCTAGGCTCTTTCCACAGTTTGGCTATTGTGGACATTGCTGCTATAAACATTCAGGAGTACATGCCCCTTCGGATCACTATATTTGTATCTTTAGGGTAAATACCCAGTAGTGCAATTGCTGGGTCATAGGGTAGTTCTATTTTTAACTTTTTGAGGAACATCCATGCTGTTTTCCAGAGTGGTTGCACCAGCTTGCATTCCCACCCACAGTGTAGGAGGGTTCCCCTCTCTCCGCATCCTCGCCAGCATCTGTCATTTCTTGACTTGTTAATTTTAGCCATTCTGACTGGTGTGAGGTGGTATCTCATTGTGGTTTTGATTTGTATTTCCCTGATGCCGAGCGATGTGGAGCGTTTTTTCATGTGTCTGTTGGCCATCTGGATGTCTTCTTTGCAGAAATGTCTGTTCATGTCCTCAGCCCATTTCTTTGGATTATTTGTTCTTTTGGATTATTTGTTCTTTGGGTATTGAGTTTGATAAGCTCTTTATAGATTTTGGATACTAGCCCTTTATCTGATATGTCATTTGCAAATATCTTCTCCCATTCTGTAAGTTGTCTTTTGGTTTTGTTAACTGTTTCCTTTGCTGTGCAAAAGCTTTTGATCTTGATGAAATCCCAATAGTTCATTTTTGCCCTTGCTTCTGTTGCCTTTGGTGATGTTCCTAGGAAGACGTTGCTGCAGTTGAGGTCAAAGAGGTTGCTGCCTGCGTTCTCCTCAAGGATTTTGATAGATTCCTTTCTCACATTGAGGTCCTTCATCCATTTTGAGTCTATTTTCATGTGTGGTGTAAGGAAATAGTCCAATTTCATTTTTCTGCATGTGGCTGTCCAATTTTCCCAGCCCCATTTGTTGAAGAGGCTGTTTTTTTTCCATTGGATATTCTTTCCTGCTTTGTCGAAGATTAGTTGACCATAGAGTTGAAGGTCTATTTCTGGGCTCTCTATTCTGTTCCATTGGTCTATATGTCTGTTTTTGTGCCAGTACCATACTGTCATACTGTCATCATCAGATGACAGCTTTGTAATAGAGCTTGAAGTCTGGAATTGTGATGCCACCGACTTTGGCTTTCCTTTTCAATATTCCTTTGGCTATTCGAGGTCTTTTCTGGTTCCATATAAATTTTAGGATTATTTGTTCTATTTCTTTAAAAAAAATGGATGGGATTTTGATAGGGATTGCATTAAATGTGTAGATTGCTTTATGTAGAATAGACATTTTCACAATATTTGTTCTTCCAATCCATGAGCATGGAATATTTTTCCATTTCTTTGTGTCTTCCTCAATTTCTTTCATGAGTACTTTATAGTTTTCTGAGTATAGATTCTTTGCCTCTTTGGTTAGATTTATTCCTAGGTATCTTATGGTTTTGGGTGCGATTGTAAATGGGACTGACTCCTCAATTTCTCTTTCTTCTGTCTTGTTAGTGTAAAGAAATGTGACTGATTTCTGTGCATTCACTCTATATCCTGACACTTTACTGAATTCCTGTATAAGTTCTAGCAATTTTGGAGTGGAGCCTTTTGGGTTTTCCACATATAGTATCATATCATCTGCAAAGAGTGATAGTTTGACTTCTTCTTTGCCGATTTGGATGCCTTTAATTTCTTTTTGTTGTCTGATTGCTGAGGGTAGGACTTCTAGTACTATGTTGAACAGCAGTGGTGATAACGGCCATCCCTGCCGTGTTCCTGACCTTAGCGGAAAAGCTTTCAGTTTTTCTCCATTGAGAATGATATTTGCGGTGGGTTTTTCATAGATGGCTTTGATAATATTGAGGTATGTGCCTTCTATCCCTACACTTTGAAGAGTTTTAATCAGGAAGGGATGCTGCACTTTGTCAAATGCTTTTTCAGCATCTATTGAGAGTATCATATGGTTCTTACTCTTTCTTTTATTAATGTATTGTATCACATTGATGGATTTGTGGATGTTGAACCAACCTTGCAGCCCTGGAATAAATCCCACTTGGTCGTGGTGAATAATCCTTTTAATGTACTGTTGGATCCTATTGGCCAGTATTTTGGTGAGTATTTTCGCATCTGTGTTCATCAAAGATATTGGTCTGTAATTCTCTTTTTTGGTGGGATCCTTGTCTGGTTTTGGGATCAAGGTGATGCTGGCCTCATAGAATGAGTTTGGACGTTTTCCTTCCATTTCTATTTTTTGGAACAGTTTCAGGAGAATAGGAATTAATTCTTCTTTAAATGTTTGGTAGAATTCCCCTGGGAAGCCATCTGGTCCTGGACTTTTGTTTGTTTGGAGATTTTTGATGACTGTTTCAATCTCCTTACTGGTTATGGGTCTGTTCAGGTTATCTATTTCTTCCTGGTTCAGTTGTGGTAGTTTATATGTCTCTAGAAACGTATCCATTTCTTCCAGGTTGTCAAATTTGTTGGTGTAGAGTTGCTCATAATATGTTCTTATAATTGCTTGTATTTCTTTGGTGTTGGTTGTGATCTCTCCTCTTTCATTCATGATTTTATTTATTTGCATCCTTTCTCTTTGCTTTTTGATAAGTCTGGCCAGGGGTTTGTCAATCTTATTAATTCTTTCAAAGAACCAGCTCCTAGTTTTGTTGATTTGTTCTATTGTTTTTTTAGTTTCTATTTCATTGATTTCTGCTCTGATCTTTATGATTTATCTTCTCCTTCTGGGTTTAGGCTTTCTTTGTTGTTCTCTCTCCAGCTCCTTTAGGTGTAGGGTTAGGTTGTGTATTTGAGACCTTTCTTGTTTCTTGAGAAAGGCTTGCACTGCTATATATTTTCCTCTCAGGACTGCCTTTGTTGTGTCCCACAGATTTTGAACCGTTGTGTTTTCATTATCATTTGTTTCCATGATTTTTTTCAATTCTTCTTTAATTTCCTGGTTGACCCATTCATTCTTTAGAAGGATGCTGTTTAGTCTCCATGTATTTGTGTTCTTTCCAAATTTCCTCTTGTGATTGAGTTCTAGCTTCAGAGCATTGTGGTCTGAAAATATGCAGGGAATGATCTCGATCTTTTGGTACCGATTGAGACCTGATTTATGACCCAGGATGTGGTCTATTCTGGAGAATGTTCCATGTGCACTAGAGAAGAATGTATATTCAGTTGCTTTGGGATGGAATGTTCTGAATATATCTGTGATGTCCATCTGGTCCAGTGTGTCATTTAAGGCCTTTATTTCCTTGTTGATCTTTTGCTTGGATGATCTGTCCATTTCAGTGAGGGGAGTGTTAAAGTCCTCTGCTATTATTGTATTACTGTCGATGTATTTCTTTGATTTTGTTATTAATTGGTTTATATAGTTGGCTGCTCCCATGTTAGGGGCATAGATATTTAAGATTGTTAGGTCTTCTTGTTGGACAGACCCTTTGAGTATGATATAGTGTCCTTCCTCATCTCTTATTATAGTCTTTGGCTTAAAATCTAATTGATCTGATATAAGGATTGCCACCCCAGCTTTCTTCTGATGTCCATTAGCATGGTACATTGTTTTCCACCCCCTCACTTTAAATCTGGAGGTGTCTTCGGGTCTAAAATGAGTTTCTTGTAGGCAGCATATTGATGGGTTTTGTTTTTTTAATCCATTCTGATACCCTGTGTCTTTTGATTGGGGCATTTAGCCCATTAACATTCAGGGTAACTATTGAGAGATATGAATTTAGTCCCATTGTATTGCCTGTAAGGTGACTGTTACTGTATATTGTCTCTGTTTCTTTCTGATCTACTACTTTTAGGGTCTCTCTTTGCTTAGAGGACCCCTTTCAATATTTCCTGTAGAGCTGGTTTGGTGTTTGCAAAGTCTTTCAGCTTTTGTTTGTCCTGGAAGCTCTTTATCTCTCCTTCTATTTTCAATGATAGCCTAGTCAGATATAGTATTCTTGACTGCATGTTTTTCTCGTTTAGTGCTCTGAATACATCATGCCAGTTCTCTCTGGCCTGCCAGGTCTCTGTGGATAGGTCTGCTGCCAATCTAATGTTTTTACCCTTGTATGTTACAGACTTCTTTTCCCGGGCTGCTTTCAGGATTTTCTCTTTGTCACTAAGACTTGTAAATTTTACTATCAGGTGATGAGGTGTGGACCTATTTTTATTGATTTTGAGGGGTGTTCTTAGCATCTCCTGGGTTTTGATGTTCGTTCCCTTTGCCATATTAGGAAAATTCTCTCCAATAATTGTCTCCAATATGCCTTCTGCTCTCCTCTCTCTTTCTTCTTCTTCTGGAATCCCAATTATTCTAATGTTGTGTCGTCTTATGGTGTCACTTATCTCTCGAATTCTCTCCTCTTGGTCCAGTATTTGTTTGTCTCTCTTTTGCTCAGCTTCTTTATTCTCTGTCATTTGGTCTTCTATGTCACTAATTCTTTCTTCTGCCTCATTTATCCTAGCAGTGAGAGTTTCCATTTTTGATTGCACCTCATTAATAGCTTTTTTGATTTCAACTTGGTTAGATTTTAGTTCTTTTATTTCTCCAGAAAGGGCTTTTATCTCTCCGGAGAGGGTTTCTCTAATATCTTCTATGCCTTTTTCGAGCCCGGCTAGAACCTTGAGAATTGTCATTCTGAACTCTAGATCTGTCATGTTACCTATGTCCGTATTGATTAGGTCTCCAGCCTTCGGTACGGCCTCTTGTTCTTTTTTTTGAGGTGAGTTTTTCCGCCTTGTCATTTTGTCCAGGTAGGATTTGCTTTCTCCTGCTGTGGAATTCCGCTGTTCTTGGTGACTGAAGTTGGTTTTGGATGGGTTTCTTGTTGATCTTCTGGCGGAAAGGCCTGTTGTAGTGATTCTCAAGTGTCTTTGCCGCAGGCGGAATTGCACCGCCCTTGCCAGGGGCCGGGCTAAGGAATCCGCTCGGGTTTGCTTTCGGGAGCTTTTGTTCCCTGAGCGCTTTCCGTAGAGTCCGGAGGACGGGAATGAAGATGGCGGCCTCCCAATCTCTCCGCCCGGAGGAGCCGAGAGCTTGGGGTCCCGCTCCTCAGTGCGCCCTCAGAGACTAGCGCCCAACCGCCCCGCCTCCTTGGCCTGCGGTCGCGCCTCGAGGAAAGCAGTCAATTGCTGGAACCTGGAGAAAAGCGCCCGGTCGCTTCCGTCTCCGTGGCCTCCGGCCGTGCTCCGAGCCCACCCAGCCTGCGACCGGCACAAGGTAACCCCGGGCGGAGAGCTCACCCCTCGGCTCTGTCGCTGTAGCCGGCTTCCCCCGTCTAATACCTGCAAGCTCTGCAGCCCTCAGACACCCCTGGTCCTTCCGTGACCCCACGGGACCTGGGATTATGCTGACCCCGCCTGGGTTTCCCCCCGGTTTCGCCTCTGGAGCGATGTCTCCCAGTGGAGCCGACTTTTAAAAGTCCCGATTTTGTGCTCCGTCGCTCCGCCGCTTGCCGGGTGCCGCCCCTCCCCCCGGGGTCTATCTTCCCTTCACTTTGGATTCACTTCTCTGCAGGTCCTACCTTTCAGAAAGTGATCGATTTTCTGTTTCTAGAATTGTTGCTCTTTTTCTCTTCGATTTCCCATTGGATTTGTAGGTGTTCACAATGGTTAGATAAGCTGTCTAGCTGATCTCCTGCTACCCGATGTCGTCTCAGCCTGCTACTTCTCCGCCATCTTGACTCCTCCTCCCATAGTTTTATTAGTGTATCCTTTGGTGTTTTTCCCTTTAAGTAGGTATAACTTATGAATTTTAATATATTTGAAATGAATTTTCATGAATTTTAATTCATGAATTTTAATATATTTGAAATGTTTAAATTCATTGCCATTATCATTTTTTTTTTCATGTTCAAATTGCCTTATTTTTGGTCAGTGGGAGCTTTTTCGTGTTGGCTTCTGGGTACTTTTGATACGACCCCGGTGGTCTTTAATGGCCTCTTTGCTTTCTGGCATAACAAGATGTTCAGACTCATCCTGTATATTTCCTCCCCCAGGCCTAGAATCAATTATTTTTTCAAGGAGCCGTAGTCTTCTATAGCAACAAAAGTTTTAGAAGTTATTATACAAGAGTATTTTTCTGACTCTGAGATAGAAAAAATTCCTTAAAAATGACGCAAAATGCTAAGCATATAAGAAAATAAAGATATATTTAACAGCATTAAGACATCTTAAAATTTGTAAGACGCCAAATCAGAGTATTTTTGCATCATATATAACCAACAGTATATAGAAAGAACTCCAATAAGTTAGTAGGAAAAAAAAAATCTTCCTCAAACTTTCCCTGACCAAAATAAATTTCAAATAAGGAATTCACAGAAGAGGAAATCCTTATCATCATAGTGTTACGAAAGGATGTTCAGTTTCTTTGGCAATCAGGGAAGTGCAAATTATGACACACCATTTTATCTGTGCTGAATAGTCAGGAGTCAAGAAATTTGACAGTATCGAGTGCGGAGAGGTACGTATTAAGGATGTCTTTGTATAGTTCTGATGAGAACAGGTATTAGAAAACCACATCATGAGACAAAAACTAGAACCAAGTTCAGTATATACTGATAGGAGAATGGATACATAGTTCCTGGTACTCTAGTTCATTGGGTTCATTGCTATTCAATAGACTCAGAATGAAAAAATGAACTATACCTAGAAACCACCTGACTTTGAGAAATCTAATGTAGGATGGAACAACCAAAATGCAGAAGACTATAGAATATGTAGGATTTTTATAAATAATTTGGCACTGTTTTATATATGCTCTGGAGGAACTCTTGCATTGTCTGTGTACATATGCAGACTTTCCCTAGGGCTGGAGTCTGCATACTACGGCATATGGCCCACCATATGCTTTTGCAAGTAAAATTGTATTTGAATACAGCCACACCCATTTGTTCATGTCTGTTTTCCTACCACAATAACAGAGTAATGGTAATAGAGACCATATGGCCCCCAAAGACTAAAATATTTACTGTCTGGCCCTTTACCAAACATGTTTGCTACCCTCCCACCTCACTCTAGAGTATGTGCAAGATGGTGCCAAATTTTAATAAAGCTCATATGCAAATGAAAATAAACAACCTATTATTTTCTCAGATTTTGTGATAAGGACATACAAATAAAACTAAGGAATGATGAATAAAAATTCAGAATACTGTTTAGTTCAGGTAGGTATCAGAAGGTAGAAAATGGATTTGGGGGAAAACCATAGTAAATGGAAGTTACTGGCACTACTTCCTTCTATGAATTAAATATTAGAAATATAACAAAAAATAAATAATTCCAGAAAATTTCTTAGGACTGAACAACATAATCTTCCAGATTAAAAGAGCCTGAGTACCAGTAAAATTGGGTAAAAGTAAACCCATACCAAAACACACCATTATGAAATTTCAGGACATTAGAGACACAGAAATTCTGTAAGCTTCCTGAGACCAAAGTTAAGGTCATATACACAAGATCAGAAGTTAGAACAACCTTTGAGTTTTTGATAGTAAGGCTAGTTACAAGAATATTTTTGGAGAAAATGATTTTTAGCCTGGAATCCTAAACAGTACCAAACTAGTAATTTAGTAGAGGGGAGAGAAAAGGCATTTTCAAATGTTCAAGATCTAAAAAGCTTTACTCCATTGTCTCTTTTCTCAAGTTGTTCATGGAGCAATTGCTCCACAAAATGGAGCTATTGAACCAAGAAGAGGATGATGAAGGATGTAGGAAAAGAGAATCTAATCCAGCAGAGTAATGGAAAAAAAATCCGCAGATTCTAGGTCATTGCAAAAGGATAACAGACTTTCAGGAAGCTTGAGAGCAGCTGTTTGGTCTGTAACAGATCAGAGGGTCTGATGGTCACTATTTTAAGAAAAGTGAAATTGATTAGATACCTCAAGCATTTGAATTTATTTTTTTCCAGTTTTATTGAGAAATAATTGACACACATTTCTATAAGTTTAAGGTGCATGGTATGATGGTTTAATATACAGTATTGTAAAGTCATTACAACAAGATTAGCTAACATCCATCTTCTCATATAGATACAATAAAAAGAAGAAAGGAAAAAAAATTCTCTTTAGGGTGGTAGAACTCTTTGGCTTCACTCTCTAACCAACTTTTTAATTTAATGGCAGGGTTAGCTCTGATCATCATGTTGTACATTACATCTAGTAGTACTCATTTGTCATAACTGGAAGTTGATGCCTTTTGCCCACCTTCTTCCAATTCCTCTTCTTCCCACCCCTCACCTCTGGCAAACCCAAGTCTGATATCCTTTCTTACGAGTTCTTTTTTTAAGATTCCATGTATAAGTGAGATGAGATGGTATTTCTCTTTTTCTATCTGACTTATTTCACATGGCATAATGCCCTGCGGTCCTTCCATATTGCAATGGTCCTATCATCCCTCACTTTTTATGGCTAACTAAATAGTCCATTGTATATATACACTACAATTTCTCTATCCATTCATCCATCAATGTGCATTTAGGTTGTTTCCATGGCTTCGCTATTGCAAATAATGCTGCTATGAACAAGAGGGTGCAGCTGTCTTTTCGAGTTAGTGTTTCCATTACCTTTAGATACAGTCCCAGAAGTGGAATTGCTGGATCATACGATTATTTTATTTTTCATTTTTTGTGGAACTCTATGCTGTTATCCATCGTGGCTACACCAATTTACAGTCCCACCAATAGTGTACGAGGGCTCCCTCTTCTCCACATCCTCACCAACATTTGTTACCTCTTGTCTTTCAGTGGCCATGTAGCAGGCCTGAGATGGAATCACACTGAAGTTTTAACATGCACCTCCCTAAGGACCAGTGCTGTTGAGCAACTTTCAAACCTGCCTTTTGTACATCTTTCATACATCTTTCTTTGGAGAAATGTCTATTCCGATGCTTTTGCCCATATTTAAATTGGGTTATTTGTTTTTCTGCTACTGAGTTTCATTAGTTCTTTATATATGTTGGATATTAAACCTTATCAGATATATGGTTTGAAAATTCTTTTTCCCATTCTGTAGGTTGTCTTTCCACTTTGTGGATGGTTTCTTTTGCTGTAGAGAAGCTTTTTAGTTTGGTGTAGCCCAATTTGTTTATTTTGTTGCTTGTGCTCATAGGTGTCATATCCAAAAAAATCATCACCAAGACCCTTGTCAAGGAGTTTTGTTCCTATGTTTTCTTTCTAGGAGTGTCATGGTTTTAGGCCTTCCATTGAAGGCTTTAATCCATTTCCAGTTAATTTTTGTGAGTGGTTAAGCTATGGATCATTTCATTCCTTTACCTGTAGTATCCAATTATTCTAGTGCCATTTATTGAAGGGACTGTATTTTCTCCATGGAGTATTCTTGGCTTCCTTGTCAAATATTGGTTGACCATATATTATTGGGTTTATTTATGGGCTCTTGACTCTGTTCCATCGATCTTTTTATTTGTTTTATGTTAGTTTTGATAACCACAGTTTTATAGTATAGCTTGAAATTGGGAGTGTGATACTTTCTGTTTTTTTTTTTTTTTCTCATGTATTTTAAATGTACTAAAATAAGATTTTTCTAGCAAGGAGAGGTTTGTGGTTGAGCTAGTCATAAGTATATATAAAACTAAACACAATTTAAAAAGACAAGATAAAAAAAATAAAAATAAAATAAAAAAGACAAGATAAGGGGGCGCCTGGGTGGCTCAGTGTGTTAAGCCTCTGCCTTTGGCTCAGGTCATGATCTCAGGGTCCTAGGATTGAGCCCCTCATCGGGCTCTCTGCTCGGCAGGGAGCCTGCTTCCCCTCTCTCTCTGCCTGCCTCTCTGCCTACTTGTGATCTCTCTCTGTCAAATAAATAAATAAAATCTTTTAATAAAAAAGAAAAGACAAGATAATTCAGAATATTAGGAAAACAAAATTTGCAAAAAGTAAATTATAGAATACGGCCCAGTTAGGATGAATTCCATGCACACAGTGCATGGAATAATGAAAACAGAATATTGGCCTAACTAAAATTTTGACATTGCTCTATTAGAATATGGCAGGATGGGAAATGTGCACATTTGTGGCTGTAAAGGCCACACATCCATCGCTACTTCTTCAACAGTTTTAGGACAGACATGAGGGAAAATGCCAGAAAAATTAGCTAAAGGAGTGAAAACGAATTCCCTTAAAGGAGTGAGAAATCTGAGAAGAAAAATTCTGTGCCTGCACAGTTTTAATTAAAATTTTAAAGATAAGTTACAAAAATGACACCACAGACAAAACTCTGATGTATTAAATACAATCATCCTTTCCCAGTTTAATCAACCAACCTAGAAAATATGGCAATATCGGGGATCGGCCTTTCCCTTAGAAAGAATGAATTAACAATTTCTTAGGAAGAAATGAATTAAACAAGTCAGGTTGAACCCACAAAGAGGAGATGCTATTTTTCTGCAATATCTTCAGCACATTACACAATCTTTCCATTCACATGAAGCTGTTCCTCCAGAAATGAGTGTTCTTTGGCAGTCAGAAACGAAAGGGGAAAAAAAAAAAAGCAGCCTCTGTCACTCGGAAACTAGTCCGACATAACCAGGTCATGTTGGCCACCTGCTATACATAAACCTTGTCACGGAATACCAACGTCAGACAAGTTACTCTGAGACCATAAAAAATGAGACAAAATGGCGCCTTTCATAATTTCGTTCAAGTATGGACAAAAGCAAGGTCACTATGTCACCCATAAAGGAAAGAACACCCCTGTCTCTCACCCAAGAATGATTGATTGCTATTTCCTTACTGTTTACAGTTTTATCCTCCCTATAAATAAGATTTATTGAGACACCCATCAAGGATTTACACTTCCTCCCTTTTCTGACGGCATCCGGTATGGAGCTGATGCCATCTGTTAGTAAGGTGAAACGTTGGATGATGCCTTATTGTCGTCAGTGTGGACAAGGGAGGATCCAGTTTAGCACATTGATTGAGGACTTTGCTTTTGCTAATTACATCACTAGGCACTGGGCAAGTCAAGAGTGAATATGACATTATTTCTGTCCTTGAGTTCCTAAGAGCACCTTAAACAATCCCAGAAAACTAGAATTATGCATTTTGAAACTGGAAAGAGCATGGAAGTTATTGTCTGTGAATGGAAAAAGCATTGACCTAAAATATTTGGGTTTAAATGAATCCTTACCGTGTGTTAACCACGAGACAAATCACTTGACTACTGTTTTCTCAGATGTAAAACAATGATTTATCCTACTTAAACAATCACTGAGAATATTAAATAAGATAATGTACATTGACATATAAGTTGTATGAGACCACTATAATGTAAAGGAAGGGAGGCCCAAAGAAATGAAATCACTGACCCAAGATCGCAGTTATTAGCAGATGTCAGTATAATGCTTGAGTGGAGATAATTACCAATAAGACTTCGATAGTAAAAAAAGTTAATAATAATACCAATTATTATATTAGACATTCTGCCTTACACTTTATCTACATTATTTCATTTATAATAATATTTTAGTCTCGCATATAGAATATGTGACTCTTTTTATATCTCTCTTTATAATATTATGCAAAGCTGATGGAATTCATGAGCATTATTGTGTTTTACATCACTATATCAGAAATTTTGGAAAGGCAGGATATGTGCTTAACTTTCTACATTGAAGAAGAAAGAGGATCTTATAATTCAAGATTATGATACTGTATTAGAAAATCATGCAACGTATTTTGAATATGAGTCAGGCTAAGGGGTCACGATTCTTCATTTAAAAAGTGTGATGACCAAAGTTTCCTCCTTGATGGTGAAGTTTTCCCAAAAAAATTTTGAAATGAGCTTTATGTGCTCATGTTCAGGCAAACAGGAACTTGTTATGGAGTAAGAGTTGTTAAACATTTGTAACCCTAGGAGTAGGTCACAAAGATATACATACCTGAGTGCTGTGGAAAAGTCTAGAACTTTCCTTGAGTAAATAGTATGGCTTTATTCTTTATCCCTCCACGTATTTGGGTTTCTTAGCATCACCCAATGAAACATGAGACTAATACAGTACATAGCCAGTTCTTATGAATCAAAGAGCCACTGAACTCTAAGAATTTGCTACTGTAGAAAAGTTAAATTTTGGTTCTCTGTACTACACCCTGCCTGGGTATGATACGAGATAGTAGCACTTTCATATTAAGGCAACAAGCATTGGGTACAAATATTGAAATGACCAAGAAATATGATTGAAATAGTGTGGGAAAGGTGGTAAGAGTTAAAAATCACTGAAAAACAATATACTTTTGGAGATTTTCATTCCTTCAACCCAGACTTCAGATAAACAAGCATTCCAAAGGGACAGATTAAGTATCTAGAATGATATGTCACACACACACAGAGAACCACAAGTCCTAACCTGATGGAAATCTGAGATGTTCTGATCTTTGTATGATCTCATTAGCGTGTTCACTTCAGTGTCAAATACATAAATCATTTAAATTATTTTTTTCCCTGGAGCCAATTCTTGCAACCCTATTAGCAGCATGGTGTTTAGCAGCTTCTTCAATTTTTTTTTCATTGAAATATATGTATTTCTGTTTGTAGGCAAGTCTCCAATATAAAAACTTGGAAAATTAAGACAAATAAAGTAGACTTCTTTTCTTGTGTTCTTAACTGCGTCCCCCCACCCCTTCATCTTCTCTTACCTCTTAGCCTCCTTTCTTAATGCCTGATACTTGTTTGCTGCTTATAGCTCCTGGAGCCCAAACTCCTATGATGCCTTCACCCAAACCCTGGAGTAGAGGAGGTATTTCCCCTGCTATAGGCCTGACCCCTCTGCCTACACAGCTAGCTAAAGATCAAGGTCTCTGTTCCTTTGCTTATGGAGTCCTATTTCAGCACCTGCCCCTGAATTTCTCGGCACTCATATACCCAGGATCTTGACATTCATCTCATATTAGTTCATGAGACTCACCCTTAACTACTCCCTGTCCCAGAAGGTAAAGTTTTCTGTCTTCATAGCAAAGGAGGAAGGGAAGGAAGGTCACACTTGGAGGCTATCTCAGCAGTGCTAGGGAGGATCAAAATTAGGATACAAAAGTTTGTTTCCAGTTTAGTTGAAAAAACATTAAGGAGACATTCCCAGGGAATTATACATTATACAAAAAGTTGTGGGTATAAAAACTGAGATACACAGCTTCTGTTCGCAAGAGCTTTACCAGGGAAATAAATATGTAAAAATAGAACTTAGTACAGTTTTCTAAGTGCAGTTATAGAGCTGATCACTGATGTTAACAAATGTGAGTATCTATTATGTACCCGATATTAAAGACTTATTTTATAATATTTAAATTAATGTTATTGGAGAAGAAGGCAGGGAAGAGATCACAGACGGTCCTGGATCCATGTGAATCCAGTTTGGATTTTTATCTTTTATTTACTGGGGACTCATTGAAATATTTTGAGAAGAGACATAGCTTGGTCAGATCACATTGTAAATATATCAGGCTTATGGCTGAAGGTACAAGACACTAGAGACAGGGAGATCAGGCCAGAGATGATGGAGACCAAAGAGAAATACTTTTAGAGAAAAAAGATGAGCACATCAACTCAAAAAATATTTCAGAACTAAAACTAGTGGGATTTGTGAAATCATAGATGTGAAAGTGAGTATAAAGAAAAGAATCAAGGATGTTGCTTCAGTTTTGGTTTGGATGACTGGTAGATGGACGGGAAACAGATGAGGAGAAACAGGTGGAGAATGGTGGGTCATGGGAGGTCAAGGGCAGGTGTCTGCTAGGAGTCTGCATTTGGCCATCTCATGATCTAGGGAGAGGTCGAGGTTAGAGACAGAGTCACAGGAGCCTTTTCTTTGTTATCTGCTTTCCTCTCCTCCTGCTCCTGTCACCCACGCATCCCATTTGCATTACCATATTCCTGTCCGCGTTGGTCCGTGAATGATGACTGATTAACAGAGCGAGAACTGAGCAATCATTTCCTCATCCTTCTCGCTTTGACCTAAGTCTAAATAAGGCTGTCTTAACCTGGAGATGATGTAGGTGTTCTAGTCCCACCCTGTGATAAGACGCCTCACTGTCCCCCAGTTCATCCTCTTTTCTTTTGACAGTTCCTTCCTAGAAACCAGAGATTCCACAGTCATTCTGGATGGGACCAAATCTGAAATCTGTGTGTGAATCATTAATGTATTTTAGTAGTAAGTGGCAACTGGTCTCTGGTCTCTTATCTACTCTCAATGAAGAAAAGATACCGAAATTCATAAAGAGAATAAACAAAAGTAATTGACATCTGGATTGGGAATACATTCTATGATTATGTCTTTTTTTTTTTTAACCTTCTAAGTATGTTTGATGAAAGTTATCACTGAAATGTGTTACTTTTATTAGGTATTGGCCTAGATGTACTAGGAACATGTTAGATAAAAGGGAGGCTAAATTTACACTTGTTTGTTAAGGAATATAAATAATCCACTTATCCAAAAATAATCCGCTAGGATAACAGGAAGCCAAATGGGGCATGCAACTGTGGTTTCGTGAATCCAGTGTTGTATCATTAGACCCTCGAAGGAAATGCATCACTCTAAGCACAGAGTTTCACCAGGTACGTAGGATGAGTGAATTTGTGATTCATGATGCGTCCTGAGGCTGCTCTGCAAATGTGATCTCTCCTTGGATGCTTTGGGCATGACAGGTTTTAGGAAGGTTATTGGTTTTTTCATGTAGCTGAATCACAGAACACCGGACACGTGTTCCCACAGCCTACCAACCATGGCATCTATGTTGGTGTTATCACTTGGCAACAAGATAAATACTCTGACTGCAATGTTATCCTCCCTAACAGAGCTTGTTTCATGTGCAAACTTTCTCAGACTCCTGGCTGGCCCAGGGCGGTGTCTTAAAATAGGCAAGCTTTGGTTTTCTTTGCCCTGGAATCTGGTATTTTCTCTTTCTATGACCTGGGCTCACTCTCATCCAGAGCCTTCTCGTTCTTTGGCTTATCCTCTTCACACACTCCAAAACTCCTTCCCTGACCATGTCTCCCTACTCTGTCAAAATCCTTTCTGTAGGAATTTAGAACATGTATTATTTCTTCCAGATCCATTAACATGATGACTTTTATTGCTAACTATAGAAGGAGAAGGTTTATTCTCTGGTAAAGATATTTCACGAAGCATGTACCGTGTGATGTCTTAGCCAAGGGGACCCCAAATTCACACCACAGAAGTGGCCCCTTTCATATCCGTTGACTCTTCTTGCTCACAGTGACAGCTACTTAAATTTCTATGGTGAACCATGCTACTGTAACACTAAGGCTAATTCATATGAATGATCCTTGTTATAAAAACAGGGTTTTGATATATTTAATGGGAAGTCATTAGTAAAATAAGATCATGAGATGGCATTTTATGTCAAAATGGGACTTCTTTTTTGACCTACAATTGTACTGCACTTTGGATAATTTCAGTGGTGACATGAGAGATGATACATGTGTGTATTTCCCATCTACAAGCAATTCGCATGGAGAGGGGAATTAGGAAAGTACCAGTGGTTGTTCATTCAAAGAGGAGAAGAGAAAAGCATAACGCTGCCACGTGCTGAGCATGAACAAGTCATTCAGCAAACACTCAGGGAGCACTGTAATTTGAGCCGAGTGCCCATCTCCGTCCCTGGGGAAGACTCGGGGCTTATGGAGCTCACGGTGCTTACTGTGTACAGGGAGACTAACACCCGATGGTTAACACACTCACAGGCTGCTCCCTCACAGCTGGACAGGTGCGTCACAGAAAAAAACACAGTGCGTATAATCTCCCGATTAGAATATCAGAACTCTATTCATAAAGTGTTCTTATTTTTGACCTTCTTTCTCCTTTAGACATGTCTCATTGTAGTGCTAGTGGGAAGAAAATAAACACCTCAATAGAGATACTTTGATCATGTATTTCTGGTCTTTTTTTTTTTTTTTAAGATTATTTATTTATTTATTTATTTGACAGAGAGAGAGAGATCACAAGTAGGCAGAGAGGCAGACAGAGAGTGAGAGGAAAGCAGGCTCCCAGCCGAGGAGAGAGCCTGATGCGGGACTCGATCCCAGGATCCTGGGATCATGACCTGAGCTGAAGGCAGCGGCTTAACCCACTGAGCCACCCAGGCGCCCCTGTTTCTGGTCTTTTAAAAGTAATGCATGCCTATTGTGAATGATGTGGGGAGTTTTTTTAAAATAAAAAATAACAGTTGACAGACATCTATGAAGTTACCACAATCACTGTTTACGTTTTGACATGTTTCCTTCAAGACGTATTTCTGCACATATTTTACTTATATGGTTGGGGTCATATTGCATATATAACATATATATTTATATATATGCATATGTATAAAAATAATGTTTCTCACCCCTTATGGTAAGTAGTATTATAATTTTCCTTCCTACTTATGATTGGTTTATGATATTTTTTTTACCACTGTTTACCACTTATGATTGTCTCACCCATTTTCCTAGAAAAAGACAAGCCGTTGAGAGACTTGCCAGTTCATTATCCCCAGCTGCTGCCGAAGTGATCTGACCACAGCTGCTGCAAGCCCAGTTTCAGGTTGACTGAGAGACGTGATCTTATTTACCTCACAACAGTGAGCCTTACTATGTGGTCCCTCTACTCTGCTCAGTGGTCTCCTCCTAGCGGTCCTGCCCGCTGCGTTCTTCCTCTGCTACATTTTACAGATTTTTCTTCCCCTTTACAGTTTTCACAAGCAGCTTCTCGTGTCTGGAGTTCACGTGGGGTGTCTTGAGATTAGGTCTCAGCTGGCTCTGGGGTCAAGTCCTCTCTGTGAGGTGCTGTCCGCTCTCCTCTCTCTCCCTCCTCTACCACACCAACTGCAGGCGGCCCATCCTAGGCAGCCACGCAACGGTCTTTGCTTCCCATGCCTGTAATTTTAGTTCTTTTCCCTTTCCATGGCCACTTTTTCATTTATCTTTATTCTCTCCTGGAGGCCTCTAACACACATGTATCTATCCTTCCCCTCTTTCCTGTGACACTGCCCAGCCCTGGTGCCACTCACGGGCTTCTCATCATATATTGCCCTTTATGCTTCCTCTAATAGTTTGATGCGTGACCCTCTTTTCTTGTTATACTGATCTGATAACATTTCTCTAATCTAAGTGGGAAGGTAGCTTCCAAATCTGGCCACCCACAGTCACTCCATTTCGCTCGCAAACCCTGTGGAACACTTACTCTATGAAAGATACTGTGCTAAGCGCTTGGCGGTCATGATCTCATCTGCTCCTCACAAAAGTCTGTGTTGTTCGGGAATGCTTAGGTAATACAGGCTTATTATTTATCATTTCAGGTAACAATAACAATAAGAACAAAAACTAGAGGTAGGTAGTTTCCAGCATTGACTTGGGAGTGCTCTGAAGTCAGGGCTCTGGCTTGGCATCTCTGCCAAGCTCTTGGCCTTCCTCTTGGATTGATGTGCAGTGGGAGTGTCTCCTGGCATCTCATCCTCAAGCAGCCAGGCTCAAAGCTGGGGAGAAGGGGGTGGTGTATGACAGGGAGTTTCTCTTTGTATGTCTCTATCCTATTAGGAAGGAAAAATTTCCCCAGACATTCCCCAACAGACTTCTCCCAAAACTCACTGACCAAGATTGGGTTATATAGCTACCCCCCAACCAACAATGAGGCCTTCCTTCCTCAAGACAAGGAATCTCTTGATACCTCAACAAAATCAGGAAGAAGGGCAGAGACTGGATTGCTTTTGCGGAGGCAACAGACAGTACCAGCATCATTAAGAAACTTAAGCTCGGAGCAGTTGAGGAAGAAATTTGTGTAAGATTGTATAATTAGTAAGTGGCAGGAAGAAAATTCAAATTCAACCTTTCTGAGTCTCCCAGGATCCATATCTTTGCTCACCATCATCTTTGCCTTTCTAGAAAATCTTAGCATTTCTCTCAGTCAAGAGGTATTTTGTTAAGTACCAGCTGGATGCTCAGCACCGTTCTTGCTGCTGAAGGGGGATTGAGTGTAGAACCTATTTGAGAATAGAAGCCCATCCAAATGAAATCTCGAGAATACATATGATGAATTAGTGAATTAACAATACGCTTGTATGTTGTAGCTCTAAGAAGGGCAGTTCTACATAGCATGACTTCACTGAGATTTATAGAAATCAGACTGGATGTCACGGAAGCTGTGGGGTATGAGCAGAAACTCACAGATTTGGGTCAGTGGGGAGAAGGGAGGACAGCATTCTTGTTGAGAGGGATAATCGAATGAAAGCAATCAGATGGAAACAGTAGAGCCTGAAAAGTGAGCAAAGCAAAGGGTGGCTAGGTTTCTAGCTATACCCGCTCTTGGCCCAGCAGATTGTTGAGCTGCCAATGTGTGGTTCAAGAAGAGTTGAACAGATTGGTCCTGTAGACACTGCCAGAGGAGCCCCCCAGGAGACTGAGTGTGGAAAGGGGGACCCCTGGACCAGCAATGGCATCTACTGATCACTCGCTGAGACAGAGATCTGGCTGAGCACGGGGGGATGTTAAAACTTGTAAAAAGGTCAGTGGCTGCCTATGAGTTCCTTTTGGTGTCATGGAGGAACTTAGGAGTTGAAAGATCATTGTCGAGGGTGGGATTCCTGCTTTTTCTTGATGTGACCTGGGTCTTCCAGCAATTAAGAAAATCAAATAACTTGGCTTTTGGCTGCCAGACACAGATTCTGAAGAATACACTTATCCCATTGTCCCTCTGATAATAATGAGGGGTTTGGGCTAAGTCACCCCCACTCCTTTGGATGGGAGATTCACAAAAGCAAGATGAGGTATGGGTAGATCTAGCTCTGGGAACCACGGATGAGCTAAGAAGCCCATAGAGGGCTCAAACCCACAGACTTGGTGTCACTGACATTCAGGTTGTTAACCCAGCTCTCCAAGCATGACAGGGAGCTTGCCACAGCGGCCGAGAAGAAACACAGTGCTTTTACTTCTAAGCGTCTCTTCCATTTGAGGATTTCCTATACACGAAAGTGGAGCAAATACATGAGAAGCCACCTTTAGTGTTTTGCCCTTGTCAATTAGCTCAAACAATATAACCATGTTTAGACTCAAATTATCTTTCATCATGCCTATTTTTTATCTGTTTTTGTCCTTTAATTCCTTTCCTGTATCTAAACACCTACTGACCTTTTTTCCCCTAAACTTGGCTCTTTTTATTAATTTTTTTTTAAGAGAGGGATCATGGACGTTCGTGACAGGGGCGGGGAGGGGCAGATGGAGAGGGAGAGAGAGAATCTTAAGCAGACTCCCTGCTCAGTGCGGAGCCTGATGTACCGGGACTCCATCTCACAACCCTGAGATCACCACCTGAGCAGAAATCAAGAGTCAGATGCTTAACCAACTGAGCCACCCAGGCACCCCCACCTTGGGATTTTTTTCAATCACGTTTTCAACATCATGATCCTAGAGTTAAAAGTCAATGTTAAGTACAGAGTGGATTTTCTCTGTATAATAAAAGATAAGATCTGTGTTGGAAACACTGGGCAAATAGAAAGTTATTTGGGTGTGGCTTTTGACAGATTTGGGTGGAACCCAGAATTATTTAGAAGATTCCACTTTGAGAAATTTAAGACAGTTTAAAATAGAGAATCTCCAAGAAAGAAAAACAGTATTTCTCTTTTCCTTTCCAAGCCCAAAGGGTCACTTGGGGGCTGTTTAGACTCAGAAAGAAAGGATTCTAGTGTCTTTAAATATTGCAAAGAGTCCACGAGCCATCCCTGTGCAATGATAGAAGGGTAATTGTAGACTTCGGCACTGTCCTTGGGCGCAGGTACGGGGGGGTGCTTGAAACGGGCTGGCAAACTTCAGCTAATTTTAACAGGCATGTGTAGGTATTGCCAAATTCTTAAGTTTCTGAATGACGTCATCCTCCGAACAAATTTCTTAAACGGAGCCTTAGCAAACAAGCATTTTTATAATAGTGATGTCTTTCTGAGTAAAATGTTGAATCACTCAAAGGATACAGATTAGAAAGAGAGTGAGGAAAAAAAATGCTCCGTGGGAGGGGCAGAGCTGTATAAAACCAGTCCACTCCTTGTGTGCACTATGACAGCTCTCTGAGGACGTTTTCTTGTCAGCAGCGCCTCCGGGAATAACCAGGTATTTTTCAGTGATTTCCATGACTGTGGAAACAGGTTTTCATTTTCCTCCCTCTTCTTTCTTACTGGTATTACTAATAATGAAAATTAAAGCGTGGGGTGTCTTTAGAAAATGAGTAAAAATGTCATGGTGTTTTCTTGTTTAGGTTTCTTTTAAGTGAAAATATTTGGGGTCGAGATTTGAATTAAATTTGTAGCAAGACTTAATCTTGAATCTCAGAAGCCTGCAGATGTCTGTGTAACATTAGCTGAGCTATAGTGCCCAGTCAAGTTGAGACGGGGATTTTACTGAACAGGTTAGAATATGTATATTCTTTACTAACTAGGGTTTTGACACAGAATTGGATGGAAATGGTAGACCAGTTAAAAGATAGTAATTTAAGTAATGAAAGTAATCTATAAATTGTATAGAAATATAATAAAAACAAGAAAGAGACAGTCTTTATCTAAAACTACCAGAAATTACAGAAATTCAGCAGCAATCCGAGTTGGGTCTGTTCAGTCCCCCCTTGTACTTATTGAATTGAGTTCAATAATTGGCCAATTTGGTGGGAGAGAAAAATTTTCCAAACAGTTGTTGGATTGACTGAAGTAATAGTTCAATAATCATTTGATACCCATAAACAGACACTCATTCATTATGAAAGTCATCAAATTACAGGAACCGCTTTTAATTTTGTCACGGGGAGAAGGTACTCAGTTTGGATGGGATGTTTCCTTGAAGGTACTATTCTCTCGTTGTCTTCATTGCCTTTTGTGGTCAATTTCTAAATATTTGCGCCATGTTGTCATAAAACAGATGGTTTTAAATGCCACAGCAAACTCAAATCTAGCATCCGGCACCAACTAGAAGAGGCCCTTGGTGGCACCTCAGGACACCTCCCAGCTTGATGATGTGTGCCCAGCTTTAGGGCACGTTTGTCAACTTGTGGGGCAGGAAGTGACACAGATACCACAGGGCCCAGCCCCACGTGTACTCCCCATTTATTCTTCCCCGTGATGATATTAAACCTTAATTAGTGGGATGATATTCAGAAGTTAAACAATTTTTAAAAATTTTAGTGATAAGAAACGCGCAACAGGTGTCACTGTTTTGGGCGATGATGTCATTTGACATCATTCTGTGACTTCAGTTGTACATTGTCTCAGGCAGAGTCCCACGTAAAGGTAAGGTGTGGAGTTGCCTGAGAGGAAAAATGGCATATGTGTGCCTTCATAGATTTCCAAGACCGCAAACTTCTCAAACCTCATGTGAAAAGCACCAGAAGGCTGAGATTGTCTGGGCTCTGAAGCTAACTAGCTTCATCTCCGTATTTTTGTATCAAGAAATTACTAGGGTTTCCTGGGCAGGTATTGACACAAATTAAGCAAAAACAATGCTGCTGATGGAATTTGGTAGCTGCAATATAGACATGAGATTTTTTTAATGTGAAATGCCGTTAATTGCCCCTTATTTAAGGAATAAAAACTAGACTATTTTTAAAAGAAGTAAATGCACCTGGGAGAATTTAATTCTGTCCTTATGTACTTTTTTCCTTTATAAAGCCACCAGAAATCTATCAAAAGCCTCTCTGATAGTTTAACACTTACCTTTCCTTAGTGTCAGAGTGACTGACTACGCAGGATACTATAACGAATTCCATCTGGGAGAAGCCTGCGGTTACTTTTCTGCCTCTGAGCCCTTATTTATTTTCTTCACATGAGGGTAGAGATATATTTTATTTATGATATTAATTATCAGTTTGTTTCCAAAATGTTATGAGGTAGTTCACAAAAATGATCTGCCCAGTAAGACTAATTAATTTCAAGATAATTTTAAATCAGTAGAGAGAAGAGGAAACAAATGTCTGAGTCACCCAGTTAACCCAATCTCAGTGATGAATCAAGAGAAAAAAAAAAAACAATACTGGGGTTTGTTTGTTTGTTTTTCCTGCTTAATATGCCTTCTAGGAGCATTACGGACTTGCTACCTTCCTATTTTTATTTCCTCTTTCTAGCATTTCTCAAGCTAGTAATTTGCCTAAACTCTTACACAAAATAGTGAAGTTCAACCACCAGCAAGGAGAGGCACTGTGAGGCAGTGTGGACCGAGTGGGTTCCTGAAGCAGACCTAGGCTTAAATCCCTGCACCATTGCATAGAAGCTCTGTGGCCTTCTGCAAGTTACTTAAGCTCTCTGAGCGTCAGGAGGCAACCTAAAAAATGAAGATAACAGTATGTACCTTCTTCAGATCCTGCGAGGACTGAATGAGAAGAAATGGTTTCAGGGGCACATTTTGCTTAATTTACAATTTTGTCTCGATAAAATACACTTGGGTGGTATTTCAAATGAGACATTTTGATACAGATTGCAATGATTTTCTTAAAGAAGAGTGTTCATGAACCAAGTGTTCCCCTAAGACAACCCCAGATTGGGGAGGGAAGTGAGTCCTGGCCCTTGCTGGGAAGCCTGCTGAGTGAGCCAAGCCTACAGATGGGGACGTCCCTCATCTCGGAGCCTCCCTCAGCCCCTCCTCAGCTCTGGGAAGCCACTGTCACAAAGGTTCCTGTGGGATGAGTGTCAGCGTCATTTGGTATATTTATATATTTTGGTAATTATAGGGTGTGTTTTAAGCCACTGTGAAAGCATAACACAGAGCCAGAAAAATGATCACTGGCCAGTACCAACAGATACCGTACACACCTCGGGTGTGTCCATGCTTTCCGCTTCACACGGAGACTTGGGTCACAGAAGGTGTGTCCGTCCTTTATCTCCAGGTGGTGATAGGGTGTGTGTGTGTGTCTGTTTCATGTTCATTGCATGCAGTGTTGCCTGCAATGGATTTGCCTGCTGGGGGGGGAGCGGGGGTGCAGGAGAAGCTGGCGGCCATTCCAGCACCCCCCATACTGAACTCCTTAGCACGGGAAGCTGTTTTATTGCAGGTTGTGGATGTAGGTGTGGAGGGGCGGGGGGTACAGGAGGTAGGAAGTGGGTAAAAATACCAACCTCAACTGATGAATCCAAGCCACTTCTAGAAACAGGGAGTCTGAAGGAAGACTGGTGATCTCAGCTGGGGCCGACAGGAATACGTGTTTGACTCTGCGTGTATTTGTCCATGTGTGTGCTGGACATTTGCAGATGGAGCCTTGAGGTTGAAAGTGTGACCCTGGAGGCCCCCCACCTGGCTCCGACGCCTGGTCCTGCCCTTTATAGTTGGGTGACACTGGTCACTTTCCTGATTCTCTGTGCTGTTGTTTTTTCCTTCCTAAAATACAAATAGCAATGCCTTTCTGATAAGGTTTTGGTAAGAATTAAATGGTTGGTAGAATGTTTAGAATGGCATCTGTTGTATAGTCAAAATCTAATAAATGTTATTCATTGTCATTGCTCTTATTATGATTATTATATGAAGCGTCCCTACTCAACATGTAACTGCTCCCTGCATCTCAAGATCAGCTACATAATTTGCAGGATCCAGTGCAAAAGGAAAATGCAGAACCTTTGTTCAAAATTATTAAGGATTTTAAGTTGGTAGTAGCAGAACATCGCATGAAGCCTGGAGCCCTGTGAGGTTGCTCATGTCACATGACCATGATGATATCTGGGCTCTAGTTCATGCTGTGCCATGGAGGAAGAGCAGAGGGGGATCCCCTTTCCTGTGCAGGGTACACCATGTACTACTCAGCCAATATCACCCAAAATGTTGAGTCACCTTTCAGACCTGTTTCTTTCTTTCTCACTTTCCTTCCAGATTGAAACAATGGAAGACCTTTATGTGGCCAACACAATCTTTGCCCTCAATTTTTTCAAGCATCTGGCAAATACTAGTGCCACCCCGAATCTCTTCTTCTCTCCATGGAGCATCTCATCGACCATGGCCATGGTCTACCTGGGTGCCAGAGGCAACACTGCAGACCAGATGGCCAAGGTGAGTGTCTGTTAAAGCTCCAAAGTAGGACTGGATCCCTCCTGAATGGAATTGTAGAATTGCAATTGTATGCTTCAGGTAGCTTGACTTCACCGAGGTCCGTTGTTGTCACGTGCCATCACCACACAAGTTTCCTAGATTTGAATCTCCAAAGCAGCTAAACCATGAAAACTTTCAACTGTAGATAACGGAGAGTGTCCTGAAAAGCTCTGGTCACCACACTGCTGGAGATACAAGGAGAGCGGTGTGACTTCGGAGGGCCTCGGCCACGTTATTGACCCTGTGAGGTCCCATCAACAAAATGGTGTCTGGCCTGATGGCCAGTTTTCAAAATCAGGGTGGACAGGGTGTGCAGGAACACTGTGAGGCCTTCCTGTTAAGTCCACTGGCTTCAGTGCTTGGTGAAGGGACACCAGCTCAGTCAGGAGACTCCTTCACTGAGTCTTGGGCCTTGGAAATCCACCACATGCCACAGGACTCCCGTGGGATGAATTCAACCTGCTCCTGTTATGTCTGAGGTCAGTGCGCCGGATAAGGTCATCATATAATTAAGAGTCTTTCAGACTCACATAGCCACAAATGTTGACATTGAGTGCTTGAGGTACAGGCCCTGCTTTCTCACAAGCACATACCGGGCTCTCAGTCACACCAAAATGCCCCCGGCCACTTTCGGGTTTCCCACGAGAACCGTGCCTGAGACTGCGGCTGTCCTTGGCCGGTGCACAGTGACCCATTTACCATGGGCCTGGTTCGAGGTTGTTCACAGGGAGTGTTAGCCAATCTCACTGCACGAGGCAGGGAAGTAAAAGGCATCCCTCCCGGTGAATGTGGCAGTTTAAACATCTAGGCTTACAACAAAACTCAGTTGCTCAACCCTGATACCGGCGGTATTTGGCAACACTCCTTCCCCTTTACTCTCTTCCCCTTGGAGGAGGCTAGAAACCTCGAACTGCACATCAAACTTCAGAAAACATCAGGGTCTTAATTTTTTCACTATAAAGGGAGCAGAAGTAATATAAATGTGAGGGAAAGTGATAAATGAAGTGCTCTAGGTTGTTAAAATTAAAAAAAAAAAAAAAGATTTTGACACCGGAGGCGAATGAATGCATCCGTCTCTCTGAGCACAGATGGCTTTTCTGTATCTAGAAAGTGCTTCAAGCATGTGGGTGTAGGCGAAGATGTTCTATTGTTTTTCTATAACTCTGCTGCATGTACTGGTTTTATAATTCGAAGGGAAATGTGGTTCATTCCCTGCTACAAGGAAGAAGCGAGGCTCTTTGGCTTGGAGGAAGGAGGGCGGACTCTGGGGACAGGCCCGGCTGTGTGGAGTGGTGGCTCTGCCGCTCGCTGCTAGGTGTGTGAGCGAGGGCATGGAAACTCTCTGAGCCTCTGCTTTCTCATCTACACCAAGAGCACGAGAGCGGCCTGGCTGGAGGACAGGTGTGAGGGCTAGAGTCAACCGCAGAGCGTCTGGGAGCTGCATCTGTGTTAACAGCTAGTGACCCTCAGGGCCTGAGCCAGGCGCCCTAAGAACCTTTCATGAATTTGCCCACAGCTGCGCGCTGCCAGGAGCTGAGGCTGGGATGACGATGTTCTTTCTATAGACCAGGAAGCGGGGCCGGGAAGAGGCCCCCCCACTGGGACTTGGTGCCCCTGGTAAAGGTCATGGTGGCAGTGGAAAGGAAGGAGGACATGTTCAGAATGAAGCCGCAGGCCCCCCTCGGGCTCCACTGCCTGGCTGGGCAGGGTGCCTGCCTCTATTTACCCCACGGCCTCTGCATGGCCCAGGGTCCCCTCCCGTCCCCCGTTTCTGTGGGGGTTTTGCTGTGATTCAGGAAGGCTTTAGGGCTAGCCAGGAGACTCCTGATTTAAGTGTCAACTTCCTCAGAAGGGACGAAACCCAGAAAAGCTGTTTCGGGAAATATTCTTCCCTTCTGTAGGAGCAAGAGTACGGCCACTTCTTTTCAGAGGGTTAGATGGGACTTATGACATATAACCAGAAGAGCGGAGAAAGATCCCATAGCCCCTAACACCGGTCCTGCCGACCCAGAAACACCACCTGGCCGGACAAGCTTGCCTTTCCTTCATCAGCAGAGTCCCCACCATCAGTCCACTCACCAGAGAAGTCCTCCTCACCACAGGCCCCACAAGGGATGCGATGCGGGCCCAATGGGACCCAAGGGGTGTGGGAGGTTGGGGGAAGGCCTTGGTGTAGGGCCAGGCTTGGGGTGCTGAGGCCCGAGAGGCCAGGCTGGAAAGCTGTTGTGCTGGGAAGGAGCCCGAGGCAGCTTCGTAGGACCAGCTTTCATCCTCCAGCTTCACTGTTTTCTGGATCTGCCATTTATGATATAAAGAGATTCATATGTCATCTGACCCCAGTCACCTGTCCCCCCATGGATGCTGGTTTCTCTGTGTAATACAGTGTGTGCAAATATTTTATGGGATCCCTGTTAGTAGTGAGTAAGCGTGTTTATGCCTAAACTAACTTGGGCTTGTAGTTTTCGACAGATTAGTAGTGGATAATAGATAAGGTCTTTGAAAAGGCAGAGACCTACAAGGTCGTGAATTAACCTTATTTTTTTCTTCAAAATACTGGCATTTGTTATCAAGTCCATTTATGGCTTGGATGGTAATTTAGATACTTTAGTGAAAAGGTTACACATCATCTCATAAGAACAAATTGTTGTCAAAATGGCCAGTATATATAGGGATTGGTGTAAAATAACTCAAGCTGTATCTTGTGAGAGAAATTTCAGTTGCAGACACCTGTATATTATGTATAAAGAGTATGTGCTTGTTTCTGAGGTACAAAGGCAGGGAAGTAGATGGGACCTCCAAGAGGTACCTGAGCACCACTGGTTTCAAGGTGACGTAATCTAGCGGGAGAATATACTCATAAATACATTGTCTCTAATTCCCAATGTAGGTGTTTCAGTTTGACAAGGTTGGAGCTCAGAAGACCCCAGTGACCCCAGTGAACCTCACCGGTTGTGAACTCATGCAACAGATCCAGAGGGGCACTTATCCTGAGGCCATTTTGCAGGTATCTGACTCACTGGTTCCTAATTCCTTTTGCATTTTATTTCTAGAATCTTCTTGTTTTAAAGTCACAGTGGTAGACAGGGAAGGAACTGAGTACAACTTCTCCCATTCATAGAAAGAAAACCAAGACTCAGAGCCCTTAAATAAATATCCTATGGGCACATGGAGAAATATGGGCAGGGCCAGAGCAGAATCTAGACTTCAGGGCTTTTAGGTCAAAAACTGGTTTTGGATTTAATCACATCACTCTGCCATTAGGTGGGCATGTGTAATTAATTCTGAAATCGTGGTAGCAGCTCCTAGAATACACGTGCACGGATGCAGGTTTCCAGGTGGAAGAAGGTAAAGAGTGACAAGCAATTGAGCAATGGGGTAGGTCAGGCCGATGACTTCATGAGAGACCACCGACCCTTGGATGTCCCTCTCAACCTCCCTACCTGTTTATCATCTGTCCGTGTACGTATGTATGTACATGTCTATTCATCATCTATCTCAGTTAATATCTTTTCTCATCTATCTCAGCTAATATCTTTTCTCAATCCTCTATTTCCTTAAACACCAGCTCGCCGGCTAACTTACTGGGCATGGATGGACTCTTATTGATAAGCAACTCCCCTAATATGCTGTGGGTTTGGTAAGGGGATATCGCCCATAACTTCCTTCTGGCAATGCTGCTCCATCCCCCGTTGCCCAGGGACTTATGGGCTAGAGGAGGGGAAGAGGGCCCCCATCAAGATGGAAATCCAGCCAGTCTCCTGGGACCCCTGGCAGCCCATCTGCAGGGCTCTGTCCCGTTTTACCCGCTGTGGCTGTCACTGAGTCCTATGTCTGTTGTCTTGCTTACAAACTCCGGGTTGAGGATTAGAATTCACCTACATTTTCATGGCTTTCTAGAACCCAGATTTCCCACTGTACAGACTCCCCTGTAATTATCAAATGGGTACTTTTGGACATATATTAACTTTTTCTAGAACATTTCTTAGGTAATGTTTTAGTATAATAAAATCCCTTAGAGACCTTGAATTCAGGTAATTATAAAAGAAGCCTCACTTCCTTCTAGGACATCGGTTACTTCAAGGTGAAATGTAATCTATAGGGGCAGCAAAATTTGAAACGAGTAAAACGTTGCCTTCTGGGTTTTAGCACGCTCTATCAGAAGTATTTCCTCAGAGATTCCTCTAAGTGTCAGAAAATGCCAAGTATCCATTAATACGGCATTTTATTGTTGCACTGAAAGAACACGTTTGCTTAAGAAATACCTCGTTTAGCCACCCCGTGTTACATAAAGAGACCCCTCCGTTCTGTTTCAGGCACAAGCTGGAGCCGCAGTCCACTCGGCGTTCAGCTCTCTCAGCTCTGCGATCAATGCGTCCACAGGGGAATATTCACTGGAGAGCGTCAATATGCTGTTCGGAGAGCAGTCGGCGAGGTTCAAGGAAGTACGTGGAACCTGCAGCTGAAATGCCAGGCCCCGCCCTGTGCAATGGGGTCACTTTCGAAGCTGCTGTCTGTGATGCACACAGAGAGTCAGAATTCCACACGAGCGCCCTGAGGCTCCACACGCCCAGGGTCACGGCAGCTGTTTGCATGCTCCCGCGGTCAAGTGCTCCCTCCCACGGATATGAAGGCCCCACGTGGGGGGGCCCACCTAAATCACGAACAGTGATTTCCAGGACCACTGCCCACGTGCCCAGCCTTCCCCTCGGACTCAGTGTCTGTAATGCACAGTTCAGGAGGGCAAATGAGTGTGGGCAAGGGGGTCAACGGAGCACTTACAATCCACACCATTTCCTCTTCCAGCTCCCAGCCCCCCAGTGCCACCCTCCAACCCTTCCCCTACCTCAGTCCCTTACCGCCCCTCCTCCCCCCCAACTCTTGACAGTAAGCCCATGATTTACAATTATATCAAGTCTTGTTCAGTATATATTTTGGGTCACCTTTGGCTGGTTTCTTGCTTTAAAGGAATATATGCAACTCTCCAAGAAATACTACTCTACAGAACCCCAGGCGGTCGACTTCCTAGAATGTGCTGAAGAAACCAGAAAAAAGATTAATTCCTGGGTCAAGACTCAGACCAAAGGTAAAACCAAAGCCGTATTTCCTGTTCTTCTTTTCAGTTAGAAACAGTTGATCTATGTTTTTCAAAAACTCGCTCCTGCACTTAGCCCTAACTCCCTTAAAATTCCTCTCACCTTAATTATTTTGGTTAACATAACCCGATGCTTGTTGAGCCGAGTGGTGCGTTAAGTGAGAAAAAATAGTTGAGGTCTACTAAAGGAAGACATGTGTTCAGTACTTAAATAATCTGATTTGGGATATTACCTTGGGATGGAAGATGAGAGGAGGCAGACACATCTTCCAATGTAGGAAATACCAGTATTGAAATAATCGTGCTCTGCTGTCTGCTGGGACAAAATTGTCTGCTGGGACAAAAACAAAGAAAAAAGGCATGGCCCTCTGCTGAGTAACTGGTGTGAGACCACTGGCAACAGAGGAGGAAGGAACAGAAAATTATTTTACCTGTTTTTCACCATTCCAAGTCTACCTGCTGTGAAGTTCTTTTGGTCCCTGCCGATAGTCCAACAGGGACTATTGGAGCTTATGTCCCTAATTCTTTCATGGACTCCTGCTTCTCCTTTGTTCTTTACCAGGACTCACACTTGATTAAGTCATCCATTCGTTGTTATTGTATTGTTATCGAATCCACCGCGTGTTACGTGCCAGGCACCGTACACGTTCTGTAAACGAAACAGAACTCAGACCCCGCCACCCAAGAACTTGCAATCTAGGGGAGGCATTCAGTTCAGTCAGTGATGGCTGTAAGGTGACCATAAGTGTTTTGATGGGGACATACAGGACACTGCATGGGAGCGCGTGAGGAAGGCGCTTGCCTCCAACGTTATGACAGGAGGGGTCTTCCTGGAATGAGAAGTGCTTACGTCGTGACTAGGAGGATGGGCTGCAGCTGGCCAGGCCAAGGGCATGGGAAGAGGATTCTAGACACAGCGTATAGATGTGCCAAGATGCCTAGGTGAGAGAGCTTGGCCCTCTGAGGCAAAGAGTGGAGACTGGCTGGCCTCCAGTGTAGAGTACAGGGGAGGGGAGGAGACTGCAGGGGGGACTGACCTCACACACTTGTCATGCCATCCGTCCCCACGCAGAAACAGCGTCGCTGCCCTCTAGCTGGCCTCTGCCAAAGATCTTACTCTTCACCTTGGCTTTCGAATCCTTAATTATCCAACAGACCGGACTTGATGACTGCTGGCCCCCGAGCTCTTGGTTGCTGCCCTCCATACTTACTTCTTACGCATTCCTTAATGTCAGAGTTTAATTTAAGTGGCAAGCCAAAGCCCTAGCCTTTCTAGAGGTACCTCCCAGCCACTCCCCTCTTCTCTACCCCCTCGCTCTTTTGTTAGCTTTATGAGTCCTGTTAACATTCACCTTATACAGCCTTCAACTGTAGCTGACCTGATTTTATTTTGTTTGCTTTGCCGTCCCCTACAGACCATAATTATTTGAGGGTAGGGCCAATATGTCACTCTTCTCCTGTGTCTCCACAAAAATTAGCACAGTCTTTGGCTGATAATGAAAATCCTTCATTCTTCCAAATCTCCAGGTTGAATTGTAGGTCATAAATAAATAATTGCTGACTAGTAATATATAGATGGATTTCTAGGGAGAAAAACACAGAAATTATTAGATTTGTTCTGGGTATTTCATAGATTTATGAGCTCTTAGGACTGGAAAGGTCCTTGGAGATAATTTATCCAAATTTGCCCCTTCGTGGTGGTGGCCCTCTTGGTCTGAGGGGGTTAACTGACTCTTTCAAGATTCCACTACCAGTTAATGATGAAACTGGGGGTTCTTTGTCTTTGATCCTTAGTCTAATTCTGAATTCTTTATTTGGGTGTTTAAAAAGTTTGCTTTATAAGGTAGGCAAAAAGTAAATGCTCTTGTAACTCCTATGTTTAAAACATGGTTGCAAGCAATAGTTTGCAGTCTTGGTTTCTTGGCCCCCATACTGGGAAAAAGCACAAGTTCTGTAGAACTTATAAAATATTTTTGTTTCTCTGAAAATAGTTGTTCTCCCTTTGTTCTTCATTTCTATAACGGATTTTGAAATTACTGTTCTAAAATACTGGCAAACCACTGACACAGAGGAGTCAGGGAAAGGGAAGATTAGCAGAAGTGAAAGTAAAAACCAACTGCAAATTCAAGAGACATGTAGGAGTTCTGCTTTTCTGAGAACAGCACGAATTCGCTTTCTTTCTAAGCATTGTCTTCAGCGGCCATGACTCAAGCAGTTGTGTTGTCAAAATGCCTCGTCCTTTGGGCTGACTGCTTCACCAAATTTTGTAATAATTTGAGGGAACTGTCTGTTTTATTTATTATGATCACATGAATTCTGTCATTTACATCACAAAGTTAAGTAAAGCTGTAGCATTTTTCAAGAGTAACCAAGAGTTTTCATTGCCCGGGGGATATACTGAATGGATAAATGGAAGCTGGTCAGATCCCATTGCCCTTTATGTGAGTCCTGCGTCTGTCAGTAGGATCGGGAGGTGGTAGAGGCCGACACAGAATCCTGACCACTTTCCCCGTTTGTGACCTTGAGGAGGCTGCTAATCTTTCTCAGTGGAGGATCTTTTTGTGTAAAATGACGCTAGTAATATCCCAATAGAATAGCGGTCAGGATTAAGTAAAATAATGTGTTTGAGCAGTTGAAAAATTATAGGGCAGGTATTAAGTGTAAGTGGGCTGTTTCTCAAGCCATGTTGTTGTTGTTGTTCTTAACTACCACAGTTGGGTATTATAATTTCTGAGACCCTTCCCTCCCTGGCTTATTCATGTACTCCCTTCTCTGCACAGCCACAGTACTTTGCATTCTGTTGCAGGATTTCTGACACGTTGTCTCACTGCTGATTTTGAATGCCTCTTCTAATATTCTCAGCCCCTCCAGGGAAATTCTTCATTTTTTCCCTTCTTGTATCTGCCCAACTCCTGCGGTAGATCTAGCACAACTCCAAAAAAAAAAAAAAAAAAAAACAGTTTTTGAATGAATCAGTGGGTCAGACCCATAGATTGTCTGGATCTGATCTAGAAGGAGGGCGAAATTTTGAGAAACTTTGAGAAAACAACATAAAAGGAGGTGAAAATCTTTCCACGTTTGATAGTCATTCTAAATTTTAAATGCATAACTCCTTCATTTTCTCTTGGACTTTGCAAACCTTCTGAGAAAGGTGGTCTGATTTATTTATGCTCTAAATAAATTGGGAGAAAAACCCGAGCTTGAGATCATCACCTCTGCAGAATCTGACAAATGTAGATGCTGAGTTTGATGGTGACTCAAGAGATTCAAATCATAACATCATCACAGTTCTTGGTCATGAACCCTAAACATATGTTGTTTTCTGTAGGCAAAATCCCAGACTTGTTACCTGAAGGTTCTGTGGATGGGGACACCAAGATGGTCCTGGTGAATGCTGTCTACTTCAAAGGAAAGTGGAAAACTCCATTTGAGAAGAAATTGAATGGGCTTTATCCTTTCCGTGTGAATGCGGTATGAGACAAGATGGATTTTCCTAGCATATATTTTAGGATCTTGGCCAAGACAGAGAAAGAAAAGTTAGAGAACACTCATAATCCTGTATGACTTGTTAGTAATAAATTATGCACATTGGACAGTTGGTTGACTCTTTCCAGCTACTGAGTATCACTCAGTAATTTTCTGAGAGACCATATGCGTAATGGTGAGGACCACGGGCTTTATAATTACATAATTCTGGATGCAGTTGTAGGTTCTACCACTAAGGTTCTACTAGTAGCCATCTGTGACCTTATTTATCTTCTGGGCATTCCATTTTTTAATCAGTAAAACTTGGCCATTGTCAGGATTCAGTGATATTGCACAGAGTTCTTGGCCCATGGCAGGACCTGAACAAATATGTTAGTATTATTATAATTATTAATGTTGTCCATCTTAATAATAGATGTAATCATGATAAGGCTAACGAGAGCAACTGTAAGGGTATAAATAACTTATTTTGTTGATTTTTAAGAACATATTTCTTCGACACTACAGCAGAATTGATTTCTTCATGTCTAATTATAAATCTCGTGACTCTTAATATCAACTTTCATATTTTACTTTTTAACGATTTTAGAATCAGCGCAAACCTGTACAGATGATGTACTTGCGTAAAGAACTGAACATTGGCTACATAGGTGACCTAAAGACTCAGATTCTAGAACTCCCATATGCTGGAGATATCAGCATGTTCCTGTTGCTTCCAGACGAAATCAGTGATGTGTCCACTGGCTTGGAGTTGGTAAGCCGTTCCAGCTTGAATTGTTTGAAACCTCTAGAGCTAAACTCACCTTTCATGAGAAGCATGTCTAGAGGTGCAGAAAATGGTGTGTAGCTCCTTGCAGAAACATGTGAATTGGTTGATTATGAATGTTCATGTCTCAAACTTTCATTCAGAGCATGAAAACACGTCATACATGCTACTTTCTTGCAAATATTTCACCAGTGTATTACATTTTTCTATCACCTACAACGTGGTAAAGTTAAAGTCATTGATTGCTAACATGAGACTTGTAAGTTATTTGCCTTCTATTCTGAGCACTTAAGGGTTTTTTTCTTTAATGTTTGGATTTGTAGCTGGAAGATGAAATAACCTACGATAAATTCATCAAGTGGACCAGCAAAGACATGCTGGCCGAAGATGATGTGGAGGTGTACCTCCCTCAGTTCAAATTAGAAGAACGCTATGAACTCAGATCCATTCTCCGGAGCATGGGCATGGAGGAAGCCTTCAGCCAGAGCCGGGCCAACTTCTCAGGAATGTCTGACACCAATGACCTGTTTCTGTCCCAAGTGTTCCATCAAGCTACCGTGGACGTGAACGAGGAGGGCACGGAAGCAGCTGCTGGCACCGGGGCCATTGTGTCGGGAAGAACTGGCCACGGAGGCCCACAGTTTGTGGCGGACCACCCTTTCCTCTTCTTTATCATGCACAAAGTCACCAAGAACATCCTGTTTTTTGGCAGGTTTGTTTCACCCGAAAATTGAAAAGTTCTGTTTCTACACAGGATTTCATAGTATGAGCTGTAAGCCTCCAAATTGCGTTAAGTGCCAAGAATTTAGAGACTTTTCCTACACATTTCTGCTTTTTTCTGAACAACTCCTACTAGACACTAAAGATAAGTACAGCAATAAGTAGACAGCTGTCCACCATAACATTGCAAGCCTATTAATCATTTGGTCTCCTAAGCGGGATGATGCCCCACTTAGGTCTTCCTTAGTATTGGTTAATTGTATAACATTAACTTTTACTATATTATTTATTATTTTATATAATGGTTTTAATTATTGTTCACTGTCAGTTTTATGCAGCTGATAGTTGCAGAAGCAGGTGATCAGTAATTTTTCTATGTAAAAAATGCATTTACTTGTTTGTATAATGAGGGATGAGTGGTTGTCCTTTCCATGCCCTCTTATAATAAATAACTAGAAGAAAGCATTGAACAACAGGAAAATATATGTTATGTACATTTCTAGTATTATGTATCACATAGATGTGTCTACAACTTAAGTAAAATTGCAAGTATATGAAAAAAATAAACACGTTTCCACACAACCATTTGTTTGTTGTCATTCCATTGGGTCATAATGCAAGGTGGTCCTTGCATTAGCTTGTAAGACTTGTCATACCTTGATTCCTAAGGATCAGGCATCGTGCTTCATTTTGTGGGGACCAAGAAAAAACAGAATAAAGGAGATAAAAGGATAACTGCCTCTTCAGGGAGCCCCAGTGTTGGGACTGGAATGGGGTTGTGTGGAAAATGGTTTAGAGCTATGGTCTCCTAGCAGCACAGGGCATAGGAATTCAGAAAAGCTTGAGTCAAAGTCCTTTGGGGATCCTCTTGGTTAAACCTCAAGGATATCAGGAATAAACCCTATGTGCAGTGGTTCAGACATAGAATCAAGGCCAAGGTCATTGAGCTGAGGGTTCAGAGAGGGGAAGATGGCCTTGGGTGTAAGAGTAAGAGAGGAAACACAAATGCCTTCTTTCAGGGGTGTTTTCTTCAAATAGTGCTGAATGCCTTGAGTGGATCAGAGACAGAGCAGAACATGAGTAAGTCCTGAGAACTGAGGCGGGTCTGGTTTGGGGAGTCCGAGCTGGCTACAGAGTCTGTCTCCAGGAGCGTGGCCAGACTCTGAGAATGTCTCCCAGGCAAGAGGCTTCCCGTGATGGAAGGCAGGGATGGATGACCCACTGGAACATGGCAGCTAAATGGGTAACCTCAGGCTTTTGACTGTCCGCCCCTACATCTCAGTTTTAGCCCTTATGAGTCCTCTAACCATGGGCCAAAATGGTGCTTCTTTATGTTTTGGTTTTCAACCTAGAAAAAGTAATGTTTTTCTCCTAAGGCTGCCATGATGGTTAAATGAATTCATACATCACAAACAATTCAAAGAATGCTGAGCACGTACAGAGTTTAATAAGTACTAGCACTGATGTTGATTACCTTTGTCAGAAATAAAACTGTCTGTCACCTGGTCAAATGTAGAATCCCAGAAAATCATAAAAAAAAAAAAGTGTGTAAGGCTTGAATTGTGGTTTGTTCCCTCGACACCAGCCTTTTTTGAAAATTAAGAGTTCTTGCTTCTTGGATTCTCTTATGTTTAGATTCATTTTTCTATGAACTTCAGTAATTCAGCAATTAGATAAGTAGCAGCATTTGGAATCATTGTGATTCTTTAGGTATCCATATTTCTCACTCTCACTTTTGAGTTAGAGGATGGGCATGGAATTCAAGGTTCAAAGCACTCTTCAACACTCCAGGGGTATGATTTTATGGTCTTCCAGCACCAAAATTGCTGATGGGAAAGCTGATGTCAAGATAATTCTTTCTCCTTGTAGTTTTCATAATTTTCTTTGTGTTCTTAATGATGTTCTTGGTATTTCCTTGCATTAAGACTATTTTTTAAAATTGTTCTTAAATTTTGTCTTGCTCATCAGCAGATTTTTTTCCATCTGGAAACTTGTATCTTTGCTTCAGTTCTGGGAAACTCTCAGCCATTGCTATGGACTAAATGTTTGTGTCTCCTCTCCCCCATATATATGTGAAAGCCCTAATTTCTAATGGGTTGGTATTTGGAGATGGGGCTTCTGGAAAATGGTTAGGGTTAGATTAAGTCATGAGGGTGGAGTCTTCATGATATAATTTGTGCCCTTAGGAGGAGATGAAGGGATCAGAGCTTCCTCTCTCTACCATATGAGGACAAGAGAGTAGGCAGCCTACTGTGAACCAAGAACCGAGTGAGTCCTCACCCCAAACCCAACCAGTCTGGCACCCTGATCTCAGATTTCTAGTCTCTAGAACTGTGAAAAAAAAAAGTTTGTTGTTTAAACCACCCAGTCTTTGGTATTCTCTTATAGCAACCCAAATGGAATAGGGCGACTATTATCTACTCATTTTCTCTGCCCATTCAATTTACGCTCTTCTTCTGGATTCTTATTAGAATAATATTGATGCATCTAGAGTTCTCTCTGTCTTGAAAATTTTGGAATACCTAATGAATTCATAAAAAGGCCAGAGCAAAATCTCTCCCTCCCACCCCTCTTCCCCATTCATATAGTTCCTATCCCTACAGCCCTATTAGTAATTTGTACATATTATACATATACATATACATATACATATACATATACATATACATATACATATACATAGGGCAGGCCATAAATGATAGCAACAAACAAAACTGTGTTGATAATATTATGTTGTTAATTTAGGATACTCTTACCTCTTTTTCTTTCCCTGCCCACCCCCAAACAGGCATCATAATAATGTACAACCATGATTTCATCAACATGGGTAGTATAGCTATAAAAATTTAATCAAGAGATAAATGGGAAAGGAATCTGGAGAAGGCTCAGAGGAAACCAATGAGTAAAACTTAGTTTGTGACTTTAGAGAAGATGAAACAATTTCTTGGCTGGTTTGGCAGTTTTTGCATTGATGCATTTAATGTGACATAAATAATGAGCGTCTCCGTGCTGTGCGTTGATGTTGCCCAAGTCACTCTCTGCTGAACTGCTCTCAGTCAGGATGAACAGTCCCTCTATCTCCAGCCTCCATGTGAAACTTTCTGCTAATAACAGTCTGGAGGCACCAGTAGATACTACTGTGTGCTCAGCACACGTCAGGCAGGCGCAATAAACTTCTTACACAAGCCCCATCCCCTAGTGAAGTCCAGAGAAACATTCTGCTCTGGGTTCCCCACTAACCTTCAAATGTTAAACTCTGAACCAGTTTATCAGGAGACAAGTGTGTCCCATGAAGAGAAAAATGCAAAATGCATGAAGAACATTCCAAATCTGTTATAAGTAGAGAGGCTCCTTCTCTCCCTCAATTCCTCTGGAAGGTTCTCAATTCCATCCCTCTCCCCGCTCCCCTCAGCACCTCACCATGCACAGGTATTCAGCAGTAGAAAATAAAACAATAACTACGGTTTTTCCTATAGAAGATATCTGGAAGAGGAAGGGAATATTCATAGGAAGAAATAAAAGAAAACTAAAAAGTGATGAACCAACATCTGACTCAGCAACTGTGTCTAAAACATTGGTCCAGAGCCCTTGTCCCCAGAGGTGAGAAAATGGACATGGGACTGGATGGAGTTGTTCCTTGGGTTCCACATCAACCCATCAAGGGAGAAGAGGACCAACATTTGTTGGATGTCTCTAGTACATGGCACCTTAAAAGCGGTTTTAACAATGTAATGGCAAATATTTCACCCCCAATATTTTCCATTTTACTACCCATTATTATTCTGCTAATTAAGAGCTTTCTTTCTTTCTTTCTTTCTTTCTTTCTTTCTTTCTTTCTTTCTTTTAAGAAAGACTACTGGGGAAAACTACTAGAATTGCTGCCAATTGGCAGACTAGAGAAGAGAGTAAACAAGGAAAGTGTGAGTTACAATTTGTCAGAGCTCAGGTTTCTACCTGCAGACAGACATGGAAAGTGTAGGTAAGTAAGTCATCCAGGCAAAATATTCATTGTGGATCTCTGTCTTTTTATTTGAGCTCTTGGCCAAGATAAACTTGAAAGGAAGAGTGTATGGGCTTGTAAAAGTGAATCAGAGGGTGGGGCCAAGAAAAGGGAGGTGCTAGAATTTTTAAAGATGATTTCTACAGTTAAAAGTTACTTAACTCACCACAATCTCTTATTAAAGGAACCAGTTGCCAATTCTGCTCCAGCAGAAGAAAACAAGGTATTGTAAACATTTCTTTGTTTAAAAATGTTTATTTATGTTTCCTTTCTATACTGAAATGTCTAGCTGAGTAACAAATGATCAAGAGCTCTCAAAAACAGAAATCATAGGTAAAGCTTTATCCCCCCAAGAATTCTGTACAAATCAGACAGATTTAACCCTGAGCTCGTTCAAAGCTTGTGTGGGAAAGAGGGCAAAGAGGGAGAGACAGCGTTTATTTAAAAGGAGTTAGAGAAATGGTTTTACCAGAAATTGTGAAACTGTGAATGGAATCTCCTCCAGTCACATTTCTAGATTGACCACCTCTGGTATCCGTCAATGGAAGCAAAGAGAAATAGAGCATCCTCAGAATAATTGAGGCCAACCTCTTCTAACCCTTTGGAAGAGCGAGCTTGGCGATATGAATTTGATCCACATCATTAATGCATGGAATTAATGGTTGGGCTCTCTTTCCCTCTCTCCACCTAACATCCCGTCCAGGCCAACACCCCATGGGCTGTTAGCTTTCTTCTCTTCCATGGAGTAGTCTAAGCCCCAGCCTTCTACTATGTGCTCATTGTAAAACATCCCAAATTATTGCTTCCCTCAGAAAATGGCTTTGGGTAGAGATAGAAGTGCTGAGGGGAGATGTCATCCTCTGGTAAGCACAGCTCCAAGAAGTAGGCACTGTCATTAGTATCATCAAAAGTCAAGGAGCTTTGGGTATCCTTTTGTAGAAAATGGAGTGAGGATCCTTCCCACTTCCTCATCCTCTATACCATCTTCCCTCCTTTCTTCCTCCCCCAATCCCTCCTTTTTTCTGTTAAAATCTTGAAGACAATGAGATACAATGACAAAGGAGATTGTATTCAGAGTCCAGAGAATGGGATTATAGTGATAACTTCACTCTTAGCTGTCTGTGCACATTGGACAGCACATTTAAATTCTCTGGGCCTTAGTTTCCTAGTAGATAAAACAAGGCAATTGTACTAGAGGGGACTCCGAGGTTCTTTGGGACTATGGGTATCTATGATGCAAGATTTTGATGAATGACACTATCATTTTTTTTTTAAAGATTTTATTTATTTATTTGTCAGAGAGAGAGAGAGCGAGCGAGCGAGCACAGGCAGAGTGGCAGAGGGAGAAGCAGGCTCCCTGCGGAGCAAGGAGCCCGATGTGGGACTCAATCCCAGGACGCTGGGATCATGACCTGAGCCGAAGGCAGCCGCTTAACCACTGAGCCACCCAGGCGTCCCGACACTATCATTTTATTACTTTCATAGTTCTTCAGTTTTTCCCCTAAGCCCTTGAAAAGGCTTTGTCCGTATTTTACATATATATATTTGTATATATTAAAGTATGCATATATTTTTATATATATAGATACAGATCTAAACTGACACATCTAAAACTTCTGAAAACTGCAAAGAATAATTTATTCTGAAAATGGCATAGTAGTCTTCTGATCTAGACATTTTTAATCTTCTCTGAAAAAAATCATTGTCCAACCTTTTTATGGATAAATTATTTCCTGGAAAACATCATTCTAAAATTCTGCATCCTTCAGAAAGCACTTTTCGCTCTTGGGTTAAATTTTACCAATGGCTTAACACTTCTATAAATTTTTTGTAAAAAAAAAAAAAAAAGGCAGGAATTGTTCTTTTATGTTTTAGGCAATACCTCATGTATTAATGATGATATTAACAAGAGAATTAATGAAGCTGAAGATAACTGGATATTAACTTCCACAAATAATTAACTCTTTCATTAAATAAAATTATTGTTTTCAGGAATTTGTTACAAGTAGTCAAACTCTAGAATAACCATAAACTGTAGATAGAAAGATAAAAATCTCAGGCCCTAAGATATTATTTTCTCCTCCCTTCATGGTTAGTATGGTTTTAAGGAGACAAACATTTTCCATATGAATGTGTTTCATGAATTCTAAGGAGATGAAGCTTAATATATAGGTGGTAAACAAAGCATCATTTGAATGAATACAGCTATAAAGACATTAAGGAAGTTATTTCCAAGATGGCCCTGGATCTATCAAGAAAAAATATATACTGGTAAGTTTCAAACATTTTGTGAGGTATAGACTTACTACAAAACTAGAGTTGTTTTTCTTTAGTCAAGTGATATTAACCTAGGATTATCATCACCTTCAGCAATAGACATGGGCTACAACTGAAGCAGGACTTAGAGGGGGAAGTTCTTTGACTAAGTGTAAGCCTATGGCTAGGAGGGATTTCAGCAGGATCACTGTTAATCCAGTTTATGATGAAACCAAAACTTGGCCTACCTATGCCTCTCCCTTGATTCAGAGACTCTTGACCCTTATAAGGTCCTGAGGGCCAGGTGATGTCAGTATAAGTTGAAGTTCTACACAACATTGGCACTAATGGGAAATTCTAGTCTAGGAAGTTGACTTATTTGTAATCACTTAACCAGTTTGAGAGATTATTTGGCTATAAAATGACATCAGATTGAAGTAGTTGTTCCTTTGATAGAACCCAAGTCTTAAAAGACTGAAAATGTTGGGTAATTAGGGGTGAAATTTAGAGGTTGAACATAATTTTTTTTTAATGAATGAAACTGAGTTCTTTTTGTTCAAGAAGATCATTTTCAGAGGGTCCCAAGTGAGTGAGAATAAGGGCAAAGAGCCTTGACTTCCCTACTTCTCTATGAGCATTTCCCACTAAACTGTGTATGGTTTCAAGTTTAATTGTCCTCTGCTGCGCCTTAGCACTACAATTTGAGCAATTCCCTCAAACTCTCTGGAATTCAGCTTTCTAATATGTAAACTATTAATGTTGGCAAGGGATTTTCCACAGTCCATTCAGCTGTTATGAAAAGGTACATATACAAGGATGAATGGAAATACATGCATATAAAATGGATGGAAATATATACACTATATATATGATATAAATTTGGATTAGATAATATATATTTTTGTCACTTCAAGAAGGGTTGATTAAAGAAGATAGTTGTGTCAGCCAAAAGTGAAATAAGTGGAAAGGATTATTAACAAGTTTTCCATCTCTGCTTTATTTTTCTTAGGTTTTCCCAATGGACTCTCTAGCCAAATCAATCAACCAATTCGCCCTGGACTTCAGCAAAAAGCTGGCTGAATCGGCTGAGGGCAAAAATATTTTCTTTTCTCCCTGGGGCATCTCGACCTCGTTGGCCATGGTGTATTTGGGCACTGGAGGTACCACGGCAGCCCAGATGGCCCAGGTAAGCAGGAGAGGTCAAGCATCCTCTGCGGCCTTTAAGCAGAGCCTTCTTTTTAACTGCTACCATCATTTGCTTCCTGAAGTCCACATAGCTTACGTTTTACAGCCATATCCTACAAGACAAAAGATATACTTCAACATTGTTTTAGAGCATAAAAAGAATTCTGGGGAAGAGAACCAACTAGAAAATTGCTGCTTAAGGGGCACCTGGGTGGCTCAGTGGGTTAAGCCTCTGCCTTTGACTCAGTTCATGATCTCAGCGTCCTGGGATCGAGCCCTGCATTGGGCTCTCTGCTCAGCAGGGAGCCTGCTTCCCCCTTTCTCTCTCTGCCTGCCTCTCTGCCTGCTTGTGATCTCTGTCTGTCAAGTAAATAAATAAAATCTTAAAAAAAAAAAAAAGAAAGAAAATTGCTGCTTAAAAAACCATGTAAGAGCCCATGTTCCCTAGCACGATCAAGCGGAGAGACAATAAGGTTATCAAGTTTGGTTTAGCACCAAAACCAATTTTATTTTGATTATTAATATATTTCAGAAAGTAATGGCCCATACTTTACTTTATTTTTAAATTTTAATTTCAGTAAAGTTAACATACGATATTATATTAGTTTCAGGTGTACACTATAGTGATTCACCAGTTCTGTGCTTTACTCAGTGCTCATCAGGACAAGCGAGCTCTTAATCCCCTTCATCCATTTCCCCCATTCCCCTACCACTTCCCCTCTGGAAACCCTCTCTTTGTTCTCTCTAGTCAAGTCTGGTTTTTCCTTTGTCTCTTTTGTCTTTGTTCACTTGTTTTGCTTCTTAAATTCCACATATGAGTGGTATCATACCATTTTTGAATGGCTCATACTTTAAATAATAGAATTAGTCATCGCCTTTCCAATCTCAGAAGGATTTTCTTGAAGATGCAGATAGAAAAATCAAATGAATCCAGTTCTTTGTGCTTTGTTTGGTTGTTTCTGTGCCCAATCCCTGGTTGTCTGCATGAATGTAAAGAACCCACTGAGAGCATTAAAATAACAAAGCAATAGTATTGTTTAAGCAATTATTGATTTGCTGTAAACATCTTCAAAGCATTGTGCCTGCATGTGTAGACACATGCGTGCATTTCACAAGTAGAGCCATAGATAGCAAAATTATAGTTTAAAAAGTCATGTGTATATGTGTGCTTGTGTGCAAACGTACAAATATATGTGTGTGTGTGTGTTTTAAGATAGAAATAGAAAAGAGGAAATCCAGCCCTAAATCATGCAATAATCAAAAGGTTAAGTGACAGAATTTCCACTCCAGGTGGTGCCCTTTGAGTCAAATACAGAAAACAGCACAGACAGTAATTCTGCATGAAATAGGCAGAATTTATCTCCTGTCAGCTTGGGCCTAGGATATCCCCCTTATTCTTTTAGTTCACAAGATATTGTGTGTTTCAAAATGAAAACAAAATCCTGGCTTACCCCTGGTTAATAACTGGTTAAATATTAAAAGGCTTAACAGTTAATGTGATCGACAATCTTAGATGGATTCCAACGGGGGACCATTTCATGTGAATATATTTCTGTGTGTTTCTTGTCCTTGCTTTATTTAAATGCTACTGACATATCAATGGCGATGCTTTGTGACTGAGACTGAGTTGCTCATGTATCCCTGTTTGTCACTGGGTGTCAGTCAGCACAAGCTTTGGTAAACTAGATTTTATTCCTCATTGTGAGCTGGGTCCAGGCTATGGGAGATGGAATTCTCACCTTGTTTTCTACTGCTGCGCAGTTCAGGGGAAGCAAGCATGTCCACTTCCTTTTTGTTAACTTCCAAATGAAGTGCTGGGCTGAGCACAAAGAATGTGTCTATAACTGTCAAGTGAGGCAGACAAGTAGACCTGAAACACTTAACTAGAATAAGCAACTAAAATCCCTGAATTTTCTAGATAATTGAAGCAACAGTGGCTTATGCTTAAATCATCTAAATGATGCTTTCAAATGAACAGTTCGTTTTCAAAACAACCGTATATAAAAACAAAACAAAACGGGGAATACAAGGGATTTTTACCTCTAACGATTTCCCAACATCATCTCAAATGTCCTATAAAGAGTATAAGAATAAAGAGAGTAGCTACTTAACAGCAGCTTAAAAATTTATTTAGAAGCTGCTGTTGACTTCCCCATCCAACTAGTAACACATTATTTAAGTGAAATCAGACCCCCACCCCGGTAATTAATTATATATTCTGTGGTGATGAGAATGACTGACTTGTATTTGCCGAGGAGAATTTCAGATGATCACATCTTCGCAAACTGTGTTCACATATTCCCTTTTTATTGAAATGACAGGTTCTTCAGTTTAGCAGAGATCAGGACATCAAACCTTGTCCTGAAAGTGAGAAGAAAAGAAAAATGGTATGTCTTATTTTTAATATGCATTTGATAATTAAAGGGAACTTCTCTTAGAAAAATATCATCAAACTATAGAAAAATTTTCAAAATACAGAAACGTGTACACTTTTTGGAAGGGTCGTATTCTTTCCCTCTCTCTCTTTCCACTTTTTCCTTCCACTTCAAAACTGCCCCACCTTCAAACCTGTTCTTGCCTTTACAAACTAAATGTGAAGAAAATAATACCCTAACAACTTGTAAATTCTTGCACTGCTAACATTAAAGAAAACGTTTTTTGTCTACCATGCAACTGATTTCAGTTTTTGCGTACAGGACACCAACTCATTTCATTGAGATAGAGGTTGTTCATATAGACCTAGTTCTTGTTCAGTGTTTTTATTTGACTGTTTGACTAATCCCTTTTCTTTTAAAGGAATTCGGTTTGGGCAAGGTTGAAGATATACACTCTCACTTCCAGACACTTATCTCAGAAATCAGCAATCCCAGCAAGGCTTACATACTTAAAACAGCCAACAGGATATATGGAGAGAAAACCTACCCATTTCACACTGTAAGTGCAAATGTGTCTTTTAAAGCTGATGGGAAAGAAAGAGGCATGTGAGACCAATCAGGAAACTTTTTGTACATGTCTCTAGAGGTCCCAGGGACGATGTTCATGTATGGGGTTGGCATTTCTGGGAAACAATCATTTAGAGCACCAATAAGTGTCTAGGTGTAAAGGAAATCAACAGTGGGTCTCAAGCCAGACCTAGGGATCAGACCTTTATGCTCAGAATAAAGGGGTCCACCTCAGCCGGTGAATGGGTAAGAGATGTGGTTTGCGTAGTCTCCGGGTTAGCATTTGTTTCATGGGGAATGGGGCAGGAGATGCAAGGTAACCCAGTAGGGTCGATGTGCAGGAAGAGAGGGCAGAGCTGGTCCCGGGAGCGCAGCTGGACTTGGAGCTTGTAGTTGAGCAAAGCTGACTCGGGGATCAGATGAGTCATTTCCAGCATGACTTTAGAGACTTTAGGAAAGACTCTTGGAATAATGGAATAGTATCACCTTCACCCCTTCTCCGGTGGTTGAGACCCCAGAATAACGGAATAATATCACCTTCTCCCCTTCTCTGGTGGTTGAGACCCCACAATGCTGACCATGCTTTCGTCCTCAGTTCAGATTCAAGGGATTCCCACAGTGGGCCACTCTGAACCAAGCCAAGCAATGACTTTCCCATTAGTGCATCACATCTCATCACATAAGAGAGCAGGAGGACCCAGGTGCCCAGTGGGCAAAGGGCAAGGAACTTGGGTAGGGTAGAGGACAGCAAGAGAAAAGATAAAGCTGTCTTCTGATATCAAGCAGGGCTGTCCCTGCCCATAGCCAGTGAATTCAGGGAGTTCAGCACTTGGGCTTGGTTATGACTAAAGGCAGAAAAGCATCCAGACGAGGCCTTAAAGACATTTCTGGTACTGGTAGCTTTGTGCATTCCGGTTTGGTCCAGAAGTAAGGGGTATCTGAGTGGGGCCGGCACTTGGAGATGAGAAGGACACAGATATACAAAATGAGACATCTTTTATAATGTGCACAAGCCCTGGATGTGCTCGGAGAGGTTGAGTAGAACCCATGAGTCAACCCAGGGAATGGTGCCTTGTGAAACTTTAAGCCTTCCTTTTTTACTGGATTATAATTTCTACATAGTTTACACTTCCTAATCTTCAAACCACTGCCCGGAGGCTGAATTACCTCAGCACTTTTTTCTGAACACAATTCCTCCACCAAGTAATACACTGAAGGAGTATGACAGGGGTCCGGAGGATGGCAGGTGCCCTCATAAGCCCACTTCTGATGACTGCCACCAGGGGGGACATCAAAGGTCCAGAGGACTAGGCCAGCTTTCTTCCCTCAGACAACCTGCTGAACCTTTGGCCACACTTTGCAATCCATTTTCAGGGCAGCGTATAGCTCTCCTCAGGGGCCCTCCACAGGTTTTTGGTACTTAGTGTTCATAGCAGGGGGCTGCCGGACCCACAGGCTGCACTTTGGTTCTGGCTCTGCCAGAGAAAACCAAGTGCAACTGCCAATGGGTCTTCGTCGCTGGAGACAGTCCTGGGTTCCTCGAGTTCTCTCCCTTTTCATACCAGCCCCATTTCACAGGCATGGATAAACACAGGAGAAGATAGAGGTGCTTGGGTCACTCAGTCCGTTAAGCATCCGAGTCTTGGTCTGAAGGTTGTGAGTTCAAGTCCCATGGTGGGCTCCACGCTGGGTGTAGAGCCTACTTAAAAAAAAAAAAAAATAGAGAGGGTGTGGGAGCCCCAGAACTGGGAGGCAGACCGTTCTCCACACTTGGACTTCTGCATGGCTAGTCTGTGCCCAGCTAACTTTAAAGAGGGGAGTGCTTAGTTTTTGACCAAAACGGAAGTATGGAAAGACAGAGGGGGCAGTGGGGTGGGGGTTTGCAATGGTCCATTGATAGACTTGATGTCTCGGTTTTGGACAAACTCTACAAAAGAAGATTTTACCTCTATCTTCCAGAGATATCTAGAAGACATGAAAACATACTTTGGTGCAGAACCACAGTCTGTTAATTTTGTGGGAGCTTCTGGACAAATCCGAAAGGAGATCAACTCTTGGGTTGAAAGTCAGACTGAAGGTAAGTTTTCACCAAGGTGCTCGGCAGAGTATCTTCTCCAAGCACTTTTGTATTTTTTTGAATTTGCTTTGTAAGTATGTGTATTTCTGAACTAGAACAGTGGATACATTCTAAATACGCAGAACATTTCTTTCTATCCATGCCCATGATTTTCAGATTCCTAGCTTTCCCAGCAAGTCTTATCTAAAACATCTAAGTCAAGATACCCACTTTACTAAGAGGACAAGAAAATTCTTGTATCCCAATTCCAAACAGGAGCCCAGGGGCAAAAAAGCAGGAAAGTGCAAAGAGGAAAGTCAAAATACTGCAACATTTGGGATTTCTGAGGAAAAATAGCTAGCAATTAATAATGAAATTGTGGCATTAAATGTGTTATATAATCTTAAGTAATTTTCAGAATGAGGTCGTGTATTACAGTGGGGGCTAAGCTGCTGTAGCGGAGAGATATGGTATACAGTGGCTTAATGATAAGGCAGACATTTATTTTTCTTTTACATAATAGTCAAAAGGCAGATAAGCATTCTCTTTGCTGAGGCAATGCAGAGACCCAGACTGGTGGGTTAGTTCCACCATCCTCAAAACATGGCTTTCCTATTTAAGTCTAAGATGATTCTTGCATTTGTCATTATAAAGTCACTAGGAAAAGGTGAAAAGAAAGCCTCTTTGCTTTTAAGGAGATATGACCCAAAGGTTTCACACATCAGTTGCACCCATATCTTAAACTCAGCTACATGGTTGAGTTTTACATGGTCCCCCGTTTAGGATTTGGGGACCCACCTGTCCTGATTTTCTTGGGACTTTCCTGGATTTAATACCTAAAGACCTCTCAGTCCGAGGCAAACCAGGATAGTTGGTCACCTAGACTTGCTGTAATAACCATCTTTAAGATGTAGTTTGTAGCTGGGGAGCTACACACTCACTTAAAAGTTGAGTGTTCTATTTCTTTTTTAATATTTTAATTTTAATTTTCAAATTTTTTATTTAAATTCTAGGTAACATATAATGTAATATTAGTTTCTGGTGAAAATTTAGTGATTCAACACTAAAATTTAGTGATCATCACAAATGCCCTCCTTAATCCCATTCCCCATCCACCTCCCCTCTGGTAACCCTGACTTTGTTCTCTGTAGTTAAGAGTCTGTTTCTTGGCTTGCCTCTCTCTTCTCTCTTTTCTCCCTATGATCACTTGTTTTGTTCTTAAACTCCACATGAGTGAAATCATATGCTATTTGTCTTTTTCTGACTGACTGACTTCACTTAGCATTATACTCTCTAGTTCCATCACATCATTGCAAATGGCAAGATTTCATTATTTTTTATGACAGAGTAATAGTCCATTGTGTGTGTCTATGTGTCTATCCTTTTTATCCCTTTATCAGTCAATGGACACTTAGGCTGTTTCCATAGCTTGGCTATTGTTGATCATGCCACTAAAAACATGGGGGTGCATGTCTCCCTTTGAATTAGTATTTTTGTACCTTTGGGTAAATATCTAGTGGCACAAATTGGTGGGTGGTAGGGTAGCTCTATTTTTAAATTTTTGAGGAAACTGAGAACTATTTTCCAGAGTGGCTGCACCAGCTTGCATTCCCACCAACAATACAAGAGGATTCCCCTTTCTCCACATCCTCAACAACATCTGTTGTTTCTTGTTTTGTTGATTTTAGCCATTCTGATAGCTGTAAGGTCATACCTCATTGTAGTTTTAATTTATATTTCCCTGATGATCTGTGATGTTGAGCATCTTCTCATGTGTCTGTTGGCCTTCCGGACGCCTTCTTTGGAAAAATGTCTATTCATGGCTTCTGCCCGTTTCTTAACTGGGTTATTCATTTTGGGGGTGTTGAGTTTTATTAGGTTTTATTTATTTTGGATACTGACCCTTTATCAGATACGTCATTTGCAAATATCTTCTCCCATTCCATAGGCTGCCTTTTAGTTGTTGATTGTTTCCTTTGTGGTGCAGAAGCTTCTTATCTTGATGAAGTCCCAATAGTTTGGGTATGTCTCCCTCTTTGCTCACACAGCACTCGGTGTGAAAGCTCACTTTGACAGGTACCGCACTGTTATTGAAGTTAACCACTGAAGCCTCCCCTACTAGACTCAAGGGCCCAAGTACAACGATGCTGCCTGATGTGAGTTTCAGCTTCGAATCACTAACACACAGCAGGCCTGCTAATTGTCATTGTTCAGAACGTTAACATTTACTGAAACGCCCTGAGGAAGTTGGCAGCCCTTAATTCTCAGTTCCTTTTTCGTTGAATAGTGACTCAAAAGCTATGGTGGGGCAAGAGTGACCACTGTACTTAACTTACACCTGACTTGGGTTCATTCAAAAGCAAGCCTGTTTTTAGAATGATAGACCAGCAGGCATTTACTGAGCACTTGCGTGGATTCAGTCGGCAGGAGGACCAAATGGGACTGCACGGGCAAAAGCCTGCTGTAACACCCAACACAAATTCAACATGGCAGATGTGGCTATAGGAATAATCTGGGGCTGAACGAACCCCGAGGTCTCAGATTCCTAACCCAGTGTCTGTCATGTTTTTTTGGGGAGCTCTACAGATAGGAAGGCTAAGAGCAGTTAATCTGCCATCTTTACACAAGAAGCAAAGCTTTTCAGAGCCGGGAGGAGAACCATGGTCTCGGGTTGCGGAAGCTGGCTTCTTCCCGTCCTTGCCCTGCTTCCCCAGCACAGACCGCCACCCTTAAGGAACATGACCAGACACAGCTGTCTAGGTCACACAGCCTCCTGGGAGATTGTCCTGTGTTGACAGAAATGTGCCATAAGTCTGCCCTGCCCAGTGTGCTAGGGTCACGTGTTCCATCCACACGTGACTATAGATGAGTTCAAATGTGGCTAATGTGACTGATGAATTGAATTTTTGGCTTCAGTTCACTTTAAGTAATTTAAGTTTAAGCAGCAATGGATGTCTCGTGGCTGCCATATTTGACAGTGTAGGAGTTTTGATTTTGAGGAAGAACTGAATAACTTATCTTAAATTATGGAGGAACGAGTAGACTTCAGATTATAGTTATTATAGGGTCAAGATATAGGATAGACACGCTTTGAGAAATCCTCTGTTGTCACACAACTTATAAAGTGAGAGACCTCCAAAATAAGCTAACCTAGGGCACGGTCAGAATCTTTTATTCAGCCCCTGTTTCCTGCATGCTATGACCTCATTGTTCTAGCTGGCAAGGCTGGCTCTATTCCTTAGAAGTGGTATCTTCCAAAGAGGCAGAAAGCTGTAATCTTTCTGTATTTTCTCTTTTTGTACTGAACATGAATATTGGTTATTTGAGGGCTATTCAAAACCAAATAAGGTTAAGGAATTAAACAGCTCTTCAGGAATTTTGACTTCATCCAGGCAGAATTCTGCACACCCTGGAGAAAAAGTTGTTAGAAAGTCTTCAGCATGACTACGTTGCACCTGAAACACCTGAAAGAAGCTTCTTCTTTAAGCTTTCAAATAGAACTTCTTTCAAGTGGCCATATGGACCACTGGGACATACACGGCATTCAGAGTCAAAGTCTAGATAGCGTCAGTTACATGTTGCATTTTTTTTTTCTGGTTTGTCTTCTTTCTAGTCTATAAACTACTTGAAAGTGGGTGTTGGAGAAGGTTATTATCTACGTGTTTGTCATCTCAAAATCTCTCACGTGCTTGGCACACTGGGCGCTCTAGTGTCACATTAATAACTCTGTGCTCAGCAGGACTTACTTACCCTGAATGTCTTGGAAGATTGTCCTTCCCATTTATTACATCAAACTACCAGGGGTGTGTGCAACGAACCAGCCAGTAGGTGGCACTTTAGCTCTAAAGAGTACAGCAAAATCATGGTCAAATTTGGCTCTGTTACATTGAAGTTGTATTTGACTACACTTTGTACATCCTTTATACAATAATTATATTTTACATACCCTAAAACAGCTGCGGGTTCAAGAGGTTGGTTTCTTTGAAAGCATATGAGTCCATAGAATAACGCGGCACAACTTAAATCATCTGGATCTCAACCAACCTGAGATAAATCTGTGCAAAACTCAGTCCTCGATGTTTTCTATTTGCATCTACAACTCTATCGAGTGATAGAATACTTGATTAAAAATGACAGCGTTTAAAAAATGAAACTTCTGTGCAAAAAATAAAGATTAAAGAAATGATGTACACGGCCTCCCCATGGTGAATCATCAAAGAAATTGTAAATTGTTTAATACACTGTCTTTTAATAAGAGAGGCGAATACTAAAATGACTTAGAATGTTCTGACATCATTTAATTGTTCATTGTTAAACCAAAATGTCTGTTTCATCGGTGAGGGAGGGCTGTCCTGAATAGACACGTCCAAGTCATACCTCACATCAACTGGAATCTCTAGAAGTGTTACTGACCCCAAAACTTTTTTCAAAAGCTGCACAGGGGATTCTCGTGTGTGTTGGGTGAGGACTTCTGCAGGCGGGGTGTGAGCACGCGCAGTCAGGCTCTTGGAGCCCGTTTGTTGCGTGTGCGCATGTCTTCCCAACACTGCTTTCCGAGACTTCCGTGTTGGTAGCTCGAAATCAATATGGTAAGAATATTTACACCCCAGAAATGGGCTCAAATCAGGAGTTTCCTTCTCCCCCACCCCTACCTGGAGCCAGTTTACCAGCAAACCACTGGAACTGGAAAGACAAGCTCTGGATTTCATTTGTCATTTTATTATATTTCACTGACATACTATTGTTTTCCATACCTACTTTTTTTTTTTTTTTTTAAGATTTTACTTATTTATTTGACAGATGGAGATCACAAGTAGGCAGACAGGCAGGCAGAGAGCTGCTGAGCAGAGAGCCCGATTCGGGGCTCGATCCCAAGACCCTGGGATCATGACCTGAGCCGAAAGCAGAGGCTTTAACCTACTGAGCCACCCAGGCACCCCCTACTTTTTGTTTGTAACAATAAAGGGAAATTGAGAAGTTAAATCGACCTAATTTTAGTTGTTCTTAATTATTTTTGAAAGTTTTAGCACATGTGTTATATATAGTCCTTATTTAAAAAAAAAAAAAAGAGGCAAATCAGCAACCCCACTAGTCCTGACTTCACTGTGGTATGGGTGTCCTTGCTCATTGCAATAACCTGCAGGCGGACATATTTGCTACCCATTACTGGCACACAGGGAGGTATTAAAGACCATTAGACCAAATGGCTCCAAACCAGTGGCTCTCAGTTCTCACGACACATGAAACTAAGTTTACTAATTCCTAAGTCCAACCCCAGATGAATTAATTGAGATCTCTAGGAGCAAGGCTCAGGCATCAGTATTGTCTAAATCCTCAGGTGATTCTAATTGACAATGAAGACTAAGAATAATTATCATGAATAGGATAATACCCTCAATTCTATTAACACTCCCCCTTTCCCATTGAGCTCCATTGCTCATGGCCTTTGAGGTTCCAGTTCCCTGGATAACATTTGGCCTTGCTCAGCAGTCCTCTGGGGTGTGTGTGTGTGTGTGTGTGTGTGTGCACGCCTGCACTCACTGTGGTTTCACTTAATCCATCTGTATTTTCTCTTCAAAATGTCTTTCAATAGCATCTTTTCTTCATTTGCATTCCTGTTTCAGAATTATTCTTTTCAACAAATATTTGTTCTAGAAAAACATAGTTTGACTATGTACTCTAAGGCTTTAAACAGAGAACTGTACACAGATCTTGCACCTTAGTTATCAAATTTGCTTTTCGTAGGAGAATGGGTTAGCCATTCTGAAACTATTTTATGTATATTCTAGAACTGAGCAAATAAGTAAATATATTGGAAATAATAAGGTTCAGGTGTTTCACTGACAGGGAAAGGAATTGTAAATAAGGAAAAGCAAAGATGAGCGTGAACCCCATGGTGCTGGATTGAAATAGGAGATATCAGTATGAATTCATCATCTATAATATATAAGCAGAGAATTGGATAGATATGGAAATATTTACAGATGTGTGTATAATACATGTATTTTCTAGCTTTCTCTGCTGAGCAATGACACCCCAGGAATAATGAACATAGCTAACATCCACATCTTGATTTCTAAAACCCATCCTTCAAACACACACACACACACACACACACACACACACACACACACACACACAAAACCAATATAACCAAGGCTCCTAGAAGAAATGCCAGTTCTAGGGCCGGGACATGGAAAGCACCAGATAAACTTTAGGACATACCATAGTATAGGTATTATACTAATATATACCTATATTACCAGAATATAGGTAAATGCTCAAAATATCTGAGAACATGTCAAATGGACGTAGGAGCCAACTTGAGGAGGTTTCTAATAGCCAAATCTGGGACAATTTGGGCAACAAAAATAGATAATGATAGTAATAAATTATAACCCATAGGGTAAAACAAACATCCATGAGTCTATACTGATATAAATTATTGAATACCTAAATAAAAGGAGGAGATGGGAGAGTTCTTCCTCATAGTAGAATTCCAGTTGATACATGTAGAAGGAATAGTGGAAATTGAAAATCACCATTTGGCAAAACACCACAGTCATCATTGTTTCAGGCAAGATCATCAATGAATGCTAAAATTGGTGGGCCAAAGTTTGATGAGAAACAGGAAATTTATATGGTCATCTAGTAGCTCCCCACATGACACTTATGAATTAGAAAAGGAAAAAGTCATAATTTTACAGTGAGAAACCTGTGGGAATCAAATCATCAAAGTTAACATCACCCATAATGGGAAATAAGAACACAATCTGTTTCCTGGTATGATTCATTGAGAAGCACATAACATTGTTTCTGTGATTGTGTTGGTGACCTAGGGCTGCCATGACCAATTACCACAAACTGGATGATTTGAAACAATAGAAGTGTATTCTCCCACAGTTCTAGAGGCTTCAAATCTGAAATCAAGGTGTGAGCAGGGTCACGCTTCCTTTAAATGCTCTAGGGAAGGCACCGTTCCACGCCTCCCCCCAACTTCTGGTGGTTGCTGGCAATCCTTGACATTCCTTGGCTTATGAACTCTTCAATCTCTGCCTCTGTTGGCACATAATCTTCTTCTTTAAGTCTTTCCTGTGTCTGTGTTTTTACCTCGTCTTGTCCTCTCTGTGTGTCTATGTCCAAATTTTCCTCCTCTTGTAAGGATACCATTATTAGATTAAAGCTACTCTAATCCAGGATGACCTCCATCTTAACTTGATTAGGTCTCCAGAGACCCTATTTCCATATAAGAGCACATTCACAGGGAGTGGTATTTAGGACCTAACATATCTTTCTAGTGGGATACAATTGAGGAAACATCAGACAAATCTGAACTGAGAATTGAGGGACACACTACCAAACCTTTTCAAAAGTGTCAGATTCATGAAAGACAAAGAAGGAATGAAGAACAATTCCAGATTCAAAGGCACTAAGACAAAATGACACATAAATACAACTTGAGATCTTGGATTGATTTCTGATCCAAAAGAAGGGTTTTATTGGAACAGCAGATGAAATTTAAATAGGACCTATTAGTAATATTCTATTAATGTTAACTTCCTGGTTTGGATCATTGGTGGATATAAGATATCACTTACCAGTATTTCATAATTATCGTTTTTATAAGTGTGGCATATTGCCAGGATGTAACTATACCATTTGTAATCTGTCCTTTTGTTCTTGTAGGAAAAATCCAGAATCTCCTACCTGATGATGCGGTGGATTCTGCAACCAGAATGGTTCTGGTGAACGCCCTTTACTTTAAAGGAATCTGGGAACATCAGTTCTTAGTCCAAAACACCACAGAAAAGCCTTTCAGAATAAACAAGGTAGGAAACTTTTAATAATCAGCATGGTTTTTACATGACATTGTAAAGGAGATTCTATTTGAAATTCACTCTTCTTTCTGAATATATGTTTCTGAAAAGTCTGGCTATTACCAGGGCAGGGATACCTGAGCTAAAAGCCAGGTCCATCCCACCTGGGGATTCTTCTTTCATTGTTTCGTCTCTGAAGATAGACAATTCACATATTTTATCACTTAGTTCTTGCTATGACTCTGGTGGAGTAGGTGAGATAGTTATTATATTTATTTCCCAGCTGTCAAAGTGACTGGAGCCATGCCTAAGTTAGAAATCTACCAGAACCGTAACCTCCAACTCTTCACTATTAGTTCTGTTCTTGTTCTATTAGACCAATACTTTCTTCTACCAAACCAAACTTCTCACCATAAGTAAAAGAAAGACACATTTAAAATCTCATGCTTTCCATTGTTTTCTCTTTGTGTTAGGATACAACACGCTCGTTTTTGTGATAGATAGGAACTCACTACCTCAAGAAGGGAGACTAATACAAGGTGACAGATCCCCTAGAATCCAAGGGCTGGAATATGGCTGGGCCTTGGAACTTGAGTGGAAACAAGAATTCAAATGTAGTCAAGATTCAGTCTCTATCTTTGCAACTCTGTTTCTCCCATCATTCTTTCCTCAGGCTGAAGTCTAACTTTCTCTTCTTTTCAGTCCATAATGGCAGAACATGGCTACTCACAACTTTGTCTCCATTTTAGAGACCAGGTTAATAGATCTCATTTTAAATTCCTAGGAAAGGAATTGATTTGTTAAAGCTGATTAGTCCTGGGGTGGGTCTTCTCACATAACCAGTGCTCCCAGGGACCTACTACAGTAAGCGTGTAGGTATGTGCAGTAGGTGGTTTTCAGACAGTCAGTGGTATAAAATGGGGAAAGGACCAAACATATAATTGAATAGGCTAAGCAGAAATGAGCTGGATAGTTACCTGGCTTAGTATATCCACAAGGAATTTTCAGTTGCAAGTGATAAGATAACATTCCAAAATAGCTCTAGTAAAATGCGGATTGTATTAGCTTTATTTACATAACTAAGACAACTGAGACTTCCAGGGAGTCTCAAGACTTAATCTCACTTCTCTGTCCCTCTCTCCCCTGACTCCCATCACTTCCACTCCCTCTGGTTATTGCCTTCATTCTCTAATACTGAAGATACAATTTCTCTATATGACCAGAGAATATGGTTGCCCCATCGTCAGCCTTTGAGCTTCACAACCCTGGTAGATAGTCTTTCCTGCTAGCTCTAACAGAATGCTCCTTCCTTAAGGAGGACTCTGTTTTATGCCATTCATGTGTTCATCCCTGAAAAATCACTGTGTCATGAAGTATCCTGAATGAACAGCCCTAATCATATGGCCACTACATTAGCAGACAGATGGGACTTTGTGATTAACAGCTCCCTATAGAATGGATAAGTAAAGTGTCTACAACATCTGAATTGCAGGGTTTTGTTTTTGTATTACTATTGGACTTACTATAAATACACCTTTTTAAAGAGCATTTTTAGGTTTGCAGCAAAATTGAGAGGAAAGTAGAATTCCCATATTTCACCACCCACATAATTTCCCTTATTATTAACATTTTGCATTAGTGTGGTGCCTTTGTTATAGTTAATGAGCCAATATTCATACATTTTCATTAATTAAGTCTGTAGTTTACATTAGGGTTCACTTTTGGTCTTGTATAGTTCTATGGGCTTTGACTAATGCATAATGTCACATACCTGCCATTCTGTTTTCAAATGGAATAGTTTAACTGTCCTAAAAATGCCCTGTACTCCACCCATTCATCCCTCCTCCTAAATTCCCGGCAACCACTGATCGTTTTACTGTCTCTATAGTTTTGCTTTTTCTGGAGGGCCACGTAGTTGGAATTGTATAGTATGTAGACTTTTTAGACTGGCCTCTTCCACTAAGCAATAGGCAATTAGATTTACGCTTTCTCCCTGTCTCTCCCTGGCTTGATAGATCATTTCACTTTACTATTAAATAATATTCCATTATCTGGACATATTGCAGTTTGTTTTGCAATTCACCTATTGAAGGACATCTTGGTTGTTTCCAATTTGGGGCAATTATGAATAAAGCTGCTATAAATAATCTGTGTGCAAGATTTTGTGCAGACATAGTTTTAAACTTCTGGTAAATACTCAGGAGCACACTTGCTGGGTCATGTGGTGATACCATGTTTAGCTTTGTAAGAACCTGCCAAACTGTCTCTGGAAGTGGCTTCCACTTTGCATTCCCACTGGCAGGGAATCACAGCCACATCCTTGTCAGCAGTTGATATCGTCAGTGTTTTGGATTTTCAGCTATGCTAAAAGGTCTGTTGTGCTATCTCATTGTTCTAATTTGCAATTCCCTAATGACGTATGCTTGAGCATCTTTTCATACGCTGTAAGTCTTCCTTCAGTGAGGTATCTGTTCATATCTTTTGCCTATTTTTTTTAAGGTTTTATTTATTTATTTGACAGACAGAGATCACAAGTAGGCAGAGAGGCAGAGAGAGAGAGGGGGAAGCGGGCTCCCCGCTGAGCAGAGGGCCGGATGCGGGACTCGATCCCAGGACCCTGAGATCATGACCTGAGCTGAAGGCAGAGGCTTTAACCCACTGAGCCACCCAGGTGCCCCTCTTTTGCCTATTTTAAAAATTGGGTTCTTTTATTACCATTGAGTTTTTAAAGGTTCTTTATATATTTTGATACCGATTCTTTATCAGATATGTGTTTTACAAGTATGTCCTCCTAGCCTATTGTCTTTTTATTCTCCTAGTAAATGTCAGTGTTTATGATACTAAAATACTTTCTCAAATGTTTGCGTGTGAAACCCACCTTATGCTGTTTCTGAATCATTGACATTGGCATAGTTTGCATGAGATAAGATACTTTTTTAAGTTTTAAGTAGGATCCAGCTGTGATTTATAGAGGTTGCCACAATAGTGTTATAAACCACAATAGTGTTATAAAAGGCAACTTCCACATCACTTATCGATAATGTTATCCAGTAGAACACCTATTTCAGAAAACAAGGTCTGTGTAACTTTATTCAGCATTTTGCAGAGAATCACCAGTTTTGCCAGTGTCCCAGACTACTGGGAACCAATTACGATAAAACAAAATTAAGGATTTGGTGGAACACTTTCTCAATGACTTTGTTACTTCCTTTCCATAGAATACAAGCAAACCAGTGCAAATGATGTCCATGAAAGAAAAACTCCAAGTTTTTCACATTGAAAAGCCACAAGCTATGGGCCTACAACTCTACTACGAAAGCCGTGACCTCAGTCTGCTCATACTGCTGCCAGAAGATATCGATGGCCTGGATCAGGTACAGTCTGTCCGCTGTGAAGGTGGTTCTGGCATTTACCCCTCCGGGGAGAAACAAGACGTGGTCTCGCTGTTTGTTTCTTTGATTCCTGTAGAGGAAGACAACCAACATACCTTGAGCCTTCAAGACTTTACCTTCACAGTGTCGTTTAAGTTTTATAAAATTCTATAAGTTGGGTATCACTATTCCTCAGAAAGTTTAAGTAATCTGTAGGCGCTAGCACTGGGTAGCTAAAAGAACAGTCACAGGAGCAACAGATACGTATATTTTTTGTCAGTCACAGAGCTGACCTCAGTCTAGGTCTTTCTTCTCCCTCTGGTAGGGCCTACTTAATCAAAGGTTAATTTTTTAATCATTTACATTAATCTAGCTTGAGATATACATTTTTCAACAAGACTCTGACTTCCAAAACTTGAAAAAAACCCCATTTTAATTAAATAAAGTCTTTAGGAAGAAAAGGCTGTATCTGTACTAAGTATCAGTACTACCTTCAAGTATTATTTGTTTATCAACTAAATTTCTATGAAGCCTGATATAACTTTGGTCAGACCATGTTTCTGAGCAATTTGTATGTTTAAGTTGAACATTAGTTTCCCATGCAGTGAGTGGCCTGGCTTTCTTTGAATTGTGCATAACTTTTTGTGTGTTCCAGATTCTTTATACTTGTAAGTTTCCATAGCCCTGCTAGAATGTAGAAGAGATTTCTGAATGGTATCATAAAATTTGTGAAACTGGAAAGAATGGTAAAAGTAAGACCAAGGGTGTACAGTAAACTATTAGCATCACACCTTTATAAGATAACCCTTTCTTCCTAAAAGTGCAGGCTCCTGAGCTGAATATGTTGTCAGATTACTAATGTGTACCATCTACAAGTATGTCACTGACAGCTTGAGTCTAGAAAACTCTCAAAGTAGCAAAAAATGCATCTTGAAACAAACATGTTATCTAAAAAAAAAACAACACATTTTTTGTCCTATATATATGGGTATGTATATCCATATATATTTATTATTTTAAAAATTTAAAATATAAAGAGGAGAAAAACACTCTAAAAAAACTATACTCAAAAACAGGCATTATTTTTAAGATTTGGAGATTTTCCTTTCTTTACTCTTCCTTCCCTTTTTTGGGGCATAGCTTATTGTTACTAATTTCATATTGTTGTGATTATATAGACATTTTATTTTATCTCAGATATTGTTTTTGAAGAACTGCCTCTCCTGTTAATATAACAGATATCCTTCTGTACCCTGGCACATAATTTGTTCTAAAGTTTATACTTTTGTGTAGACAGCACATAAGGCATATTTATGTTGACCCATTTCCGTGTGTAGTCGATGTCTCGCATGCTGGCATAGAAGTACGCCGTTTTGAAATAAGGTCTAATTCTCCTGTATCCTGGCAACTAGTCAGTTGCAAAACAAAGATTCTGTAGGTCAACGGGGTGAAGAATCTCATGACACAAAGAATTTCCAAACGTGTGTGCTTTATTACCCTGGTTAATGGGAGGGACGGTAATTCATCTCTCTAGTATCCAGGTCTCATGCAACCACTCTTTATAGAATTACTGACTCTCTCCTCCTCGTTCCGCACCTGCAGCTGGAAAAGGCCACCACCTATGAGAAGCTGAGTGAGTGGACCAGCGCAGACATGATGGAGTTGTACGAGGTTCAGCTGCAGCTCCCCAAGTTCAAGCTGGAAGAGACTTACAATCTCAAGTCAACCTTGAGCAGTATGGGGATGAGCGATGCCTTTAACCAGAGCAGAGCTGATTTCTCAGGAATGTCTACAGAGGGAAACTTATTTCTGTCCAATGTTTTCCACAAGTCTTTTGTAGAAATAAATGAACAAGGTACAGAGGCTACAGCTGGCACTGGGAATGTGGTGGGCTTTCGAACTAGGCTCCCTTCCATTGAATTTAATGCAAACCACCCGTTCCTCTTCTTTATCAGGCACAACAAAACCGGTAACATTCTCTTTTACGGGAGATTCTGCTCCCCCTAGACAATGTATCTCTCTCATTAAACGAGACCAACTTCTGGTGTGAAAAGTGTACCAAAAGATGGAGAAACACAATTATAATAAAAACCAGTTTGCAGCTTGTATCTTTTTCACATTTGAGTGTTAGCAAATAAACCATGAAATAACGCATTCTAGTGGTTTTATCATACTTATAAATCTAGAGAGAATGGCAAATTTTATTTTTACCACTTAACATTTTGTCTTAATGTGGCTATTATTTACATTTCAGGAGTACTGTTATTCAATTGAATGCCTTACAATTTTTGAACTACTTGGTCATTATATTATCATTGTTACTTATATTTCACATGCCTCATTGAGAGAAGAAAAATCTTTATAAAGGTGATATATGGATTTTTAGTTTGAACAAATGTATAAAGATTATGTTAGATATTAGCACCAGGGAAGAGGTGTTAGGAGTATACAGAATTCCCTGGATTATCTTTGCAACTTTTCTGTGAATCTAATATTATCCAAAATAAACATTTTATTAAAACAATTATTGTGTAAAAGTGTAGTCATATTAACATCCCTGCCTTTAAAAATCTTATGAGGTAGGGGTGCCTGGGTGGCTCAGTGAGTTACGCCTTTGCCTTTGGCTCAGGCTCAGGTCATGATCTTAGTGTCCTGGGATGGAGCCGGCATCCAGCTCTCTGCTCAGCAGGGAGCCTGCTTCCCCCTCTCTCTCTCTCTGCCTGCCTTTCTGCCTCTTGTGATCTCTCTCTGTCAAATAAATAAATAAAAATCTTTTAAAAAAATCTTATGAGGTAGAAGAACAAGTTTCTTTTTTTAAAAGAGATTTTTTCTTCATTTATTTAAGAACATGAGTGTGGGAGGGGCAAAGGGAGAGAGAGAAGCAGATTCCCCACTGAGCAGGGAGCTCCAAGACTATGGACACTGGGCTCCATCACAAAACCCTGAGATTATGACCTGAGCCAAAGGTAGATGCTTAATTGCCTGAGCCACCCAAGTTCCCCTGTTATTCTGATTTCAGAAACTGATTATATACTCTAGGTTATTTTTTTGATATTCATCTAATAAAAGGAAAGGCTAGATCTGACATGAACAGTGTATAAATTCATATCAGAAAATGTGTGTTCTGTATTAAATCTTGGCTCAGTATTGTAGGATAAAACAATGCCTTAGCTGCAAAGATAGGGAATTGTAATATATATGAAATTTTGTCATAGCTTTGCTTTAGCTCCAAAGATAGAAATTATAATATATGTAACATTTTATCATATCTCTGTGAAACATTTGCCTCCATCCATAATATCGCACACATAATATCTCACAGTAGCAGTGAAACAAATCCTTTTGTGTCTGTGTTCTGGTAAGTTGTAAGTCCTTAAATATTATAAAGGAAGATCATTGTAACACTCTCACAGTCTGACAGCATTAAACACCATATTTTTTAAACAAACAAGAAAGGAAGAAGGATGATACTAGAAATGTCAGATGAGTAAGAATGAGATTAGTAGGGTAAGTCTTGCAATCATTGTGCTCTTTTGTGTATTTTTTTTTTTTTTAACATGCTTGAGTCTTAGGAGAGTCTAGTTCACTAGACTTGTAAGTCTTGATTTATTGGATTTATGGAAGTTCAAATGTTTGCAAAAGTGTTTTTATGATCTTTGTAAATTTGCTTTAAGGTGTTTAAAGCTTTTAAAAAATCTGACAGGTTGTGTAATCAATGCCTAAACATTTAATAAAAAAATTTTTTTGTTATTTAAGCACTGTGCTTTAATGATCTAGAAAAAATTATTTTTACTCAACTGACAAGCAACTTGCCTGCTAACTAAGGTTTAACAGTAGGGGAAGTCTTTCCCCACCTGTGAAATTACCCTGTGGGAGGGAAAATCCCACAACTTTAAAGAACCTTGCCCTTACCAGCAGGGTGGCAGACTAGGAGAAGAAAAACGGGATTGATGAGTTTCTCATATGGAAGAGCGCACGCAGAAGTATATTGCTAAGTTTGCCTGATTGGCGCAGTATTTGGGGACACATTTGCCATCAGTACACAGCAAACTGAAGAAACCGGAAGAAGGCAGTAGGAACATAAAGAAAAAAGCTATTATCAGGAAAGACTAATACATTCGTAGTATACTCCTTAACTCAGCAATAAATACTATTTAGTTGTAATCAAGTTAACACTTAGGGCAAGTGAGATCGTGTGAGTGGTGTAAGAAGACCCAATCCTCAGCCCCTAAATTAGGAAGGCAAAAGATAATGTCTCAAATTGTTAGGTCAAAAATGGAAATATAACCATATTATTTGCAAATCTGGAGGCAGGTATGAGGAGAAAGAGTGACTGCTTCTGGGGAGGTGGGAGGAGTGGTTAGGAACCTCTTGTCTTTTCAAATATCTCCTCGAGCATTATTTGATTTTTCAGCTAAATGTATGCACATTAATATCATGAAAGGAAAAGTTTTCAAAGCCCTCCGAAAAAACATAAATAACATAAAAATTACCTGTCACTCAAAAACTCGTCACGTATGGAATTTATTTGTTCTAATCTATCCAAGATTACGCTCATATGTAACTTTATTCCCAATTTACACTTAATAACTCATGCTCCCTGTGACAACACTGTTTTGTTCTCCTAATATTTACATTAATATCCTATCATGGATGTGATAGAATCTGATCTGTTGTGTTGTTGGGCATTTGCTGATTTTCTCTGTGCACACGAAAAGAAGGATGAAGGGGTCATCATTCCGCATAATATTTTAATCCATGTTTGTGCGTTTTACTTTCAGTGAAATTCCTTGAAATGCAATTTTGATTCAGAAAGTATAAATATTTTCACAGCAATTTCTTCTTTTTCTTTCTTATTCCACCCATGCTTCTTTTCTTTTTTCGTTTCATTTCATTTTTTTTTTTCTTTAAACACGATTGTGGAAGTAATTGGCACCCAATTTACAGCATTGTTTATGGAGAATAAGAAGTCATGCCCATCTGACCTTACCAGCCCGATAGTTTTGTTTGTTTGTTTGTTTTAAGATTTTATTTATTTGACAGGGATCACAAGTAGGCAGACAGGCCTGCAGAGAGAGAGGGGGAAGCAGGCTTCCTGCTGATCAGAGCACCTGACGCGGGGCTTGATCCCAGGACCCTGAGATCATGACCTGAGCCGAAGGCAGAGGCTTAACCCACTGAGCCACCCAGGTGCCCCTTTTATTTCCTTTTTTAATGGTTAATTTTTTAATGTGAGCATAGTTGACACACTGCTACATAGGTTTCAGGTGTACCATAGCCATTGCTTTTCTTTCTTTTCTTTGTTGCAAATTTGCTAATGTCCTTTGCTCCTGTCTCCACTGGGGTCTGTTTTTAACTCAACTTTTCTCTTGAGCTATTTAAGTGAGGTTTAAAAATTTCAAATGTTTTCTTATTTTGTCATTCATCTTTTAATTTTGGGGTACCTTTTTTGACATATGGAAATCAAATATGTTTAGTCAAATGTACTGAACTTTTGTGATTGGTTTCAGATGACTCATTATAAGTGTGTTAGGATGCTCTGAGTGGTAAAATGTTAATTTTGTAAGTATTTAGAAAAGATGTAAGAGCAGAGGAGTACTGCTCCCCACACAGAGCTCACCAATTTACTTACTGGGATTTCTCTACTGCATTTACAGGCTTTCGGACTAAATGGGCCTTTTTTTTTTTTAAAGATTTTATATTTATTTGACAGAGAGAGATCACAAGTAGGCAGAGAGGAGGAAGTAGGCTCCCTGCTGAGCAGAGAGCCCAATGCGGGGCTCCATCCCAGGACCCTGAGATCAGGGCCTGAAGCTGAAGGCAGAGGCTTAACCCACTGAGCCACCCAGGTGCCCCCTTCCTGGGCCTTTTAATTCACTTCTTATTCTCATTCAGGTTCTTCCTTGCCTACTCTACTCTTCCTAAGTAAGGGCTCCAGGGCGGTGATCACAACACAGGGCATTGGTGGGAGATTAGGTATCAGTTAATTAACATTAGTTAATCAATTAACAGTAGTTAATTAACATTAGTTAATTATTATTTTATTTTCAAAAAGTCTAGTGTTCCAAATGTGCTGACCTTTTCTGTGATGCTAAGTGGCTGTTACCAGTAGAACCCCTAGCAAGTATTTTAAAAAAATGCTGTTGACTGATTGTCTTCAGGTAAAGGTGTGTTTTATCTATGAATGTGAAATCAACCGCTTTTGAAGGATTGTAAAGGGATCATTTGAGAACATCCATGGGCATGTTTTTCCATTGTTGTATAATCTCATTATTAGAAAAAGATGTTAAAACTCTCAAATATGGTCACTTAAAAAGTTGCAAATATAATTCTGTAAACGTCACAAAACCTTCCAAAAAGAAAAGATTTAGTGGGCTTCTAACTGTTCAAATACTGAAAGTACACGCTGAAAAATCTGGGTTTGCAAAAGCCAATGATTTTCAAGAGGATAATTAGATTTTTAATATTTAGATCTCAACCAGAAATCTTTGTACAGTTAGTATGTCAATGAAAATCAAGTGTCAAGGTTTAGTCAGTAGAACCAATGATGACGACTTTATTCTACTTTAATCAACCCATTTCCTGGGAAGCATTTCCTGGTGACAGCTATCAATCCACGTTTAGAAATAAATTGAGCTTAAAAGCGGGTCTTTACATTATTGTACTTCAAAGCGTTAAATTAAGGTTAAAATTAACACTTAATTCAATCACTGTGACCTCATCAAATATTGAAATAATTTGAGCGCACAAAATGTATTTCTAATAATTTTTTTAATTCTTTGAAATTTTTATTTTTTATAACGTTTATCATATATTAGTATTTAGCGTATTAGCACAGCCAAACATGAATATTGAAACCGGAGATCGTGCTCAAAACCTGTCCTGATGGGTGTCCTACCAAAACAGTTTGGAAGCCACTGGCTTTAAGAACCTTTAAACTCTGCTCCTGCTTTAGTTAATCTCCAAAGTGAAGTCCCAATGTTGAAACTGCTCTTGCGTGCACACACCAAACACGAACACTGCGCCGACTAACCCGGGAAAACAAACCAATCCCCTTTGGGGAGGCCCTCGGCCGACACCCTCGGAGGTCGCGGCCCAGCCTCCCCCACGAGGCCGCGTGCCCGCAGGCCGGGGCGGGAGCACTGCCGGGGAGGCTCCCGCGGACGCGCTGGGTGCCCAGCAATCCGGAGGGCTCTGAGTCACCGGCCGGAAGCCTCGCCCAGGATCAAAGCCGCCGGGAAGCTCGCAGCAAGCTGGAGGAGCAGCCGCCGCCGCCGCCGCCGGAGCCGGAATCTCCCAGGTACCCGGGCCGGGAAGCGCGCGGGTCCCCAGGCTCCCCGGGCGGAGGCCCCCGCACGCCGGGAGCGCGGCGGCGCGCGGGACGCGGGGCAGGAGGGAGGGGGCAGGAGGCGGCTGCAGAGCGCGGAGCAGGAGAGGACGAGGCGCCGTGGGCAGGATGGTGGTGGTGGTGGGGGCGGTGATCGGACCGGACAGCAGCCGGGCAGCTGTGCGCGGGGCTCTAAGGTGGCTGTGGGCGCGGCCGGCCGTGGCAGCGAGCGCGGGAGCGCAGACACGCCCTGGGCGGAGGGGGGGGGGGTCCCTCCAGGGGGCGTGACACCGCGGCCGGCTGACGCCACGGTGCTGCGATCTGCCAGCAGGAGGGAGAGGCGGGTCGCCCAAGCCCGGGGTGCTGGTGCGGGAGACGGCTGGGCGGAAGCCTTGGGGAGGGTGCGTGGGAGCAGCCGCCGGGCGCAGCAGGGAGACCGGGGCGCCGGGTGCCGCCTCGCCTGGAATGTCCAGGGCGCCTTGGGCAAGTTCCGGGGAGGTGCTGGGTCAGCGCCACCTCCCGCGAGGGGAGGCTCTGAGGCCCCTCCCTCTGCCTCCTCCCTCCCTCCAGGCTTCCCCTTCCTTCCTTTATCCTGTTTTTCTTCCATATTCTTTGCTTTTCTTTTTTTCTTTCTTTCACCTGCTCTTTATTGGCTGCGTTTTCCCAGTTTGAGAAAATGCTCTCCTGCTATTTCCACCTCGCCCGCAGCCACAGTAATTAATTGAGTGGACTCCCCACTTCCCGGATTCTCCCCAGTTCCAGCTCCCCCTGCTCGTTGAGCCTCTTTCTGGCCCTGCCACCTGTCTGTCCTCCAGCCCTGGGGCTGCCCTGGGCTTCAGCCCTTGTCTCTTCCTCTTCCTACCTGCAAATACCGGAAGTTCTTAAAAATTAGGTGAGTTTCTCCTCTTAATTTCATCCCATTTGCCTAGGATCTCCTGCAGTCTGGGTGCTCACGGCCCCCAATCTCTTGCTCTGGGACTTGTGCCCGACTCAGTAACCTGCCTGGATTTACAAACCTCTCTGGGCTGTCCCTGGTGCAGGGCTGCAGGGCCTGTACCTAGTCAGCACGTCTCAAATAGAATATATCACCTTCCTCATTCCATCGGGCTCCTCATACAAATTTCCAGTGGGTCACGGCCACCCCAAGCATCCATGACCTAGGAGTTTGTTAAAAGATAAACGGAGGCATATTTAAAAATTCAGTTCATCGGAGCACAGGGGAATTCGAATGGGGCAGCACCCAGTCTAGCAGGTAGAAAGGAGCCCTGAGGAGCTCTTCAAAAATCCAAGACTTATAAGCAGAAGGGAGTGGGGACAAGGACGTTATCGCAAAACAGAGGGTTGGGTATTGCAAAGTTATTTTCCTTTAGCGGATGGCAGGGGTCTGCCAGGCGGGTGACCTCACTAGGGCAGGCGAGGCTGTTCCCGATTGACTGGTTTAAGACTCCATTTCCGGGAGAGCTGAAAACTAATTCAGTTAGGTCTCTGCATCTGGGGCTGAGCATAAGCACCTCCATCTGGGGTCTGGGGTCTTGTTTTTAATCGGCCTCAGTGTACTCCCGGACTCCTCCTGCTTCCTGTCCCTCCTGTGATCCGTCACCTGTCACCTGGCCTGGCAGTGCCACCGGGCACCCTGCGGTGCTCATGCTCCCTCCTGCACTGTGGTGACACCGCGTTTTCTAAAGCCCAGTGCACTCCTAGAAGGCATTTTTCTAAACACCAGACCTGGCTTTCCAGACCATAGCTCAAGTTCAGACTTCTTTTCCAGGTGCGCCCTGTTCACACAACCACAGAGACGCGGTCCCTCTGGACCCTCCGCCGTACAATACACAGACCTGCAGCATCGCCACCCTCTCTCCGCTGCCAGTCCCACCCCTGCACCTGCAGCACTCACCTCCCCTCTCACCACCTCACAGACACTCCTGTCCAGCCGCCCCTCATCTCCTGAGCTTCTAAGGAAAATTAATTCCGCTTCTTTGTCTGGGGACTTCTGTAGCGCTTTGTAAATTTACCAGGTTACAGAGTGCAGGGCTGGCTTGAAATCACACGTTTATGTTTGCGTGTCTCCGGCGGGGTAGGGGGGTGCAGTGAGGGGAGCGTCCCATCCGCAATTATGGTCTTTAGTGTTCATTTTCTTCTCTAAACCATGTAAGGAAAGTTCTATAATAAATGTTCTTTGTATAGATTCACTTTTGGAGATGTCCGTAGGAAGGCGGAGTGGAGCAGGGAGACCACAGGCGGTCGGGGCCCTAGGAGGACAGCAGTGTCTCTCCCTTGGAAGCAGAAGGCTTTGCTTTTGCTGCCGACTCTGCTGCTCTTACAGTGAGAGCCTAGGACAGTCTTTAATGATCCAGACCTCATTCACCAGTAAAAGAAAAACTAGTTTAATCCCAATTCATTTTATAGGCTGGAAAGTCAAACCTTTCCACGTTGCTGTGTTTTTATGACACAGTGGAATGGTGTACTGGTGCCCAGAGGTATTGTTTCATATTACATTGAAATTTGTATTATATTGAAAGTCCTTTTTATTTTTTTAAAGATTTTATTTATTTGAGATTGAGCGAGCGAGAGAGCACATGAGCAGGGGAGAGGCAGAGGGAGAGGGAGAAGCCGACTCTCCACTGAGCAGAGAGCTCAATGCAGGACTCGATCCCAGGACTTTGGGATCATGACCTGAGCTGAAGGCAGAGGCTTAACCAACTGAGCCACCTAGGCTCCCTGAAATTCATTTCTATTTAGATTTATTGGGCAAGTTTCACTTTGTTTCAGGTACAACCCCCTTGAAAGCTTAATGTGCACACGAGACTGGGGGAAAGAGAGTTATTGGGTTATCCTGCCTCTTCATGGGTGTGACTTGGGACACACTCCCCAGGTGCCCGCCTGGTGAGCGTGAGCCAGGGTGTCCTTGCTGTGAGGCAGACGCTGATGGGAAACACCGTACTACTGACCTGCACCTGCCCCTGTGGAAATGAATTGAAGGAAGAAGAAACGTGGAAGAAACCAGAAGTAGGCATTTGACATTAAGAGCATTAAAATGTTAAGTTGGAATTGATGCGATATTCTAGTACCCTCCTTTGCCTGTGCAGGCAGAACAACACACACACACACACACACACACTCTCTCTCTCTCTCACACACACACACATACACACACACAGACACACCACTCACACCGAGCAGCCTAACCTTAGGCTCAGGTAGGATCCAATCCAGATGTGTTTGTCTTCACCTCCTGTTACCCGGCTCTCCTCCTCCGGGTCTCTTTGGTGCCACCTTGTGGTGGGCCGAGTGCTGTGCAGTTTGCATCCCCCTGGCTCCTAGCTCTTTTCGAAAAGTCCTCCAATGTAAGGCAGAGAAACTTGGGGCCGGAGGTGGCCTGCAGGCAGGCCGCACGCTGCTCTCTCTCGTGGGACTTGCCCACTGCAGACCCATGAGCTGTTGCACATCTGCCGCCTGACGGTTCAGGCCCTGCGGCAGAAAGTTCTGGAGTGAGGACTGTGAGGACAGTGTCTACGAAACCACCTGGCAAGTATAGCATGCTGCTGGGCAAAGTTTGTCACTACTGTACTCTCTTGGTTAATGCTTTATTATTCACTTATTTATTTATTAAAGATTTACCCGTTTATTTGAGAGAGAGAGAGAGAGAGCACAAGCAGGGGAAGGGGCAGAGGGAGAGAGAATCCAGAAGCAGACTCACTCCAGAACAGAGCCTGCTATGACCACGTGGGGCTCAATCCCAGGACCCGGAGATGGTGATGTGAGCTGAAACCAAGAGTCCGCTCCTTAACCTACTGAGTAACCCCTGCCCCCAAGGCGCCCCGTGGTTGATGTTTTAAATCATTTCTTTTAAACCTGAATTTGCCCTGCTTGGAGCTGTTGTAGAGTCTGTATTTAGAGGAGAGCCTTTATACTTGTTTGTTTGTTTGACATCACATTTTTTTTTCTTCCTAAATCAGAGGCATGGTATGTCTTCTCTTGAAAAAAATATTTTAAGAAGAAGCTTTCAAGGAACCAGTCAGCCATTGGAGAGGTTCTGGTTGAAACAGTTGTCTCCCTGTCTGCTTCCCACCCACTGAGTTCCTCTTTCCTCTCCTGCCCCTGAGAAATCCAGGAGACATGCCCCCCCCCCCCCCCCCCCCCCCCCCCCCGCAAGGAAGGCCTAATGAGATACAGATGCAAGAATGCTCTAGGAGGCACGGCTAATCTTCTGTGAAACTGAAAGAAGAAATAGAAATACCACATGACCATGCACTGGTTGATAAAAATGCACAGATGTGTGATGACTCTTATTGGAGGCAGAAATTCTAGTACTTTTGGTATTCCTTATTTGCTGGTTTTCCCAAACTGGAATCTATTTTTCTTGTGTAGCTTTAAAACTTTTGAGTTAAAAACATATATGCAAATAGACGGGAGAAAAGGGTAACATCAAAAAAAAAAAAAAGGTAGCTCGCAGAGTCATGGGATTACGGGTGACGATTTGTATTTTATTTTCTAGAATGTTTTCACTGGGAACAGCAAAGAGACTCAGGGAAACCAAGATGAGTTGATGAATTTTAAGAATTTACTGAATAGTAGTCCAGGGTTCTAGAAGGCAGAAGAGAAATAAACAATTAATGCAAGACTTAAAACAGCTTGCTGAAATTATAATCATTAAGAAGCTGCAATAATATCTCTCATCTTGGAGCAAGGGGGCCGCTGAGGTTCTGCCCCTGCCCTCCCATAGAGACTGGGAGGTAAGGGCGCTGTCTTCCTTGATAATTCCATTTTTATAAGAAAAGGTTCGAGGGATAGAGAAAGACTGTCCTGGGTTGAAAACAGGAGAGAGGCTTTCAAAATATTTCTATCTCAAAAGAGCAGAGAAACAATTACAGGGACAAGTTCTCTAAAGTAAATGCTCTAAGGAAAGGGAGGTCATCGAGAGGCAGGAAGGAGTGTGTCTAAAGTCTCTTCAAGGAGCGCCTGGGTGGCTCAGTGGGTTAAACCTCTGCCTTCGGCTCAGGTCATGATCTCAGGGTCCTGGGGTCGAGCCCCACATTGGGCTCTCTGCTCAGCAGGGAGCCTGCTTCCGCCTCTCTCTCTCTCTGCCTGCCTCTCTGCCTACCTGTGATCGCTCTCTCTCTGTCAAATAAATAAATAAAATCTTTAGAAAAAAAATTAAGTCTCTTCAAGTTGGGGGAAGGTCAAGGCTGGATCGGTCAGGCTGGCCTTGGAATTGATGCCTCTGACTCAAAGTGCCCACCCGATGACTTGAGATTTGAACCTCATGTTTTATTTCCCTGCTTATGGGCTCCCATGCCTGCTCGCCAGCCCTGTTTCAGCCACTCCACGGAAAACAGTGTATCTTTTTAGAGTCCTCCTGATTCAAAGTGAACTTTCTGTTTTCCCAGTAGCCCATATTTTAGGTCAGACCATCCTAAACCCGGCCTTAAAATTTGTTGAAATCCATCCAGTTGATTTCACATGACACGGTGACAGACATGTCATTTTTATTTACGAAGATTTCTTTATAGTAGGACGTTGTTTCTAGATTATGCTAGAAACACCAAACTGAGGGGAACTTGCAGCAAGAGGGCGCTTGTGGAATGAGGAAGAATTCAGGCTCTTGCCTTTTGCGGCTCCCAGAGGCTGCCTCCATTCCTTGGCCTTGCGCCGTTTTGACCTTTGCTTCTGTCGTCGCGTCTCCTCCTCTGACTCTGACCCTCCTGCCTTCCTCTTCTAAGGACCCAGTGATTACACTGAGCCCACCTGGGTTCTGCAGACAATCTCCCCATTTCAAGATCCTTAATTCAGTCCCTTACATCTGCAAGGTGCCTGATGCCAAGCAAGATAACAGAGTTTTGGGAGGTTCTACGTGGGCGTCTGTGGGGGAGCAGTTATTTTTCCGACCACACGCTGTGTCTACTGATGGGTGCTAATGGCCCGATGGCGTAACAGGGGGCGTGACTGATGTGCCTCCGTGTTGTGCTTTCCATGCAGACCTTCCCTCATGGACGATCTCTCTGAAGCAAATGGCAGTTTTGCCATCAACTTATTGAAAATGTTGGGTGAAGAGGACAGCTCCCGAAATGTGTTCTTCTCCCCTCTGAGCATCTCCTCAGCCCTGGCCATGGTCTTCATGGGGGCCAAAGGAAACACCGCTGCCCAGATGTCCCAGGTAGGTGTGCTAGCATTCTGTCCAACAAGAAAAAAAGAAGTCCCCAAATTTCACCTTTGTTACATTTTAAGTTTTGGCTCACGTTAAATATCAAATTGAAATGTAGCCGTTTGAATGAACTTGCTGTTCAATGGGTTCTTTGTAGTGTATGATTATACACTAGAAGAAAGCAACACAAATGTAGACTTCCATCTCCGGAGTTATTGAGAGGAACTGTATAATCTGATTGATCTAAAACGGGTTCTGTGGGACTTGAGCTACAAAGGAAGTAGTGGCAAGCACCTTAGGGAAGTAGTCTTTAACCTCTTTGTTATCTTAAGCTTCTCTGACAGTCTTGTGAGTGTCCCAGAACATTGCCAATGCACATGACTTCCCCATTGATAGCAGGGGTGCATGGGTGCCCTTTGGAAGTGTCTCTGGGGATGGCAGCTGTTGGGGGGGGCAGTGGTTTCTTCTGGGTGTCTGGCAGAGGGAGGCTTTGGACTGGAGCCGTTGGGAGATAGAGGAACAACCTTAATTTCCACTCTGACTTGACGTAGAAGTCCCAGTCTGGTCTACAGAATTTCTGTGAAATTACTTCAGTATTTGCTGTTGATTTCTGCTCATTCTTGTGTTCCCCGGGTTGTGCTAGATTCATTCCAGCTACCTCTTTGTCCTGTTCTGTTCTGTCTTCCTCCTGAGTTTTCTTTTTTTTTTTTTCTTTTTTTTTTTTTTAATTTTTTATTTATTTTCAGCGTAACAGTATTCATTGTTTTTTCACCACACCCAGTGCTCCATGCAATCTGTGCCCTCCCTAATACCCACCACCTGGTTCCCCCACCCTCCCACCCCGCCCCTTCAAAACCCTCAGGTTGTTTTTCAGAGTCCATAGTCTCTCATGGTTCACCTCCCCTTCCAATTTCCCTCAACTCCCTTCTCCTCTCCATCTACCCTTGTCCTCTATATTATTTGTTATGCTCCACCAATAAGTGAAACCATATGATACTTGACTTTCTCTGTTTGACTTATTTCACTCAGCATAATCTCTTCCAGTCCTGTCCATGTTGCTACAAAAGTTGGGTATTCGTCCTTTCTGATGGAGGCATAATACTCCATAGTGTATATGGACCACATCTTCCTTATCCATTCATCCGTTGAAGGGCATCTTGGTTCTTTCCACAGTTTGGCGACCGTGGCCATTGCTGCTATAAACATTGGGGTACAGATGGCCCTTCTTTTCACTACATCTGTATCTTTGGGGTAAATACCCAGCAGTGCAATTGCAGGGTCATAGGGAAGATCTATTTTTAATTTCCTGAGGAATCTCCACACTGTTCTCCAAAGTGGCTGCACCAGTTTGCATTCCCACCAACAGTGTAAACACCTGCCTTTCTAAGTGGGTTTACACCCAGGAGCGACATTTGCCACCGATTGGAGCAGCTTGATTGTCTGAGAGGTGCTACTGACATCTAGTGGCCAGAGGTCAGAAATGCTGCAAAATGTCTTAGGCACAGCCTAGGCCCTGCCATGGAGTATCTGGCCGGAAATGTCAACAGTGCCCAGGTGGAAAGGTGCTGTGGGAGGGTTAAACCCAATGCCATTGCCTTTCAAGATGGGATCATTTGTGATTTTCAGCGCAGGGCTTGTTGGAGATAGTCTCTGTCGGAGCAAGATGGCAAAGTTACAAGTCGTGTCCTTGTCTGTTACCAGGCGCTTTGTTTGAACAGAGGTGGAGAAATTCACCAAGGTTTCCGGTCCCTTCTCAAGGAGGTTAACAAGTCTGGCACTCAGTACTTGCTCAGAACTGCCAACAGACTCTTCGGAGAGAAGACGTGTGATTTCCTTCCTGTAAGTTGTCCTCACGCACTGATGTTAAAAAAATGGCAAATAAGAAACTGCAGAAGAACAGAGATAAAATATAATTCTGTTGCTTTAAAAATGTGCTTTGAATTGTACTTTTATAATTGTAATTTTGAATTTTATGATTGCCTCTGAATTATGTCCTTTTTAAAGTTTTTTTTTTTAAGAAGTTTTTATTTATCTGAGACAGAGAGAGAGCACACAAGCAGGGAGGAGTGTCAGAGGGAGAGGGAGAAGCAGACTCCTTGCCAAGCGGGAGCCCAAAGCAGGGCTTGATCCCAGGACCCTGAGATCATGACCTGAGCCCAAGACAGATGCTTAACTGATTGAGCTACCCAGTCACCTCTAAGTTGTTTTTGATAGATCCCTTCCAGATATCAATCTCAGTATGTCTATCTTCCTGCAAGCAGGCTTGCTTCTTCGGCTCGATCCCCTATGCCTCAGTGACCACAGAGTCCCGTGTGTTTACCTGGTTGTCCCCAAGCTCACCTCTGGTTATTGGGCGGTTCTGGCAGAGCTGGTCTCTCAAGGCCTCCTAAATTTGTCCCCTCTTCTAAATCACCACCACGACTGCCTGGGTCCAGACTCTCTCACTGGATCTCCTACATCATTATTTTGATTTTTTCCTGATGGATCTCTCCAAGTCCAGCCAGGTTCTTCCACACTACTGACAGAATAGTCTTTTGAAAATTAAAATTGGGCCTTAAAACTGAGGTTTTAAATCTGCGCACTTCCTGAGTACTAAAGCATATAATTCTCAAGTTCCCTGGTCCAGTAAAAGCCTGCCATCATGCAGCGAGTGAGGGCCAAAAAAATATGTTGCATCCATGCAGAGTGTCGCTACCTCAGATTAAAGAAGAGATCTGGGCAAACCCGGCTATTATCCTGGCTGGCAATTCCAAGGATTTTTCTGTGAGATTCAGATACATCCCTGTCCTGGCTCCTGTTGGGTGCGACCCCATGAAGGTCACTCGCTCTGGGCTTGAGTATCATTGGAGATAATTCTGGGTCTTCTAGGACAGGCATTAATGATCCCAGGAATCTTGATTAATTGATGTTCATTTTTGAATGTCAGCCTGATCTTTGGGGACTGTCATGGGGGGTACTGGGGACACAAGGAGCCACCTTCCCATTTTCTCAGTTGCTTGGCTCCTCTTTTTCTCTACATTTTCTTTCTTCTGTAGAAGCTAAAATATTTGAGAACAGGAGATGGGCGGAGGATGGGAGCCAATTGCCAGGCACATTATATCTGACACCAAGTTTTTGTGAGGTGAGTTGTCTGGGTTTTCCTGTACTGGGTACAGGCACTTCCTGACTTGACCCCAAACCACGTTCCAAGGCTCACCCCAGGCCACTGTTTTCACTAATCCACCCTCCACCCCAACAGCCTCCCATGGGATCCAGGCCTATCACGTTCCACTGCTGGAGGGACCTATAAGATTTCTGGATGATCTGGTTCTACCAGGGAGCCTCCCACTCATTCACAAAGCTCAGACATCGTGGCTGGTGTTGGTGATACTAAAACTGGTCAAAGAGAGCGCCCGGGGCAGACTCAGAAAATCAAACAGGAAGTCGGCGTGGAGCGGAAGTGCTGGGCAGGGAGGAGGGGGCGGTCCTGCGCATGCGCGCCGCTGTCCGCGTTCTCGAAGCCTGTGCGGCTCTGCATGTCCCTGTGCTGTTGCTCCCCGCGGACCGTGCGCCGCCTCAGGGCCAGCGTCACGTCTTCAGCCCCCGGTGTCCGGCCCCTGACACGGGGGTCCGGCCCGGTGGCGGCGGTCGCCACATTTTTGTCATTCACATGAATGAGTCTTCAAGTGCAGGACGCCCCGCACTTGAACCCCACACAGGTTCAGAGAGGAAATGTTTTCGCTCCGGTGCGAACTTGGCTGAAGAGGGCCCGCTCGTGTTCGCAGGCCTTTAAGGAGTCCTGTCAGGAGTTCTACCAGGCCGAGCTGGAGGAGCTGTCGTTCGCCGAAGACACAGAGGCGAGCAGGAGGCACATCAACGACTGGGTGACCGAGAAGACGGAAGGTGAGGCGCATGCGCTGCGCCGCACTTGGGGTGTTGGGGGGGGCGGGGAGGGGTGCGGGCAGCCGAGATCGCTGCGGGCGCGACTTCCGCGGCGTCGGCCGGTGGGTGTTGGCCGGATTTTCAGGCCAGCGAGGCGGTTCGCTTATGTTTCTCGGGTTCGTGAGGCCACGGAGGGGTGATTTCTAAAAGCCACGTAAACCGAGTGTGAGGGTCTCAGACCCTCTTTCCTCCGGAATGTGCTGGAAAATCTCCAAAAAGGCTTCCTGTTTGGGGCTGGGCAATCTTCTGTCCGAGGGGAGGGGATGAGAGCCCTGAGAGCAGCATGACTTTCAATGTAGGCTGTGGTTGAGATGGGCCGACGGGGCCCGTTATCTCCCAGCGGCCACGAGCACAGCTGGTTTTATCTGCAGGACTCGCCTCCCTCTGTCACGTGGCTGCGGCTGCGCGTGCCTTTAGAGCATGACCTTTGCTCCAGATTCTGGAACTGCATTTCCAGAATGGAAATGGAGCCTGCGGCCTCCCTGGTCCAGACCACACTCTGTCTTGCCAGGAGTATTTCCGCCAGTGCTTGACTGGGGTACCGAGAAGGGCATGCTTTTAAGCACTCAAAGTACCTAATATAATCTAGAGACTTCCAGAAATATGTGTGTGGGGGGGGAGTTAAATCACTTACTTCTTCCTGTGCTCACCTAGCAGGCGTCAGGACAGCCGTTCAGGCTTTAGGGTGCACCCACCATGTGTCCGTGTCAGCAACGCCCACGATTATACTGAAAGCCAATAAAGTAATGGCCGTCGGAAGGGCAGAGCCTTTCACGTTTTCCTACGTTGTATGTGCAGTCGTCTCTCGCTCTCCAGTTGATCCAGCAGTACTGGGTCCCCCAGGGAAGCCAGAAGCTTCTCCCTACATCACTTGCTTCCTCTTCATCAGATTGACTGCCGGCATGTTGCCCCAAAATATCAGAGCCACAAGGGACATTGGGGGTCACCTTGCCCCCGGTCTCAATGGAGAACTCAGTTTGGGCCCCTTTTTTATACCCCTGAATTCCTTCCCGCATTTGCTGCCTTCAGAAAGGCTGCTCTCACCCATTTACAGGTCTGTAGTCCTTCATCCTTCGGAAGCTTCTCCTCACCTAAATGAGATTTGAAGGTTGGCGTGGAGCAATGATTCTCAACCAGAAGCAGCCCCTACGTGACATTTGCCAATGGTGAAGACATTGTGGTTGTCCCAGTTGGGGAAAGGCTACTGGTGGGACATCCTACAACGCACAGGACGTCCCCCACAACAAAGGATGATCTGGCTTAAAATGCCAGTAGCCACATGGTTGAAAAATTATGGCACCGAGGTTGGGAAGCTTACAGTTAGAAGAAGTAAGACTCACAGGCTCTTGTCTCAGCTCAGCCACTTGCCGCCTGTGTGACGTTGGCAACATGTCAGCCAAATGCTCTGACCTGAATTTCTACATCTATAAATTGAGGGTAGAATGAGAGTTGACCTGCCTGCTTCGGGATTGCTGTTCAGGGACCAGCGGGGGTAATCCACACCGCGTGCGAGCACAGCAATACAGCCCACCGCCCTGTTCCTCAGGCCTCTGGGAAAACAGGATTCCAGTCTGGCTGGCAACCAAGTCAAGCTTCAGATGTCAGGAGAGTTGTTGGAAAAAAGCATTTATTCCCTTCCCTTCTCCCCCACGTGGCAATAAACCTCTCTCATATTCTTTGCAGGTAAGATTTCAGAGATCCTGGGTGCTGGGACAGTGGATCCACTGACTAAGTTGGTTCTCGTGAACGCCATCTATTTCAAAGGAAAGTGGAACGAGCAGTTTGACAGAAAGTACACAAGGGGAATGCCCTTTAAAGTCAACCAGGTAGGGAAATATTTTTCAGGTGTACTGCTAACGTCAAGTAATATGCTGGGAAAGATTATGAATGAATGGAAAAAATAATTTGTTTTCATACTATATTTATGAGTGAATTTCATGCTCCCTATGTATCTTTTATTGGAGAGGGGAAGAGAAAAGACAGTTCTGTGTTTGTGTCCTTGTATCTTCGGCCATATTATTTGGATTGAAAGAAAATTTCTTCCAACGCTTGGAATTATGTTTGTCTTGTGCTGTTGCTGTCTGTATTTACACAGACACCTTCTTGCAATGTCTTGACAACTATGTGTATATATTGCCTGATAACTTATAGCCATACAGTTCTGAACACAAGAAAAAAAGTGTTAACAGATGTTCAGGCAAACTTTGTCTTTATTTTTGGATCTTTTTTAAAAATAAAAATTGTATATAATGTGCATGAGATGATGATTTGATATAATTCACATAGAAATAATAGCTTTGGTCCAGCCAGTTAGCACACATTTTCCTCACATGGTTATCATGTTATTTTTGTGATGAGAGCACCTGAAACCTGCTCTCTTAGCAAATTTCCAATATTTACTACAGTGTTAGTGACTGTAGTCATCAAGCCGGACATCAGATTTCTAGACTTAGAACCTAACTTTAAAAACAGTTTTGTCCCTTCACTTTTGGGTATGATGATGGTTGGCATCAAGAGCCGTTAGCTTGAAATTTGACTCCATCAACCTGATGATGGCATGTTGCACAGAGATTTAAAAGCCTACATTTGGTAGAAGCTCTAGAATCAGTGGACACTGTGAATCTTGTCAAGGTCTTCTCTCCAAGAAAACCAAAGCCATAAAGCGAGTTATATAACTGCGCAACTTTTCACAATAAAAATATGTCTCTGTGGCCTGCCCATCTTTTCTTACTACATCCTTCAGCCCCCAAACCTGAAATTAGTTAATTATCCCTTTAACCTGGATAAATAATCTTTAATTATGAGGTCCCTGGGAGTGCTTCCCCACTGCATGTTCTCAGAAGAGAAAACCACAGCTTCTTCCAAAAATAATGTGGGGTTTTATGTCTGTGTCTGTCAGTTTTATTCTTGCTCACCGGGTCATGGTCGATCTGCTGGGACAAGAGCACGTGGGATTCCGTGCTAATATGTCACAGTGAGCATTTCACCTCTGTCAGCAGAGTGTGCGGAAATAACAGTTCTCTCACATGGACCGAGGGGTTGTGCAGATGAGATTTAGCTCATTTTCCGTGAGCCGTGCTCATTTTTCAGCCATCTGATTTTAATTCCGTATTTTTCGTTAGGAGAAAAAGACGGTGCAGATGATGTTCAAGCAAGCTAAATTTAAAACGGGGTACGTGGCTGAAGCGCACACGCAGGTCCTGGAGCTGCCCTACGCGGGGCAGGAGCTCAGCTTGGTGGTTCTTCTGCCGGATGACGACACTGAGCTCGCCGTGGTAAGCCCTGGCCGGGCGTCTGAGCGTCCATAGACTCGGGCTCAGCTCATGTCTTCCTGTCCGTCTGTCCGCTAGCGCATGAGGAATGTCCCCTTGAGGGTTGTTAGGAGTCCTGGTGAGCAGCGTGTCATGTCTGGGGTGACCATGGGTTTGCGTTTCTGGTGAGTGGGCATCCAGGAGTGCAACTGGTGGTGAGCACCCATCCTGATGGAGCTAGGAGGACAGACTTCCGAAATTATAAGAACACTTGCCTTATTCTGACAGGAGGGGCTAGTCGAGTCCCAGTAATTGTGGAACAAAAGTGCTAGACAAGGAGAGGGATTGATCTGGGCAGTGCTTCTCAGACAGTAACGTGTACAGGACTCTGCCGGGTGGCTTGTTAAAAGGCAGTTTCTGACTCAGGCCGCAAGGGCCTGGCATCTTGCATTTCTGCCCACATTCCAGGTGGTGCAGATGCTGTTGGTCAGGGACACACTTTGGGTGGCAAGAGTGTCAAGGACAGGTGAGGAGTATTCCTTAGACAGGAGGGGAGTGATCTCTTCCCACGACAGAAAAGCAACAAAGTTCAGGGTGCGAGAAAGTCAATTTGTAAGGAGGTCAGGGCCAGTAGTGGGCTTGTTAGCGGGCTTTCTGGGGCTGGAGCGCGGCCTCAGTCACGGTGTCTGGCTGAGGGAGGCGACTGAGGGCTTAATAATCGGCTCTTGCCGGAGGTACAGCCAGCTCCAGCACACCGATGCACAGATGTCGAGGGCAGGACCTGGCCAGTTTCCCTGGTTTTCTATGGAATCAGAAAGCTGTTGGCGTTAAGTCAAGGGTGAGATCTGTCACGGCTAGTCAAAATTAGAAGAGTCTGGGAATTCGAGCTAATGTCCAAACAGCCATCCCTGGAGAAGCGCTTTCACCTGGGCTGCAGGTGGTGAAGAGAAGAGGGAGAGGCGGTGGAAGTTCCTTCTTCCTTCCTTTCTTCACTGTGTCCAGACAGACAGAGTGATGGGTCTGGGAGGTTTTGAAGTGAACGCCAGGGAAGGCAGAAGATGAACAAGAATGCCGGGAGCCACAGTGTTGTCGAAGTCTCCAGCTCCGCTCTCCCCTCCCCAGAAGCCGTATCTTCCTTCCTGTTTGGATAATCCCTGGTTTTCCCGCTCTCGCCTATCAGAGTTCTGAGCCGTGCTCTGTCTCTTTTTTGTCAAACAATCTCTAATTCACATTAATGTGCATCACATGAATGTGATCCCTTGGTTGTGAGAACTTTCCAAACTATAAACATTTGAAGTGACTTTGGTACAGCTAATTAAAAAATCTCCTCTCTCTCAGTGCTTTTTTTTTTTTTAAGCTATTTCCCTTTTATATCCATAAAACAGGGAAAAAGATGAGAATTTGAGCGAAAATTTTTGGTGTGTGTATAAAGGGAGAATCTGTAGATTGTCTTGGACCAGAATTCATCTTATTGTATATCATGGGGGAGAGGGGAGCTGAGTGGGGAGAAGGGTACCAGGCTGTTGTTTATATTTTAAGATTCAACGACTCCTTTTTTCAGGTGGAAAAAGCACTTACGTATGAGAAGTTCAGAGACTGGACAAGTCCAGAGAAGATGACTAAGGATAAAGTTCAAGTTTTCCTTCCCCGATTGAAGCTGGAGGAGAGTTATGACTTGGAATCTTTTCTTCGAAGTTTAGGTATGACTGATGCGTTTGAGGAAGCCAAGGCAGACTTTTCTGGAATGTCAGCCAAGAAGAATGTGCCTGTGTCCAAGGTGGCGCACAAGTGCTTTGTAGAGGTGAACGAGGAGGGCACGGAGGCGGCGGGGGCCACAGCCGTGGTCAGGAACGCTCGGTGCATCAGACCCGAGCCAAGATTTTGTGCAGACCACCCTTTCCTTTTCTTCATCACACACCGCAGCACCAGCAGCATTTTGTTCTGTGGCAGGTTCTGCTCTCCATAGGGAGGTGCAGTCGCTGTAAACACCCTCCTTTCGCTTCTGCCAACCTTGTCTTAATACAGATTCCTGGGACCGAACTGGTGTGGTGGTTTGGATGCCCAAACGAAGAGTGTGCACCTGGAAAGTCTGTGTGAATGTCCTCACCGAGGATTCCACAGCCGCTGAGAAAACTGAGGCATCACGTGTGTGCAGTTTGGGCTGGAGGAGGCTGTGTGTGTTCTGGAGGGTTCGGGCAGCTCCGCTTTCTCATTGGCTCTGCCCTCACCTGCCTGTGAGAGGGCGGCCTGCTCCTCTCAGTCTGTTCTTGTCGTTTGTGGGCATCGTGAGGAGCACATCAAGGATCCACATCCCCGCCCTCTCTACTCATTCCCATCCTGCAGTGACCTCAGAGCTCTGTCCCCCTCTGCTGCCAGGCTCCCGTGGAGATGCCAGAGCCCAGCCCTGCTGCACACACAGCCCGAGGGGAACGCCCTGATGGAAAGCCTGCGGCCACCCTGTCTCTGCCCTGTCAGGATCCCACAGACCGTCCTGCATGTCCCGCATCTCACACAGTCCCTCGTGGAGACAACTCCTTCCGATCTTCTTGCTGTAACCCTTCAGGCCTGCGCTAGGAGGCAGAGCTCCGAACAAGCCATGCCCTGTAGTCTCCTCCATGCCCTCTTCGTCTGAAGCACCGCCCCCTCCCTGCCCCAGGACCTTCATGTGAAGCACCTGTCAGGACAGCTGACCCTCTAGGTAAGCCACATACAGTCACGTGTGGCTCCAGCATGGCCCTCCCTACAGTATTTTTTTTTTCCCTACAGTATTTTTTTTGGCTTAACAAAGGATTTGTATTGTAGCAATTTGGAAACTATTGAAAAGTACCAGACAACACTGAAGTCACCTACAATTCTGTCACTGTGAAATCAGTATTAATTATAGTTAATCCTATTCTGTGTATGCAAATATAAACATTATAAACATTTTAGCATGTTAATCATAGACTTCTGTAGCTATTTCTACCCTTACTTGACATAAACTCTCCTCAAGATAATTACCTATGTCATAATTTGATATGTCAAAGTGTATCTCTGTATATTTTCTATTATTGGATCTACTTCTAGATAAATTAGGTAATTAAATTTGTATACTCTTATGAATATATTAAATATTTGCTCACATTTTTAATATTTTAAAAGAAGTATTCCTAATGGTACTGTCAAGATAAAAGTTGGGGACATCTTGAGACTGTTTCCAAATTGGTCTCCAGAAAGTTGTCCTGGTTTACATCCTCCCCACCACTCTCCCCCTGCCCAAACATGACCGTTTACACTACTGCTAACTGCTGCTGGCTATTTTTTTTTTTTTTTAAATGAGTGGTTATTCCTGACTCTGTTTTGGATTCATAGTTCACAGTTACATGAACCATTCATATTACAGCTCTCTTTGTTATTTTTTTAAAGATTTTATTTATTAGAGATAGCGAGAGAAGGAACACGGCGGCGGGCGGGGGGAGAAGGAGACGCAGGCTTCCTGCTGAGCAGGGAGCCCTGTGTGGGGCTCAGTCCCAGGACTGGGATCATGACCTGAGCCAAAAGGCAGATGCTTAACAACTGAGCCACCCAGGTGCCCCTATATTACAGTTTTTACTTAAAATTCGTCAAGTTAGGGAGGAGTCAAGATGGCGGAGAAGTAGCAGGCTGAGACGACATCGGGTAGCAGGAGATCAGCTAGATAGCTTATCTAACCATTGTGAACACCTATAAATCCAACGGGAAATCGAAGAGAAGAAGAGCAACAATCCCAGAAACAGAAAATCGATCACTTTCTGAAAGGTAGGACCTGCGGAGAAGTGAATCCAAAGCGACGGGAAGATAGACCCCGGGGGGAGGGGCCGGCACCCGGCAAGCGGCGGAGCGACGGAGCACAAAATCGGGACTTTTAAAAGTCGGCTCCACTGGGAGACATCGCTCCAGAGGCTAAACTGGGGGGAAACCCAGGCGGGGTCAGCATAACCCCAGGACCCGCGGGGTCACAGAAGGACTGGGGGTGTCTGAGTGCCACAGAGCTCGCAGGTATTAGAGCGGGGAAGCCGGCTATAGCGACAAAGCCGAGGAGTGAGCTCTAAGCCCGGGGTTACCTTGTGCCGGTCGCAGGCTGGGTGGGCTCGGAGCGCGGCCGGAGGCCACGGAGACAAAAGCGACCCGGCGCTTTTCTCCAGCTCCAACAATTGACTGCTTTCCTCGAGGCGCGACCGCAAGCCAGGGAGGCGGGGCTATTGGGCGCTTTGCTCTGAGAGCGCACTGAGGAGCGGAACCCCAAGCTCTCGGCTCCTCTGGGCCGAGAGATTGGGAGGCCGCCATCTTCATTCCCGTCCTCCGGAACTCTACGGAAAGCGCTCAGGGAACAAAAGCTCCCGAAAGCGAACCCGAGCGGATTACTTAGCCCGGCCCCTGGCAAGGGCGGTGCAATTCCGCCTGCGGCAAAGACACTTGAGAATCACTACAACAGGCCCCTCCCCCAGAAGATCAACAAGAAACCATCCAAAACCAACTTCAGTCACCAAGAACAGCGGAATTCCACAGCAGGAGAAAGCAAATCCTACCTGGACAAAATGACAAGGCGGAAAAACTCACCTCAAAAAAAAGAACAAGAGGCCGTACCGAAGGCTGGAGACCTAATCAATACAGACATAGGTAGCATGACAGATCTAGAGTTCAGAATGACAATTCTCAAGGTTCTAGCCGGGCTCGAAAAAGGCATAGAAGATATTAGAGAAACCCTCTCCGGAGAGATAAAAGCCCTTTCTGGAGAAATAAAAGAACTAAAATCTAACCAAGTTGAAATCAAAAAAGCTATTCATGAGGTGCAATCAAAAATGGAAGCTCTCACTGCCAGGATAAATGAGGCAGAAGAAAGAATTAGTGACATAGAAGACCAAATGACAGAGAATAAAGAAGCTGAGCAAAAGAGAGACAAACAACTACTGGAACACGAGGAGAGGATTCGAGAGATAAGTGACACCATAAGACGACACAACATTAGAATAATTGGGATTCCAGAAGAAGAAGAAAGAGAGAGGGGAGCAGAAGGTATATTGGAGACAATTATTGGAGAGAATTTCCCTAATATGGCAAAGGGAACAAACATCAAAATCCAGGAGATGCTAAGAACGCCCCTCAAAATCAATAAAAATAGGTCCACACCTCGTCACCTGATAGTAAAATTTACAAGTCTTAGCGACAAAGAGAAAATCCTGAAAGCAGCCCGGGAAAAGAAGTCTGTAACATACAAGGGTAAAAACATTAGATTGGCAGCGGACCTATCCACAGAGACCTGGCAGGCCAGAAAGAACTGGCATGATATATTCAGAGCACTAAACGAGAAAAACATGCAGCCAAGAATACTATATCCGGCTAGGCTATCATTGAAAATAGAAGGAGAGATAAAGAGCTTCCAGGACAAACAAAAGCTGAAAGAATTTGCAAACACCAAACCAGCTCTACAGGAAATATTGAAAGGGGTCCTCTAAGCAAAGAGAGACCCTAAAAGTAGTAGATCAGAAAGAAACAGAAACAATATACAGTAACAATCATCTTACAGGCAATACAATGGCACTAAATTCATATCTCTCAATAGTTACCCTGAATGTTAATGGGCTAAATGCCCCAATCAAAAGACACAGGGTATCAGAATGGATAAAAAAACAAAACCCATCCATATGCTGCCTCCAAGAAACTCATTTTAGACCCGAAGACACCTCCAGATTTAAAGTGAGGGGGTGGAAAACAATGTACCATGCTAATGGACATCAGAAGAAAGCTGGGGTGGCAATCCTTATATCAGATCAATTAGATTTTAAGCCAAAGACTATAATAAGAGATGAGGAAGGACACTATATCATACTCAAAGGGTCTGTCCAACAAGAAGATCTAACAATCTTAAACATCTATGCCCCTAACATGGGAGCAGCCAACTATATAAACCAATTAATAACAAAATCAAAGAAATACATCGACAGTAATACAATAATAGGGGACTTTAACACTCCCCTCACTGAAATGGACAGATCATCTAAGCAAAAGATCAACAAGGAAATAAAGGCCTTAAATGACACACTGGACCAGATGGACATCACAGATATATTCAGAACATTCCATCCCAAAGCAACAGAATATACATTCTTCTCTAGTGCACATGGAACATTCTCCAGAATAGACCACATCCTGGGTCATAAATCAGGTCTCAATCGGTACCAAAAGATCGAGATCATTCCCTGCATATTTTCAGACCACAATGCTCTGAAGCTCGAACTCAATCACAAGAGGAAATTTGGAAAGAACGCAAATACATGGAGACTAAACAGCATCCTTCTAAAAAATGAATGGGTCAACCAGGAAATTAAAGAAGAATTGAAAAAATTCATGGAAACAAATGATAATGAAAACACAACAGTTCAAAATCTGTGGGACACAACAAAGGCAGTCCTGAGAGGAAAATATATAGCAGTGCAAGCCTTTCTCAAGAAACAAGAAAGGTCTCAAATACACAACCTAACCCTACACCTAAAGGAGCTGGAGAGAGAACAACAAAGAAAGCCTAAACCCAGCAGGAGAAGAGAAATTATAAAGATCAGAGCAGAAATCAATGAAATAGAAACTAAAAAAACAATAGAACAAATCAACAAAACTAGGAGCTGGTTCTTTGAAAGAATTAATAAGATTGATAAGCCCCTGGCCAGACTTATCAAAAAGAAAAGAGAAAGGATGCAAATAAATAAAATCATGAATGAAAGAGGAGAGATCACAACCAACACCAAAGAAATACAAACAATTATAAGAACATACTACGAGCAACTCTATGGCAACAAATTTGACAACCTGGAAGAAATGGATACATTTCTAGAGATGTATTAACTACCACAACTGAACCAGGAAGAAATAGATAACCTGAACAGACCCATAACCAGTAAGGAGATTGAAACAGTCATCAAAAATCTCCAAACAAACAAAAGTCCAGGACCAGACGGCTTCCCAGGGGAATTCTACCAAACATTTAAAGAAGAATTAATTCCTATTCTCCTGAAACTGTTCCAAAAAATAGAAATGGAAGGAAAACTTCCAAACTCATTCTATGAGGCCAGCATCACCTTGATCCCAAAACCAGACAAGGATCCCACCAAAAAAGAGAATTACAGACCAATATCCTTGATGAACACAGATGCGAAAATTCTCACCAAAATACTGGCCAATAGGATCCAACAGTACATTAAAAGGATTATTCACCACGACCAAGTGGGATTTATTCCAGGGCTGCAAGGTTGGTTCAACATCCGCAAATCCATCAATGTGATACAATACATTAATAAAAGAAAGAGTAAGAACCATATGATACTCTCAATAGATGCTGAAAAAGCGTTTGACAAAGTGCAGCATCCCTTCCTGATTAAAACTCTTCAAAGTGTAGGGATAGAAGGCACATACCTCAACATTATCAAAGCCATCTATGAAAAACCCACCGCAAATATCATTCTCAATGGAGAAAAACTGAAAGCTTTTCCGCTAAGGTCAGGAACACGGCAGGGATGTCCGTTATCACCACTGCTGTTCAATATAGTACTAGAAGTCCTAGCCTCAGCAATCAGACAACAAAAAGAAATTAAAGGCATCCAAATCGGCAAAGAAGAAGTCAAACTATCACTCTTTGCAGATGATATGATACTATATGTGGAAAACCCAAAAGGCTCCACTCCAAAACTGCTAGAACTTATACAGGAATTCAGTAAAGTGTCAGGATATAAAGTCAATGCACAGAAATCAGTCGCATTTCTTTACACTAACAACAAGACAGAAGAAAGAGAAATTGAGGAGTCAGTCCCATTTACAATCGTACCCAAAACCATAAGATACCTAGGAATAAATCTAACCAAAGAGGCAAAGAATCTATACTCAGAAAACTATAAAGTACTCATGAAAGAAATTGAGGAAGACACAAAGAAATGGAAAAATATTCCATGCTCATGGATTGGAAGAACAAATATTGTGAAAATGTCTATTTTACCTAAAGCAATCTACACATTTAATGCAATCCCTATCAAAATCCCATCCATTTTTTTTAAAGAAATAGAACAAATAATCCTAAAATTTATATGGAACCAGAAAAGACCTCGAATAGCCAAAGGAATATTGAAAAAGAAAGCCAAAGTCGGTGGTATCACAATTCCAGACTTCAAGCTCTATTACAAAGCTGTCATCATCAAGACAGTATGGTACTGGCACAAAAACAGACATATAGACCAATGGAACAGAATAGAGAGCCCAGAAATAGACCCTCAACTCTATGGTCAACTAATCTTCGACAAAGCAGGAAAGAATATCCAATGGAAAAAAGACAGCCTCTTCAACAAATGGTGCTGGGAAAATTGGACAGCCACATGCAGAAAAATGAAATTGGACTATTTCCTTACACCACACACGAAAATAGACTCAAAGTGGATGAAGGACCTCAATGTGCGAAAGGAATCTATCAAAATCCTTGAGGACAATGCAGGCAGCAACCTCTTTGACCTCCACCGCAGCAACTTCTTCCTAGGAACATCGCCAAAGGCAACAGAAGCAAGGGCAAAAATGAACTATTGGGATTTCATCAAGATCAAAAGCTTTTGCACAGCAAAGGAAACAGTTAACAAAACCAAAAGACAACTGACAGAATGGGAGAAGATATTTGCAAACGACATATCAGATAAAGGGCTCGTATCCAAAATCTATAAAGAGCTTATCAAACTCAATACCCAAAGAACAAATAATCCAGTCAAGAAATGGGCAGAGGACATGAACAGACATTTCTGCAAGGAAGACATCCAGATGGCCAACAGACACATGAAAAAATGCTCCACATCACTCGGCATCAGGGAAATACAAATCAAAACCACAATGAGATACCACCTCACACCAGTCAGAATGGCTAAAATTAACAAGTCAAGAAATGACAGATGCTGGCGAGGATGCGGAGAGAGGGGAACCCTCCTACACTGTTGGTGGGAATGCAAGCTGGTGCAACCACTCTGGAAAACAGTGTGGAGGTTCCTCAAAAAACTGAAAATAGAGCTACCCTACGACCCAGCAATTGCACTCCTGGGTATATATCCTAAAGATACAAACGTGGTGCTCCGAAGGGGCACGTGCACCCGAATGTTTATAGCAGCAATGTCCACAATAGCCAAACTGTGGAAAGCGCCTAGATGTCCATCAACAGATGAATGGATAAAGAAGATGTGGTACATATACACAATGGAATACTATGCAGCCATCAAAAGACATGAAATCTTGCCATTTGCGACGACGTGGATGGAACTAGAGGGTATCATGCTTAGCGAAATAAGTCAATCGGAGAAAGACAACTATCATATGATCTCTTTGATATGAGGAAGTGGAGATGCAAGGTGGGGGGGTTTGGGGGGAGGTAGGAAAAGAAAAAATGAAAAGATGGGATTGGGAGGGAGACAAACCATAAAAGACTCAATCTCAAGAAACAGACTGAGGGTTGCGGGGGGGAAGGGGGATGGGAGAGGGTGGTGGGGAAATGGACATTGGGGAGGGTATGTGCTATGATGAGTGCTGTGAAATGTGTAAACCAGACGATTCACAGACCTGTACCCCTGGGGATAAAAATACATTATATGTTTATTAAAATAAAAAAATTAAAAAAAAAATTCGTCAAGTTAGAATATGTTCTCTGTTAGGCCACATTCATTTCAGGGATCTTACTTTCCAAAGAAGACTTGGCCAAAAGTGAATCCACAGGACTAGAAAGTCTGCATCTTTTACTTTTAATCTCATATCTACCTCATACTAAAAAAAAAAAAAATACACCTTTGTTGAGATACAATTCATATAGAATAAACTACATACTTAACATGTTCAGTTTGATAAGTTTTGACACACGTAGCGCCCACGAAACCAAGGAACCAGTGGGCAGGTAACCAGGCCATGGGAGGCCCATCAGAATCATACAGCTCTCTGAAGTCTGAAAAATGACCATGAGCTAAAAAGACCTGTCAACCTTTACTCAGACCTCTTGGCTTTCCAAGTAAAGGAGACTAGGGGTTAGGGGGAGATTCCTCTGTGTCAAAGTCAGAGTTCAGTGGTCTCAAAATCTCTGGGCCGGTGGTAGATCAGGAGTTCTCTAGTGAAGTAGAAATGTTCTGTACAGCTGAAACCTGGCCCAGATGGGGGTCAAAACTGCAAAATCCTAGGAGGGACTCTGCATCCCAGGCATAACACCAAAGGAACTAATATGAAAAGTGATTATGATAACAGGACCCGTTTCCTAGAGTTGGCGAGAGAGGACTTAATGGGTATGTAAAGAGGCTGGAACAATGCCTAGTGTAGCAGTACCCAGCACGTAATTGGTAACTATAATTATTAGACAAGACTCAATTGCATTTTCCTGCATTTAAAAAGCAATAGTTAGAAAGTATGGTTAATTTTACATTAAAAAATATAATGTGCTCAGTAATGATAACTTGAGATGAGCAAGACTGTTGTGCTGAAAATTAAGAAATGCTATTGAAAGTCATTAAAGATGGCCAAAGGAAAGTGAGATATTTCATAACATGAATAGAGACCTTGAATTGAGAAGTCATCAGTTTTCCCTCACCTGTCCTAGAGATGTAATTTTAATCCAAATTCCAGTAATGTTTTCTCTGGAATTGAACAATTATATTCATTTAAAAATTTTTATGAATAAGCAAAAGGCTAGAAATACCTAGCGTACTTCTAAGGACAAAGATGGAGTTGCGGAAATCTGCTCTACCTGATATGGAAGCTTATTATTAAGGTTTAATAATATAATGTGGTGTTTACAGAGGGACAGACCAGCAGATTAATAGTACCAAAGAGAGCTCAGAAGCATACTCATTCATACGTGAAAATGGGAAATGGGACAGAATTGGGCTTGGAGTCATTGGGGAAATGACAACTCCATATAGTATGCTGGGACAACTTCCTTATATAAAAGGAAACAAAGTTAATTATGAGAGGTTAAATACCAAAATAGGAAAACCAAATTTTATAAGTTTTACAACAAAATATAGCAGAGTATTTTATGACTTTAGGGAAGGGAAAGGTATCTTAAACAATATATAAAAAGCGAAACAGGGCAAACAATTGACAAAATCAACTAACATACATTTAAAATACACGATGACAATTATAAAAATAAAGGCTCAAACCAGGAGATGATAGCTTAACATGTTTAGCCATTAAAAGACAAATATCCAAAAAATAAAATGTTTTCATGAAAGAATTCAGTAAGAAAATGGCAAGCCAATGGAAAAAAGGGTGAAGGCTTGAGCTACTTCACGAAGAAGAAAATGGAGGAAGGCAAGAAACCTATGAAAAGATGCTCAATATCATTAACGAAAGAAAGCAAATTCAAGTAGACATTAGAGATCAGAGGGAGGGGTGACCATGGAGGAAGGGCAGAGCAATGTTGTTGTCTTTGGAAGATGGAGGAAAGGGGCCTGAGCCTAGGAATGTGGATGGAGAAGCTGAAGAAGGCAAGGAAATGGATTCTGCCCTAGAGCCTCCAGAGAGAAGCGTGGCCCCGCATGCTCCCTGGAGTGTGATGACTGACTGGCAGAGCTCTGACATCATGAATTCATGTTTTATATCCCTCAGTTTGTAATAACTTGTCACAGCACCAAGAAGAAACTAATATTCAGCATGATGCTTTTCTTTTGCAAATGGTAGAAACACATTGCTGTAGAACTTACGAAAATAATTTATTATCTCATCTCAAGCTTAAAAAAGTACCTGAGGAATAACTAGGAATGTAGACTCAAGTGTCCTTAGGCTCACTCTCCATTTCTGGCTTTGCTATTTCTCTGAGTGTTAGCTTCCTTCTCTTTCCCCACAGAACTTGAGGTGGATCTCCACCCCTCCACCCATCAACTGTTGTCTTGGATTGACCCTTTTATCACTTAGTTATCATAGAATGAACAACAAGGACAAAGGAACCAGGACAGACTGACATCCTAGCTCTTTGTGAAACCCTACGGATAAACCAGAGGAAGTGGTAATATGAAGCTTAGAAAAGCATCAAGTGTCTGTTTTCTATCAACCTGTTTTGGCATTAATCAAGCAGTGATAGGTCTTACTTCATGGCTTCCTTCCATTAGTCAAAGATAAACACAACTAGAAAAAAATCAACTGAAAATATCATCAATCCGGTTATTTAAAAGGATCTGGACCAATAAAATTATCACAAGCAAAACTCACCTACTCTCTTGGTTTCCTCTTGCTGTCTTGATGGGTTACCAGTGACTCAGAGGCTTAAGCAATGTGGATTTGTTGTCTCGTGGTTCATGGTTCGGTAGGTCAGTAGACTTGGCTCTGACCAGTCTTACAAGGTCAAAGAGTGCCAGCAGGGCTGCCTGTCTCCTTTGAGGGGCTCTGAGGGAGAATACATTTTGGGGACATTCAGGTTACCGGCAGCATTGAGCTCAACGTGGTTGCAAATACCAAATTCCTATTTCCTTATTAGCGGTCACTGGGTTCTTTCTCCTTCTTCCATTTTCCAAGCCAGCAATGGAAGTCCAGTCCATCTTATACTTTTGGAGGGCAGGAAAACTTGACCTCTACCCATCTTAGGTTTTCACTGAAACTCTTCAACAAAAAGACAGATTAGGAGGAGAAGCACAATTCACTATTGCAAGCATTTTTATATGCTACTACCAGATACCCCACTCTCAGGTTGCTGCTAGAGAAATGAAATGTTCAAGAGACATAAAAATAATGCTCATAGCAATATTGTAGCTCAGAGCAAGAAAAAAAGTTGAAAAACTCTCTAGGAAAAATGCTGAATTATTTAAATGAATAAGTCATGTTGTATTCATACAGTGGAATCAGGGTCATCACCTTGCTTAACTCTGGGGCACTATTCACATTGTTAGCACCTTTCATACAGATCGTGATGTACTGGTGTCTTCTGGAGGTTGTACAAATTTGTATGGAATACCGTATATTGGGGAAAATGAGCTAATCACAGCTGTCAGCATAAAACAATGCAGAGCAAAAATCACAAGTGTCAATTGCATTTGCACAAAGTTAAACACTAGGCAAACTGATCATTTTGCTGTTAAGAGATATATACACGTAGTAAAGCTATAAAAAATTGAGGAATTTTCAATGCAAAATACAGGATACTATTAAATTCAGGGCAGGAATAGAATGTGATCAGTTAGGTCAACAGAAAGCTTCAAAGTTTTTCATGATACTCAGTTTCTTAAGCCAGGTGGTGGATATTAGATGTTTATTAAATTTACTATTAATTGTTAAATATAGAGAAATCATGGTATAATATAGTGTGAGAAAAATGTTGTCAGCTAAGAAAGCAGGTCTGTTAAGTTTAATAATCAAACTAAATGTAACTTCCCTATTAAAAGACAAAAATCTCTCAGATTGAAAATGGAGAGCAGTATTTTGCCAAATGTGGTTTTCAATGATCATATCTCAAAGAAAGTGACATAAAGTGAGCAGAAATGTATCAGGCAAATTTAAATAAAAGGACAGTAGAAGTCAAGCTATTAATATCAGAAAAACTAGACTCTAAGGAAATGAAAGGAAGAAATGCTGTCATTTGATACAGAAAAGGGTACCATTCACAGTTAAGATAAATTTAAACTTCAATGTGGCTCTTTCAATATGAGACAAATGGACACAGAAAAAAACAAATAATAAAAACTAGACAAATAAGTTCAATACCACACCGTACTTCACAGGAAGAGCCATTTTTGTACATCTTTACATTTCTGAAAGTAAGATGTGTCTTGACGTCATTGTCATTCTGTTCTCGTGTTCAGTCACAGTTGTTTATTTTTTCATTTCAAGTTATTGGTGCTATATATGTTGCATATAGTTGCCATTAGTTTTTGAAGATTATATTACTACTTGGCACGAAAAAATTACTGTGAATGCCAAAAATTATTATAGTGGAACAGTGATGTGAAATCTGATCTCAGAGAAGCAAACCCTTATGTTTGGTGGAATGAGTAAAATCCTCCCATTCTGTTGCAAAGCAGTGACCACGGTTTATAGAACCTAAGGAAGGGCAAGTAGAAGAAGGTGTGCTATAGGATTACCCATCACCTGTCAGCATTGAAGCTTGCAGAAAGGGGGTCAGCAGCCTGGAAGGGAATCCTACAGAGGCTAGCTAATGCTCTGCTCACGTTTGGTGGTGGTTGGTAAGTTCTTGATGGCCCAATAAACACTGTGACAAAACACCAGGAGCATCTATGGTTTTAAGCCTCATAATTATTTAAAGAGACTAATTCTGAACAGGCTTCAAGGTTAGTTTGTAATTTATTTTGCAAATATTTAATTTTACATTCGAACAAGTATAAGATATAATGAAATATACATGTAAATACACCCCAAAGAACTCTTTGCATATTTATAAAATAAAAATTCAAGTGAAATAAGGTATTGTATCCTAATGCAATTGGCACAGCCTTTATTTCCTTAGCAATACATGAAATAATAATGCATTTTAGAGCTGAGATCATTTTAGAATTGATGGATTGTGGTACAATCGATGTGATTATTTCTTTCTATCCTACCTTCCTGTCTAGAGGGCATCAGCATCTAGTGTTGAACTCTCTGAATTGATCATGGACAGTTCAGCTTTTCTGTTTGTTATTCTTAAGGCCGGAAAGATTTTCTGAATATTTTTCCCTAGTCCTGATTTTTTTTTTGATAATTATGTTTTAAATTTCACAAGCATACTTTCTAGCCTCTTTTTTATAATTTCTTTTTCATATCAGCCTGTATGTGTATGTGTATGTGCGCGCACGTGTGTACACGAGTATGTGTGATGAGTTCTGGAATTAGCGAACAATACTGATTGGGATTTTTAATGTTCTTGTCTAAATTGTTTCCTCCAGATCAGGTCTTCTGAGAGTTGATCAGCACCGTTCTTTATAGTAAACCAATGACATTCTTCAAAGTTCGTTGTAAAGCTTGTCTGTTCCTATCAAGTAATGCATAATTTTGGTTATTGGCATAGGCAACTCGCTTCAATGATCTCTACTGTTATATGTGTCTTCAGTAGGCTTCCCATCAAAAAGTGTGCTTAGTTGCGAAGACTCATGTTTGTGGAAAAGTGTGTCAACTTGCATCTGTCCCAGAGGGCAGATAGGCAGACAAGTCTGGCCTGGCTGCCCCATTTCCCACAGACTCCACTCTTCTGCCTCCTACCTTAACTCTCAAAGTTCAGAACCAGATGAGTTCTCCTCTTGGACTCTAGCATCCACATTAAAATCTCCTCTCTCAGGCCGGATTTTCAACATTTCTTTACAAAGGAGTTCACATTCTTCTGTATTCCCCAGAGAGCAGTTCTAGCTTGCTTATTATCACTTTGCAGCAGAAGGGTGGGGGACATGGAGCCAGCCGGAACCCCTGTCTCCCTGGGCCCTGTCCCTCAGCATCTGCTGACTCACGATACCCAGCCTGTCTGGGCCAATCTGTGTGCAGCTCACGGGCACAACGCAGAGTGGATCAAAGACAGTGAGGCCCCTTCTAGGCGCCAGTATCCGGTGACCTTGACCTTCAGCCCTGATCGGGGCCACCTCAATAACTGGGCAAAGACGAATTTGCAGAGAGTAGACTCCAGAGACTGGCTCCATGGATGGAGAGAAAGCAGCTGCTAGCAATTCAGAAGTTACTAACTAGTTATATGACCTTGAGCAAGTTATTTAGAGTCCTTCGGGTTCAGAGTCTCCTCCTTTGTAAGGAGAAAGGGTTTGCCCAGATGATCCCTAAGTACCTTCCAGCTCGAACATTGCCTAATAAACGTGCAGCCCAAGACTACTCGCGGCCATGTGCTTTACCTTCTTCATTGAGATTTTTCATTCCTTTGTAAGCTTTTGTTATTTCAAAGATGACTTCCATTGTTAGAAATCTAAATTGGCTCTAGTGTGCTCGTTATAGCGACACCTTTTCCATTTCAGTTAAAGACTTTGATGACAGTTTTCCGGAGAGAGCACGGCAAAATAAAATCATGTTTTCTGTTCTAACATTTGTTTCATCTTCATCTTTTGTCAGCGGAAATATTGCTATTTGTCATTTCAACATTTCCCAGTGACACTTCTTTCCTCATTTGGGGTCTTTGAAGTTTCTCTCAACAGAATGAAGGCCTTTGCTAACAGTTCTCCCTGGCTGCTGCTCCTGACAGAGAAAAGGGTTTCGGCAAGCCTGGTCCTGTGCTAATCAAGGTCTCTGGGCAGTCTCCCACTCTCCCATAAATAGAGCAGCATTCAATTAGCGGACCAGGATTTGGAGGAGAAAAACTGCCCTGGGGCTTTGTCTCCTATTGCTTTAGTGCCTTTGTTTGGAAGTAAGCTTATTTATATTCGACAGACCTTATATGCCTCTTCCCCAGGAGAGGCCTGGGGATCCTGGGTCTGGAGGCAGAAGGGACAGCTGACCTGGTCATCTCTTCCTGACAAGCACCGCTGGTGAGTGAAGCAGGCCATAGAATCCTTCAGCAGGGGGAGGCCTTGCTGATCCAGTGGGTCACAAAGTGTTCCAGAAGGTACATAAGAAATCTTTCTAGCTGCCTCCACATAGGTCATCTCCCCTCCAGATGCTGAACTGGGCAAGTGTGTTTTCTGAGAAACAGGTTTGAGATCAGTTCCCCCTCGGCCCCGCCCATTTTGAACTCAGGATTGTTCTGGTTGAAATCAGGTTTTTTCTAGAATACCCAGAACCTCTGAACTTCTGCTTTCAGGGGGAGATTGAATAAGGATAATTTTCTTACCTTTAGGTAGGGAGCAGAGAGAAATATTATGGGTGATGAGCGTGAGGGATAAACAAATTTTGTTATTGGTAAGGGTGACAAGTGATTAAGAAGGGATTTATTAGAAAGTCACAGAGATTCAACATTTGAATAGGGAGGGATTTTAGGCATATTTGAAATGCCACCTCCATCCTGTGGAATCCAAGACCCAAGAATCTATGACTTGTCCAGCACCTGGAGCACTGCCTAACACATTATAACAGTTTATTAAACAGTTTTGGATTAAGGGTCTAGTAGCACAAATCCAGGTCGTTACAGTCCTCAGTTAGGGGTGGAGAAAGCCCAGGGAGTGTGAGAGCCGGGAAGAGTCCCCGACGTTTACCACTCCTCCCTTCCCATGGTCTGTTCTGAGCCTTCCTCTAGGCCGTGAGACTTTCGCCTAACAGAACATCATTGCCAAGACCCAACAGGAGAAACCTGACCAGCATCCCTTGTGTCCACCTCTCTTCTGGCCCCACATTCAATCAATCCAACACCCCGCACTGCACCTGCCGTCTGCTCAGCCCCTCCTCGTTCCTCCACTCCAGGCTCATCCACTCCCTCCCCAATCCTTAAACTGTTATTAGGGTTATAATGTGAAAAAGGCAAGCACTTTCATACCATTCTGCACTTTTCAGGGCCTTCGTGATCAAATCTAGTCTTGTCCAAGCGATGTGGCCTTTTTAGGGTCTCTCCTCTCACGACTTCTTTATTCGCATTGCTTCCCATTCTGTCTCACGTGAACGTGAACCCCATCATCTGATTTATATTCCGTGATGCGTCATATCCTCATACCTGTGGGTGCTGGCCAAACAGGGGGTTTCCTCTCTGCTTCTTGCCATCCAATACCTGCCCTTGGAGCGCTTTGCAACCTGGAGAGCCTGACAGGGCATCCTGGGGAAAGGTAAGACCAGAGGAGCCCAGCTCTCAGAAACTGGTAACGGATTCTTCTATAACCAGGAGCCCCTAGTACCAATGAGTTTAAGTCTCCCCATTTTAGAGATGGGAAAAAAACTTACTAATGAGAGATTTTACATAATGGGCTGCAGATCATATACCTAATAAGCAGCAAAGAAGGATTTGACGTTACTCAGTTAACCTTCCCATCATATCACTCATCACGAGCGGCAGCGGCTACCCCTGTGGAAGGAAGGCACAACACCTGCCTTCTCATTTCCAAAAAGACAAGCTACCTTAATTATGCTCATTTCTATATTAATCATGGTGGTCCATATAGAATTTTCTTTTTGACTCTGGGTCTGGGCTGGAGACAAGATTTTCACTGCGGAAGCACTGGTGGTAATTATAATGGAAAAATCTCCATCCATTTAGAGCCAGGTTCCAGATTATGCGGGTCACGACAACCATTTTCCCAGGTAATTTCTCGCAGAATTTTGAGGACGTCTAAAAACATTTCCAATACGGTACCACTGGGTGTCGCTATGAGCCTGTACGTAGTGGTGGCGCTTTCCTTTTCGGGACTCATAGACAAATGAGGGCTTGTTTATTTTAAAGAAGAACTTCCGGGCTAAACTGGAATAGACCTATCAGAATTCTACTAAAATTCTGGATTTTCAATTTTATTTTTCAAAACTTAATATTCTGCAACTTTGGGTTTATTTCAGTGGACATACTCCAACAAACAAATCTTGTATTAAAAATAAAAAGCCTCATCTTGGTACACTGAACAGAAATAACAGAACCAGAAAGAAACCCTTAAAATACTGTCAAGGGCAAATCAATGCAAAGTGAATGGAATTTTTGGAATTGATTTCTTACAACTAGTAATTTGATTATTAGTGCCACTCTGGTTTTATCGTGCTGGGGCTGCTGGAAGCAGTTGGGTCCACTGAAATGGCTAAGACAAATAATATTGATTGAATATTTGTGGCGTGAAGACATTGTGTTAAATGATTTCTAAAGTCTATAAAGTGTATAAAGTCTAATCACCGTCATTACTGCGACCATTTAAATGCTTTACTTTTGTGTAACGCTCTGCAGCCTGTAAGGCACTTTATCTTAACGATCCCCATGAGGCGGAGGGCAAATGTCAAAAATACTCAGGGAAACCATTAGAAATCAAGGAGAGATGGGGAAGCGTCTGTGAGTTGCCTATAAAAATATATCAGAGTTTATTAGACACATCTTGATATTGGGCTGCGTGTTTTCCACAGTACTTGCTAAGATCATTAGATTTCTTCATGGCTTAAACAAACATTAAAGACAAATAAAGTAAAAGAACAAATGAATGACTGTAGAATTATAACCGTCACTCAGGGTCACCCCCTGCTGGGTGAAGAATCAAGGTCAGCCAAGGTGCCTATGTCCACTGCATTAGGATGACCATCTGGTCTTTGCTTTTTTGTTTTCTGTGTTTTTTTTGTATTTGTTTTTTAAAGATTTATTTATTTGACACACAGAGAGAGAAAGAGACAGCAAGAGAGGAACACAAGCAGGGGGAGTGGGAGAGGGAGAAGCAGACTTCCCGCTGAACAAGGAGCCTGATGTGGTGCTCAATCCGAGGACCCTGGGATCATTACCTGAGTTGAAGGCAGATGCTTGATGACTGAGCCCCCTAGACGCCCCGACCATCAAATCTTTGCTACACCTCTTGTACCTTGAGGTCTAGACCCGTCCGTAGAGTAAGCTGCTTATTAGAAGTGGTTTCAGATGTCTGCAGGAATCAAAAGTGCCCAGATTTCAAAGTAAAGACATTTTCCATCCTTGGATCTGCTGCACCCCACCCAGCACCCTCCTGATTTCCCCCGTGTGATTCCAATCTCACCAGATGGCACCGCCTTCCAACACCGTTCTCCAACCCAGACGTCACCCTACACCCCCTCTTTCTCTTGCCTCCAACGTTCAGTCACTCATGCCTTCTTGTCTGTTTGTCCTGTGAACACTGATGTCTCTTATAATCTTCCTTCAAATCTCCATACCCATGGCCGAGGGTCTCGTCAAGCTCTTATCATCTCTCTCAGAAAAAGGCTACTTCCCCAGCTTCTCCTCTCCCCCACCCCTCCACACTGTTGCCAGAAGCAGTCAAGAAAAGTGAATCAAGTCTCACCTAACCCTTAACTACCGGATGAAATCCTCTTTTCCATGCCATGTAAAATCCGCTCCCTCTCTACTAGCACAGCACCTGTTAAGTCTTGTACCACAGCTACACCGAACTCCCCAGCAAGCGTTCCATCAATTTTGGTTGAATTAATGCAGACATAAGTGACAGCGTGATTGGATGGCTAATGGACTTGCACCTTAACCTGCCGACTGTCACATCATTATTAAAACTTTCTTTTCGGGGTTGTGAAGTTTTTATTGGGTTCAAAACTCCTCCAAAACGGATGATCAAATAAATGTGTGCATGCATGTGAAAAGACTTGGGAGCACCAAGATGTAATTTTTTTAGTTTATCTGTGAATTTCTGGCTAGACAGCTAAGCAGCTTCAGGACGCAGATGGGTCCTGTGTTTGGCCTCTGGGGTGTGGCCAGTGGCTGCTACCGGTACCCTTGACTTTCTTCCCAAGGCAGCTTGGGGCCATTGCTGGGAGGAACTCCGCTCCCGTTCTCACTGCCGCAGACGGCTGGCTAACCTTGGGTAAGTTATTCTACTTCGGTTTCTCCTAAGCAACGTTAAAATAGCAACATTAACCTACCCCCCACAGGCATGTTAATAAGTACATTTTCCCCCAAAGTACAATGTACGAATTTTCATTAGTCATAGGGCTACAATAATCGTTAATTGTCCCTAGTTCTCCTTGTTATTTACTGCCCACTCAAGCGAAAGGAGTAACCGAAGGGACTGGGGTGGGGGGAAGTTGCAAAATATGCTGATGTACCAAATAAGTTGCCAAGAGAATAAAAAAAAAAAAGTGTAATCAAGACTGCCGAAGACCTTCTGATTTCCATCCCAACGAATCATTAGAGATTCTATTGCAAACTCATTTTCTTATCTCTTACCTCTAAGTCAGCTCCTCTGCCAAGGACTTAAGGACTCAATTTATCATCTCCCTTAACAGGTACCTTGGCTGCCAGTGTGCCTTGGCTCTGGATCTACCCAACTGATTTACAGCAAAATTGATCCTGACTCAGAATGTTTGTGCTCTGGGTTTTAAATGCAAATGCGTGAGTGCTGGAGTAATAGACAAGCAAGAGACAACCCTCCTCCTATGTATATGTAACTTTCACTCCCAGCTCCTCTTCTGAAAGAGGAAAATTGCCTTTAGAACCAACCAAGTGTATCATACCACAAAACATCCTTCCCTTCTCTCTCCTTCTATCAGGACATGCAAAACAAAGAATAAGGCAAAGGAAACTTTGAGTTTCTAGAAGGAAGAGTTTCTAGAACATCAAAAATCAAAGCAGCTTACCAAGGTTTATATCTCAGTTGACTGACCCAGTCTTTCCAATATACTTATTGGTCAGTTGACAGGACAACTACACTGAAACAAATCAGTAATTGTATTGAGCTTCTCAATACAGATGAATCAACAAGGCATTAGAAATATTAGAAAGTCCAGAAATAGGCCATGAAAGAGGCTTCCACATTCCACCTTTTAAAAGCATAAACCAACTAACCATAGTGTGTATCTAGTCCAGTTATGGACTAGACTGGACACATGCCTCTCAAGTATCTAGTCTTGGAATTTTCCTTTTCAGCTCACTAATATTTCCCTTCTAATATGGATCCCCCTCTTGATGTTTTATTTCTTAGTCACATGAACAGCCACCTCAAGCATCTTTTTCCCTCTTTTCCTCTGTTGCAAATTAATTAAAAATCCTCAGGATACAGATCATTAACGTATGAACCTTTAGATGCTGGGATAATACAAGTAGTGATTTTGCAAGTGAGAAAACGGAGACTTGCAAGGGTTTGCCCAGGATGCCTAGGTAGTGCCACAAACAGCTATGAGATTCATTCAAGAAAAATGAAATCAAATTTGAAGGCGCGAGTTCACCATTATTTGGAAAATAGTATTCATTTCAACTTCAATTCAACACAAAATACTGGCTTATTTCATTTATGTGTTGAACCATATGAATGAGAGTTTTTGCAGGTTGAAGATACTGTAGTGTGGTATGTGTATTCTACCCTGAGCTGTGATTATGAGAGCGCATGAGTCCTTCGTAGTAGTTGAACATTCACAAAGATAAGGTATCAGATAGAGCTCATTTATCACCTATTCATTGAACCCACATTAGACATCTTTGACTTGTCTTCTTACTCCATGTTTAATCGGTCACAACGTGTCCAATTTCAGCAATGCCTTCTCCTTTCCATTCCTAATATTTTTTCCTTAGATCAAGGGTTGGCAAACATTTTTGGTCAGTGACTGATCATATTTTTGGCTTTGGGGGACAGTCTCTGTCTTGACCACTCAGCTCTGTTCCTGTCACGCTGAAACAGACCGAAACAATATGTAAATGAGTGTGGGTGTGTTCCAATAAAACCTCAGGAACATTTGGCTACTGTATTTCCTCTGGGTTCCCACAGTCATTCTAATCTAAATCCTTAATCCAGTCCTTAGTAATGCTAATCTGATCATGCATAGCACTGTGGCGACACTTAAAACCTTTAACAGCAGCTGTCACCCTCTGGGAGAAGTCCAGATTCTGTTGTATGTTGTATAAGACCGTTCAACATTTGGTTTCCATAAGCCTTTCCCATGTCATCCCGCCTTACCTACGGGATACGCTATCCCATTGATCTCAACTGGATGGTGTACAGCTCCAGAAATCTTCTGTGAAGGTCTCCTCTGGCTCTTTGATATGTTGTTTATTCTGTCCAGGTTATGCTCCTTCAACAAAACCTTCTCTCAGTTCTCTAAACTTCATATCTCCTCTAGTTCTCATCTTGGATGTCACTCCCTTCAGGAAGTCTTCCTTGACCTAAGACTGGAATAAGTGATCTCCCAAGTACACCCACTAAAGAAAAAGATTAGGTCTGTTGTCATTGTGCTGTAAAATTACCCACTCACTTGGAATATCAGTTAGAGGGCAAAGAACTGTTCTTTACAGGAGCACAGGACTGGGAGGCACAATGTTTGTTACACGGGCCCGTGTATATGTTAATACTCTGAGGAGGGGTAAAATATGATCCAGCCAGAATGTGAGCATAGTAAATAATGCGTATTGCATGTAAAAATTTATGAATGACTTTACTATGTAAATTACTGATGTAATTAATCTCCTCACTCACCTTGTTAAGAAGGTCTTTCAAACAATCGTCTCTATTTTACAATTGAAAAACAGGGCTCATTGAAATGAAAAGATTTGTCCAAGATTAGAGGATGAATTAACAACACATTCAGGTTCGTTTTGTTTCGTCTTGTTTTTTTGTAGAGAAAGTCTTCTACTTTCCATGGTTTGGAGGTGGAAAGAAGATTACTATGAGTCTCGAACCTCAATGTGATTTAATATTATGCAAGGTGGCACTGCGATATCAGTCCGTGCCATCCGGCTCTAGTTGTCCCCTTACATATGTGGACATATTGTCTATTTCGACAATATGAAGGTAATTCCCCCAAACCTGCCACAGTCTGACTCGCCTGAAGGCTGGGCCCCGGGTACAATAAGTCGGGTCTGGGCACAGCCATTGCCTTGCCAGTAACCACAGAGGGAGAAGAGGACAGCTCCCAGCAGCCCCTCGCCTGGATCTAGTGAATAATTCATTAAGTTTGCTACTGGCTGGGGAACATCCTTCTTCCACTGATTACTTGCTTTTATCCACCCATTTATCTTCATTAAAGACTTTGTTTCCTTTCAAATACTGGTCTCCAATTTTCCCATTTAAAGCTATTTTTTCCTCTGGCTTTGAGGTTTTAAGGTTCACTCTCTTTCTACTCATACCAATGCTAACCACAAATTCCCAATAGAACGAGCATTGAAATCCTAAAATTGCCCTCACTGTTGAGACACAACCAAATTTCACAATGTTTACTCTTGACATCATTAGTATAGGATATAGACTGGTCAACTACTGTGACCCCTCACTAGAGAAGATTAATGATCAATTTCTGTGAAGATTAATGATCAATTTCCCTTGCCGATGACACATCATTTTACATAGCTGAACTTCTGAATAACTCAGTTAAAAGGAATTTGGCAATGGAATGTTTGATTTCTCACATTCCAAAATTATTAACAAAATACATATTCAATAGTCAATGTAAATTTTATTTTTTCCCCTCTGTATTTCAGTGATATTGAGGGAAAAAAGAATAAAATTTGTTTTGTTTTGTGTACTTTTCTATTTTAATATGCTCATGATTATTATGATTCTGATGCCACGATCTTTCTCCCATGCACTGAATTTTAACCTGATGATTTTATTAGTAATTAATATGATTAGTGGAAAAATTACCACCTGTTAATTTCTGAGCTCATTCTTTCTAATCTTTTTCTGGAGATGGGTACCATGTTGCCAGTATCCAATCTATTATAAGAGTTTTGAAAAATCATTGTAAGTTAATTAAGTTTCTTGACTAATTTCCTTAATAGCCTAGGGCATTTGTCATTCAGACCTATTGCTTAATACATGTCCGTGTTTTCTAAGCATTTTTTCACTTATTCTTTGAAAATAGCAATTTTTACGAAGCCTTCATTAGTTCCTAATTGTTCGAATTTATCTTCTTCATTACACCTGCTAAAGACCAATTTTAAAACGAGTTCATTTTCCCTGCTATTTTAGAGTTGTTTTTATATCTTATATCCTTTGTTTATTACAGAATTTAAATTATTCCAGTATATTTTGCCTTTGGTTTTGGGAACAGCTAAGAAAATCCTTTGTGTGTGTTTAGCGTAATTCGTAATAACTAAAATAAGGCATTTTGAGAATAAAGGTTTTTTCCTTCATTAAAAGAGTTATGCAGGTAACATTTCTTCTACTCCTTGTTAAATAAAGCATTAAACAGGTTTAGCTACTGAAGCTTGTAACTCACCTAGCTTCTCTTTAAACATAGCCTATTACCCATCAAACAGAGACGGTTTACTCTAGCATCCATGCTGGAAGATTATTTTACCACCCACCTAAGAAAATATGGTCCTAAGTAATGACAACTTAATTCTTTAAAAGTACTTAGGCAGACAGAAGGAACGACAACAATGACAAAGGGACGGAGTCAATTTTCTTTATCACAATGGAAAGTTTTTAGTCTTTGGTATTTCAAGTTTCTTCATCTGTAACTTTTGTCTCCATTTCAATATTTGTCTCCAAAATGCATTCTAATATGGAAAAATTAAAGAATGACCATTTTGAATTTAACAGATATCTGCAATTTATGTTTTTATGTTCCTCTTACAGATGGAACGTTGCAGGGGACTGGGTCTGAATTCCTGTTGGGAGTCATGAGGCTGGTCGAGGGCGTTGGCCGCTAGGTTAAGGTCTGAACTGATGCAGGCCTAATCCTGCCGAGGGCCGGAGAGCCCCGCAGATAAGCGTGGTCTGATGGTCTCTTGCCTTTTTCTCTGATCCCGTATCTCTCTCAAATTAAGAGCCCCTTGCTAATCTGCCGCAAACATCTCTCAGGCTTGTGGGCCGGAGCAACTTCAAGGAGGTAAATTATTCTGTACCTAGGACCCTGGAGAACTTTAGATGTGTACCGCGATAGACGGTTTCCTCCCTGGGTTGATGTCTGTCCGATGCCCACAGCCGAGCCATTGACATACACCCTGCCTCCCACAAAGGTAACACCTCATTCCTACTTCTCTCCTATATACTTAGTTTCTCCAGATAGCTTCTCGTTTTCCATTAACCTATATCCTGTTTTCCGGCAGACCCCAGAGTAAGTTACCAAAAGCACATATTTGTGTTACCTCCCATGGCTTTCTGAGGGACACGGTTACTCAAGAAGCAAGACCCTGTCCCCCATCCCCGGCGCCAGCCTGTACCCTTTATAGCTTAACTAGAATAACATGAGCTGAACAGAGAGAAATTTTCTGATGAGTGCTGGAGTCCTTTGATGTCCTTTGCACAATGTGACCCCCTCCCCCAAGTAAACCGCCTATACAAGAGGCTCTAAAATCAGAATAAGGATGGGGATGCCTGACTACTGACCAGAACTCGCCGTGTGGCTCTCTCATTCCTCTCGCCGACACCGCCCCTCCTTCGGGGATACCTGGACCTTCCGAGGCTGGACCCCGGCAAACCCCAAAGTGCAGCTTTCCATGTCAAGTACGTGTCTCCAGAAAGTTCCGGTGTGCCATCAAAAAGTTTTATGATAATGCTAAAAATGAGGTGAAACATCAGAAGTTTGAAAACAGAATACAAGCAGATGATGATAAAGCAAAGAGACTTTTTTTTTTTTTCCTATGTTAATTTTACGTCTCATCAACTATGAATGAGGAGGCTGGGGCCAGTACCCTATCTGCAATTTCAAGCCTTGGCTGATGGCTCTGCGTTCCTCCACGAGCTTCCTTCCCTCCTGGGGTCCCAGATCCATGCCCCTTTGGGCTACAAGTCAAATGTAGGTCTCACCCAGTGCTTTTGCCAGAACACCCAGGGCCCCAAGATTTCTATTTGTACCGGCGATCTTCAGCACCCTCCCGTCCTCCTTGCCCACCCCACCGCCCACCTCGTTCTCCTCCTTCGCACACCCACGGACGTCCTGGCGCCGGGTCCGGCCTTTCCATCTGCAGGAGCAGATTCTATTTCCCTCACAGCTTCTCTCAGAATTGACAGTTTCGCTAAAACAAACAAAAAAAAGCCCCGAACTAAGAACAAAACAAACAAATAAAACACTTAATGGATTTCCTCACAGGGCACCACGCGGGCCACATCCGAGCCTCCGTCCCCCGCGTTGGACCCGTTGTGTTTCTGGAAAGCTGCGCGCCTCCTGTGATCGGTATAGCCCGGGCTGACGGAGCCCTCACTGTCTTCTCAGCCCTTCACCCAACAGCCGCTCAAGACTCAACTTGCTGCTGGGTTTAAACACACCCCTTTCCCCTTTCCCCTCTCCCCGGTCCCCACGTTCCCCCCCCCCCCCCCGTCACCTCTGACCCATTGCTCCAAGCCCAGTTCTTTAGGTCGGCCCAGTCCCAAGGACACCTTTGGTCCCAGAGTCCTGAGGGCGCACGGGGTGTCCAGAGTGAGGCCATCTGAACTGAGGGTGTGTTTCCGTGCCCCTGGGCACCGAAATCCCAGATTTCACTGGGAGCCCTGCGGTGTCTTCTCCCCCCTCTCCTCCTGCTTTTGAGCGCTCTGCCATTCCTCAGGGCTGGTTGTTGCCAGGCTCTCAGGCCCCCCTCCTCCCCCACCCTTCTCCCCTGGCTTCCCAAATGTGGAATGACGAAGCCTGGATGAAACTCTACAGTCATTTACATCCCACCCGGAGCATTTCATCCGGAAGCTCAGCGAACCTCGGCAAGGACGAGGTGACTCCCACTGCCCCCAGTCTGGGGCACAGAGGTTTGGCTCTTCTGATCCGAGTTGACTGTTGCTGGGGCTTGGCCCTTCGGGTCTCTGTTTCTCATACAGAATTACAGCCATTCATGGTGAGGCCAGTCCTTCCCTGACAGTGGGGAGGGGCTGTGTGGTCTGTGAGAGCTTGAATACCTATTTGATGGCAAATGGCATGCTTAGGGTGGCAGACAGGATATTTGTCTGAGAGTGGTGGGCAGATGTGTTATTTCCATAGATACCAGAGGGCGGAAAGTGGGTTAGGTATTTCATGCACACGCTGGATGTCAATGCTGTTCTAAAATAGGAAAGCTCTATCGGTGATGAAGCGTGAAGTACTACCAGATGCGGAGGCTAATGTTGGTGGAAACCAGTGTATAATGCTGTAGAGAGCTGATTCTTCATAGAAAATAATAGCCTGCTCTGGGTCTTTTAAGAAAAACTTGAATTAGTTTTAAGACAGTTGTATTAGAAAAAATATAAATGCCAGGCTGTTATGAGGGCGTGTGGTGGTGGTCTCTGGGGGGCTATCGGAAAGGGGGCATGTTGTGACGGCCCAGCATCTCTAAGCCTTCCTCCATCCAGGGTGACCCCACCATGTACCTAGAGAACCCTGCTCAGCCTTGTCAGTGATCAGTGAGAGAAGTCAGAACGGTCCTCTTGAACCCAATAAAGTCCTTTTCTCCCCTCTCTCCTCTTAGTCTCTCTGGGGCTTTCTCTGTGTATCTTGGGTGAGGGTTATCTCCGAATACAACATGGCCCAATTCTATCTGATCCAGTCACCCCCCGCACCTTGGGTGTGCCTCAAGGAATGAATGTGTGTGTAAGTCAAGGGGATCAAGATTCTAGAATGTGTTGGCCTGGGAAGCTCATGCCTATGTCAGCATGCAGTGACAAGATTCGAGTCTCATCATGAGGAAGAAAGACCATTTTCTCCTTCTGGCATCTAGAGAAACTGTTTCCAGGCCAGAGTTGCAGGGAGTCTTTTAGCTATGTGGGTCAGACAGAGCTGGAGGTGGGGACTCAGCGTCCTCTGGCACCGGGCATGCTTTTCATTTTCTCTTCTTGGATGGCCAGCAGTCACATTGACTCAGTGGATCTGAGGGAACCCAAGAAAGGTGCTAAATGTCTGGGAAAGACATGGTTACAGAGCGGGAGTGGAGTTCAGAAACATTTCATTCATTAAATGGTGGGGGGACAATTCATTGTACTGCCTGAGACATATCAGTGCCTGAATCATTGAAATGATCACTCCCCCCTGATATTTTCCTTCTCGTGTCGTGCTCACCAAAGAAACCAGACTATGTTATGAGATAAGCCATAAAGTTTTTATTTCAACATCTGGCGCCAGCAAGTTCGTGTATCTTCACACCGAACCTGCCTTCTCAAAATCTTTCTGAATGGAGATTATTACCAAATGAAGTTGTATCCATTAGTTCTCTCTTACTAATGACAGAATACAAGAATCTGGCAAAAAGGAAAATTTATAGCTTCACTCATTGCTTGATCTAGGCTCTTGACGGACTTCGTCAGAGTTTAGTTTTTTCTTCCATTTCTGGGCTCTGACTCCTCTTGAGTAGCCTTCAGTTGAGAGACTGTGGTGGTCCCCAGCACGGCTTGACTCATACATGTCCAGATTCAAGTCTGTCGATGTGAGAGCAGAAAACTTTTCAGTAGTCTCAAAACAAGCCTTATGTGGCCAAGAGACCGTGCCTGGGTCCCATCGCTGTGCCTACGTTGTCTGTTCGCATGGGCCACAGACAGTCCCATGCCCATGGTAGCATTAAAGACGGGTTGAAATGGGGGAGATGTGGTTTCCCACAGAAAATTCAGAATCTTCGAGGGATGATTTTCAGCCATCACTCTGCTGTTTAGACGGGACCAATTGGACGATGATGTAAAGAAAAGTGGGAGCCGTGAAGAAAACAGGATTCAGTCCTTTCTAGCCCTTTCCTGCCCTCTCCTGTGTTCTTCACTGAGGACAAGGCAGGAACCTACCTTCCTCATTCTGTGGCACAGCAGCGCATAGCCATGATGGGGAGGATCCAAGAAAAATAATCTTACAAGTGTATTAAAATGAAAAACAGAAAACCGTAAAGCCGAAGTGACAGCAGCAAGGGAAAGTCAGAAGGTGAAGTTCAGAGGCTGGTAACTCTGGCGGGGTTGGTCCCAGCCCTGTTTGCTCTGCCCCGGGGCTGGGAGCGAGGAATCCTTTTGCAAAGTTTTCAGACTCAGCACATCTGTCTGCCTGAGGGCCCCATGTCTTGGGCAAGCAGCTTTGACAGGCTCTTTTTACCCTCCTCACTAGCAGGAGCAGGGCTGAAACCCGAGGGAGCCGGCAGCCTGTTGCCTCAGGAGGAGCCTGTCATCGTGACTCCTATCCCCGCCCCCCCTGCGGGGCAGCCTTCATGGCAGGATTTTATTTGACTCTTCATTTAAAATTGAGATGCATTCATGAGCGGCATCTTTCATGTGCAGGTGAGTGGTGGGAGTAGGTGGACCCCACAGACGTGAGGATTTATTTTTCATGTGACTGTCTTTATGTGACACATTAAATGTGAAGGGAACACCAGAGAGAGAGAGAGAGAGAGAGAGATCGTGTGAGGAAGGAAGGAGGCTCTGCTTTTTCTTTCTCCTGCACCCCTCACAGTGGTGAGAGGACAAGCTGAGGGCCCGGGGCTGCCCTGCCGGCTGGTTTGGGTCCGAGCTTATGTGAGGAGATGCTAAGCCTGGGGGGCCCTGTGGACTGCTGGGAGGACAGAGATCTGAGGAACAGGGAGCCCATGCTGACTCGCTTGATGACTCTCCATGAAACCTGTGTCCCCTCAGAGTTTCAGTGTGTATATACTTTGACTAAGTGATCGCTAAAGTGCCATCTAGCTTTGAAGACTTGAGTTCTTCAGTGGGATCTTGATGCTGTCTCAGCATTATCGCCATTGTTACGTCCTGGGGATTGTGGTCAACCTTCACATCCGTGATCCCATCGAACCCGCACTTCAGCCTCACCAGGGGCATATTACTAGCATCGTCTCACAGAGGAGGCTACCGGGTCCCAGAGAAGTTACACGACGTGCTCTAGACTACTCAGCTGTGAAGAGGCAGAGCCAGGAAAGAGAGCCAAGCTCCCCTCTGTTTCTGAAGTCCGTGATGCCTACCCAGAGGAAGGCAATTTCTCTGCCAAAGATGGATTCATTTTTTTTTTTAATTCATGCATAAATTTACGATAACTTTTTAGTCAAGTTTATCTAAAATCAAACACAGATTATTACGGTTTTGAATCTGAGACAATTGGCTCTCATAACAATACCTATTACCTTATCTGTAAGAGGGGAAGAGTGATTCTATTTGTACCATCATTGATGAGGCAAATGAAAGTAGTTGAAGTAAGAAGTGTGTGGAAACTGGCTGAGCATTGTGGGTAGGAAAAGGCCGAGAGGTGCCTTTCTTCCTTCTTTATTAAACAAGGGTGGGATCCTGAGAAAGAAGGCATCACTTTGCTACGGTTGCATGGAGCAAATTTCGATTGGGTTTCTAATAATCTTTTGTTGGGGTTTGTGAATGAAAAAGCTTGAGACCAGTAAGTTCAGTCTCAAGTCATCTACGGCCTAGACGTGGTTCTCCAATCAAAGGCAAAGAATCTTCCGAGAGATTTCATGTACGCCCTGAAAGCCGTGAGGGCACGACTACTAGAATGTGTGAGAGGAAGCCAGAGATGTCCGCGCAATAGAAGAAACCACTTATCCACAATTTAAGCTGTTCAAAGACTGAACAACAGCCTCAGAAGACAGTGCATCTTCGGTCATCCCGGGTCTTCAGGTGTGAGGGGCAGAAGGCGGTCGTCGTTGGGTAGGGTTACACCGGAAGTCCTTTAACAACCCTCTGGGCGCTGAGACTCTGGGCCTCAGAGACCCTATGAATCTGCTGCGACCTAACGGTGCTATTGATGTGGCTTGAAGTGCTGGGGTCTGGAACCCACGGCCAAGAAAGAATTCTTGAGTTGTCTTTGGTGAAAAAAGGTGGTTTTATTAGAGCCTAGGGACAGGACCCACGGGCAGAAAGAGCTGCTCTGGGATTGTGAGGGATGCCTGATTATACAAGATTTCCATCCTAAGGAGGGGGAGGGGGATGTTAGGGCTCCAGGAAATTGAGACTGTAGGTTTCTGGAAGTTTGGCTATTGATACGATTGCTTTTTCATGTGACTCCTTAAGACAGTTGCAAACTGACAGACACTCACGTCAGGCATGACCTTGATCTCTGTCAGTTAACCATTTATTTTTCCCTTTCCTTTATTCTCCGGCAGTCAGGAGTGCCTGAGGTATGTCCTGTATAGTCCACCTTGGGGGAGGGAGGGGTTGAGGGCTGTTAGCCCGTGCTTTGCCCGCAGGTCCCCCAGGCTTAGCATCTCCTCGCATAAGCTCGGACCCAAACCAGCCTCTCTCATCACTAGGGAAGAGATAAAAACCTCAGGAAGTTTTTTTTTTTTTTTTTTAAACTCATTCGTTCATTGCGTGTGCACGTGTGTGTGTGTGTGTGTGTGTGTGTGTGTGTGTGTGTGTGTCTACGGGGCCCTAGGCTAAGCAGCACGAGGGATAGAAGTAAGATATATTCCTTCCCCGGGATGAGCTAATAGTCTGACAAGGGAGGGATGCATGTAAAATAGAAAAGGCAATAAAATTTGACTGATGTTATGTTGGAAGCCTCCATAAAGCGTAATGGGTTGCACACGTGGAGGTAATCAGTGCTTTCTGTTTTTGGTTTAATAGCTTGTTTGCTTCGTTATTTGGCCTCTCTTTGATTTTGAACATCTGAAATCAGCCCCTAGCTTTTTCTGAACCAGTTCTGGATATCAGCTCCGCAAATAGCAGTCAAGGGGAAAGGACGCTCCTCAGTGCCACCCAAAAGGAAACGGACTGGTAAGTCTCCCTGGAGATATGATTTGTGATTTAGTAGTGTAGGTGGGGTCGGAGTAATGGGAAAGCATGGGCTTACTCTGGTATCAGGGATAGTGGAGAAAAGAGAAGCAAAGGAGAGTCAACAATAGTTGGAACTCACTCGTCCATCTGTACTTCTGGGCTGTTTCATTTCCAAGGATAGAATCAAACCTTCTACTGACTGTAGAATGGTAAGGCTTGGGGGATGCAAACCAGATGTCTTAAGTTACTACGCTCAACGTAACACATTATAAAAGAATCTAGAATGAGCTACCACACCATAACCTGAGAATGTTGCTGTCGTGACCTCCTTCCTGTGTGATCCCATAGAAGAGGCTTCAGATAAGCTTTACTCCTTTACTCCTTCAATTTTTCTTGGAAACACTTGTTTCTCTCTTTTGAGAACGTCCAGAGAAAGGGATTTACTCTTGTTTGTTCGGCATCCACTGCCCACAGGGTAAGAGCAAAGCCCATGGCTTAGTTACAGAAGCTGCGAAGTCAGTGCCAACTTCTTGCCATTCTTACCCCTGTACCCCAGCCGGGTCCTCACCGACGGGCTCCCTGTCCCTCAGACATGCCACCTTGCATAAATCGAAGCCTTGCACATGCTCTTCCCTCCATCTAGAATACCCTTCCCAAATTTGTCATTAGCTCCTTGGTGAAGGTTTCTCTCAGGCACAGTTACGGATTGTTCTATTTTCTGTGCTCCCCTGATTCTGTTCCTGTTTGTGTTTCGGCCTTTACCGTGTTATAATGAAATATGTTTTTACTTAGTTCTGGCTTTCCCTTTTGATTATAATCTTCCGGAGGCCTGGGACTGTTATATTAATTTCTAAATCTCCATAGTTGATTACAGTGCTTGAGGATGGATATTCGATGGATGTCTGAAAAATGAACAAGGTAAATTAGATATATCTGGGAACTGGGCGAAATCGTCTCTGTACTCTCAGCATACCTATTTATTTCCTGTCATGGAAATAACATGGAAATAACGTGGTGAATTTATTACACTGTTGTGGAAAGAACATGAGTCTAAGAGCCAAGTAACACCAACATATTGCCATCCCAGTCAGCTATTAGATGAACAAGCTTCAGGGAGTCACTTAACCTGAAGAAATCCTTGGTTTCCTTATCGGTACAGCCAGTGTTGAAGGAGATCGTCTTGAAAATATCTACCAACTAAAAAAATCTGTAATTCTGTAAAGCAGCCCATGGCCTAATAATAATGTTCAGTCAATGCTAAATGTTATTATAGAGCAAAGGGTTTAGTGGTCACGGAGCCATAAAGCCTGGATTTGAATGCTGGATCTGTAGCCCAATGGTTTCGTGACACTGGGTACATCATTTAATATCTAAGCTTTAGATTGCTCATCTGAAAAATGGGAAGGAAATGCTAATTTTACTTTGGGACCATTGGGGGCATGCAATAAGATTATTCATCTGAAAGTGCATTTTGAATTTGGTTATTCATTATTTACCCCACAAGTAGTTGTTAATTATGTCATGGCAGCTAAGATGAAGGCACCTTCATCTCTAGGCTGACCTACCTCAATCATCTCCTGACCATTCTCCCTGCTTCCAGAATAGAAATTTTAACAATTAAGTCTGATCACATGATTCCCTTAATTTAAACCCTCTAATGGCTTCCATTTTAAACTTAGAATAACATCCTCACTCTTTACACGGTCTATAGGAACTTAGGTGTTCTGACCCCTGGCTATTTCTTCAATGTCCTACCTGACCCCCCAGGCCACAGACCTACTGTCCTCCTATTAAGTGAGCACATTCTACCTTGGATCTTTCTCCTTGGTTTTCCTTTGGCTGGGTTCGCTCATCATTCTGGTCTCTATACACATATTAAATATTAAAAAGATAGTTCCTGTCCACAGCACACCTCTTTTTACCTGGAACAACTCTGTATCTCTTTACCCCTAAGACTCACAGGTGTTCAGTGACTTGTCCAAATTACTTAAACATTAGAGATTAGATTGCTCCCAAAATAAAACAAAATTGATATGAGAAAAAGCCTGCCTTTTTTTTTTTTAAAGATTTTACATATTCTTTTAAGATTTTTTAAAAGATTTTTTTAAGATCAGATTTTTTTAAAGATTAGATTCAGATACGCTGGCACTATTCTACTTCTTTAATGTAAGAAGGGCCACTTCCAGGTTTGCTGCGTGAAACTTAACTAATGCAGCTGTCACTGGGGTCACCAATGGTCATTATCGATATGGGCGGTGCAGCTGTGGATTTCACACTATTTTTCATATTCTGCAAAGCATGGGACATAGACTAGATGAATGCCTCAAGTGTGCAAGTAATATGAAAATTGGGACTGCATTTCCCAAATGGCATGCCAACACAAAATAAAGCCATGTATCCCGTAGTCGCCAGATTTCACCAGTAAGCACGATTTTGTGTGTTTCAGAGATGAACGGAGGAAAATATCGGACAAACACATTTCACTAATGATAATCTAGCTGTAGATAGGTAAATAGATATGAATTGACTGCTTTTAAATGATTATGGGAGATGCTTAACTGGGCCACAATGGGCATAAATCAATATCCACTCTTCCAATCTTTTTCACAGCATTAGAGTAAAGAGACAGTAAAAGTACTTTTAAATTAGTGGGTGACTGGAGGGTAACTAAGGAGCAAATGCCAGTATGTTGAAGGTCGTCTGTCCCAGTTTCATGTGCCCAGTTGAAAGGTCCTACTTGGTACTCAGACTGACATTAAAAATGTCTTTTGTGTTTGTCATTTCAAAGTCATTAGTATAACATTTAGGAAAGACAAGCAAAATTGAATAAAACAAAAATCACCGCCAGAGGTCACTATTTTATATTAAAAAATATATATGTCTATATTACCCCTCCCCCGCCCCCCACGGTTGAAATTCAGGGACTCCACTGCACATGGGATCTGAGCTCCAGCACAGGGCAGGATTAATCTCCTGACAACAGTAATCTTTTGCCTTATTTCTAAAACCCCGAAAGCCTGTCAAGGTTTACTCAATATGCCTTTGAAATTAGGAAACTCTGAGCACTGTCTGTTGTGTAGCCAAAGGGAGGAGAATATAGTTCCCGGGATATGAAAATGGACACGGGTCGGATGCACGGCAGAGTGAATAGAAGTTGGGATGTTTCTCTTTCAGAGGACTGGTGTTACCTTCACATGCAAAAGTTTCTCTTTTCAGAGTTCTTTAGGTTCTCTTTCAAGGAGGAATAGGCCAGAAAGCCATGAGGATAAAGGGTATTTTCTTTATATATTGCAAAATAAAGAAAATATCTGCATCTTCAAAGCAATAGCTATATGCCTAATAAAATTTCCTGATAGTCCCATTCGCCTAATTGCTGATTATTCTTTCTGGTGAAGCAGCATCAGTTAACTTTGAATTTTCTGACTCTTGCTCATTATGTGATGATGCCCTAGGGGTTGGAAGGATATGCAGCCTTTAAAAGTTGCCTTTAGAAAGAGTTGGATTTATACAAGCAGGAGGAAAAAAAAATAGTGGGTTTTGAAATTGTTGAACTCAACATTTTTCAGGCCTTGGTGTCTGTGGTGATTTTGGCATTGTGTGGTTGACTTGACTTGGGAACTCCAGGATCAAAAGTGGGCATTTGCGATGCTTTTAGAAAAGAGTGTTTTTCAGAATGTCTTGTAATTTAGTGTATGTGTTTCTTGACATCTATGAGCTCACCAACATTATCACATACAGGAGCTACAGAGAGTGTCAGCAAAACACTGGCCACCCAGCATGGTGGGAAATGCCATAAGGACCCCGGGAGGACGCTATCTGCTGTCTCGAACAACCTAGACAGCATTCGAGTCACTTTATAATATCTACAGAACACAAAGCGATGTTAGCACACTTAGGGCTTACTATAATCTCTTTCTTAATTAACTAAATTTACAAATATGCCACTTACTTTTTATCAATAAGTCTTGAATGTTTTATAATCCAGAAGAGTTCAAGAATGAAACACTGGGGTTTTCATCTTAGCCTGTACATAGTATATGATATTTTCAAGTTGTTTCTCGAGAGCTTTGAAAAGTGGTCATGAGGTTTGAGTATATTAAACCAGGCTTATTTTCCAAAGTTCAAGCTTTAATTTCTTCTTGAAAGTCTCTTAAATAGCAAGGAAATTTTAGTCGAATCCAAACATAGACTCTTTATACACTTATTACTGTCTATAAAATCATGAGTACCAGTAGTGAGGAAGTTGAATAAAACTAAATAAGTCGAACTAAAAAAAGAAGAGAAATAATTATTCTTTCTCCTCTCAAAGAAGTAAAAGACCACTGAGAAATTCAGTCAATAAACATTTAATGAAAAACTACTTGAAAAGATCTCTTTAGAAGTTGTGAGAAGAACAGCAATAAAAAACATAAAGCCATTGTCAACAAGACAGTCACTTAAAGTGATCATACATGTATACACATCACAGCTACTAATTACTTATTTGTCATCCACTTACTGAGTATCTGCAGGGTTTCAGACATTGAGAAGAATGCTGGGAACCAACAGTCACAATGATGATCGTATGACTAAGGACAGCAAGTACTATCCATTGAGAGCCTTTTATGTGCCTGACACTTTTCAGGATTTTTTCATTTTGTTTTAACCCCATTTAAAAGTTAAAGAACAGAGGATTAGAGAAATTAACTCTCTAATACAAGTGTTCAGAGCTCTTTACCGAACAGGCAGCTAAATTCTGTTTTGTTTGGCTCAAAAATTGTTCTGCTGTATCATATCCCGGTAACACACAGACACAGAAGCCAAGTCTGCTTTCCCTCAAAGGTCACAGGTCATGAAAGGGATGCAGACATAGAAACAGTTACAAAACAATGTAGTCATTGCGATCATCAGGTATATCTATATTCTAATAGGTATTAGGGAGGAGGGAGCTTCTGTCTCTCGTGGCCCATTCACAGAAGAGACGTTAGTGCCATTTTGAGTTCGAGTGTGAGTAGGAGTTCGCTACACAGTCAGAGAAAGGAAGGCACAGGATTAAAAAGAATAAAAAAGAGCAAAGTTCCATTGTGTGGGGGGGAAGTCCATAGGGTTTAGTGAGCCTTTGCAATGGAGTGCATTTGTAGAATTGACGGGAACTACGCCAGCAGAAGGCGACCAAGAGCGTGAGGGGGTTCACATACGCATGCTAAGGAGTTTGCCTTTTATTCTGTAAGCAGTGGGGAGGCTTCTCCCTCTCCCTCTGCCCAACGCCTCCACCCCCCCACCCCCTGATACCCCCCCTACCCCCGCCGCTGCTCTCTCTCCAACATAAATAAATAATGTCTTTAAAAAAAAAGATTGCTTTTGGGAAAATACAGACAGTGACTCCCCTCACAGAGACCGAGAGCTTTCTCTCAGAGACTGAGTTCTTCCCTTGGCAAGGGGTGTTACAAGGAATGAAGATAAGGTCTCTCTGTGGAGGGGGAGAGTGGCAGGTTTGTCAGTGGGTCCTACAGAAGATCAAGATCTCCTTGTCTGGAGTTCCTCCCCTGTGACCACAATCCATTATGTGTGCAGGCTCATCTGCATTGCCCCCATAGTCCTAGGGGGGACAGGGAGGACAGGGGGGACCAATCAACCCCAACTTGAAACCCTTCCTTTCTCGAATAACAAACTGTCTATGTTGATCTGGACTCAGCGTGTGGTTCCCGCCTCCACCATGGGATTGCTTGGGGCCGTGACAAAGTGAAGCCTGGAGAAGAGAGGCCAGGTAGGGAGTAAGTTTGCAAAGAAAAGGGGACCTTGATGGGTGCGAGGTGCATGTGCAAGTGCAGGGAGGGAACCAGTAAGTGCCTGGAAGTTACTGCAAATGAAAAAAGTAGTATGATATGCGGAGGATCTGTACAGCAGGTGATTAGCTAGACCCTGTCTTTTTTTTAAGATTTTATTTATTTGACAGACAGAGATCACAAGCAGGCAGAGAGGCAGGCAGAGAGAGGAGGAAGCAGGCTCCCTGCTGAGCAGAGAGCCCTATGCGGGGCTCCATCCCAGGACCCTGAGATTCTGACCTGAGCCGAAGGCAGAGGCTTTAACCCATGAGCCACCCAGGAGCCCCAGCTAGACCCTGTCTTAAATAATCGCGATGATTCCTAGATGGGTAATGATGAAAACGATGGGCGCTGATAGGGTGGGGAGCCGAGAGTCCAAGGGGGACAAGGTGCGGAGCAGCGTCCAGGCCCCGTGCGGAGGGCACCGGGCGTGCATCGTGGGTTACACGAAGCTGCGGGACTTACTTCCTTGAAGAAAGAGCATCACTGACTGCTCATCCCACTCCCCCGTCTTCTCGGCGGGGAACGGCAGAGCGTGGGGAGGCAGGCTTCGTTTCCGCATCCCCTTGGGGACTGGGATCGCTCGTTGTCTGCGGGGACGTTGCATCCGCCCACGTGGACTCCTCCTTCGCCCCGTGCACCTGCGCGCTCCATCGTGTCACTCGTCGGACGTCCGGAGCCCGGCCACGCGCGACAAAACCGGGAGAGACGACGTCCGGGCTTCGCTGTGCACGTCGGTGTGCGGCCCGCTGGGCTCGGCTTCGCCCTTTGGACCGATAACCACCACCTGCTGTCATCACGGAGGCTCCTGGGTTTCTCCGGGTTTCTCTGACGCAAATAAAAGAACATGACTCGTATTTTTGTGTCAAGTTCCAGGTTGTATTAAACGTGCTTCTTGAGATCCACTAACGACTTCAGTTTCTGGCATCCTAACACTTGAGGACGTTCCTGGGATTTACGGTAAGGAGTGATGTGCGAGGGAGAACCATGCCTCCGAGCTGGACCTCGTTAAAAATAAACCGGCAGTGAAAGGAGCTGTTTAGGAGTTGGGATCCTTCTAGGGACAGAGACACAGCCCTAGGGGAGCAAGTTTACAAAGCAGCCTTGAAGCCAAAGAATTCAGAATGATTTCGAGGGTTGCTTTAATAAGAGAAAAAGTTTTTACTGCTATTTTCTGGGCGAGCATGTACTGCATGCAAGAATTTTTTTCTTTTTATTTATTTGCTGGTTTGTTACTTACTTATCTGATGTGAACATTGTCCTTCCCTTAAAATCTTGTTTTGTCTACTTTTCTCATGAGAAAAGTCAACTAGGTGGTTTGAGACTTCTTACTGCTTATAGATTTCTTATTGTTTATATGAATGTTAAACATGACGTTTTAATTTTCACTAGGATGCATGTGTTCCTGAAAGGTGCTTTTTAAAAGAACTGACTTTGGGTTTGTTACATTTACTGTGGTATAATTCTTCCCTTCATTTTATTCATCTTCTGAAAATGTCATTAGTGGTAAAAACTAAAAAGGCAAATGAAGATGTCTGGGGAAGCAAGCTGCCCTTGCTTTTCCTCTGGATAAATTATACAACAAGGTTACTCTCCCAATTAGATAATGTCTTGGGAGATAACCAGTCACTTTCTAAAAACAAGCACATTTGAATTTTAAAATGAAAGGTTTGAAAAGGTGATACATTTTCAATCTCTGGGCTAAGTATAAAGTGTAGTAGGACGATATGGGTGTGGGAAATATGTCAAGAGACTTTTGTACACTTATCTACAGACATATACAAACAAATGAGTGCATATGTACATATGTAAAAATTTGCATAACCCTTTGAAAATATTTTTGGTTGTTTTTCATTGTTGAGTTATTGTTTGAATTTATTTCCTTCAGTGTTCTCCTGTTGCTTTTTGACTACAATGGCTCCATTAATATTAATATTTTTGAGGGAAGGAAGGGATTTGGAGGGAGCAGGATAGGAGTTTTGTCGTTCTTAGGTTAGATGAAAAGATCTAGGACTGGAAATTTCTAACTATTTGAAACTCTGATTGATCCCAAAGGATACACACTTTTTGTGGCCATCTAATGAAGTAAACACAAATTCTAAAAACTCAGTAGCTAATATAGAAATATAATGATAAATATATTTGTGTACTTAATCTAAATACAAATTATCAACAAGACCCTTAACTTTTCGAGTCAAAAACTTTTCTCCAGCGGCTTTTGTAACTTTAACAAAGATATTAAAGTACTTTGTACACTTTCAAAACTACTTTTTTTTTTAATGTCATTTCTGGGAGTATTTATATTTTTCAGCAATATAAATCATAGTCTCCATTTAGCCTGACGCTGCTGGTTCAGGAATATGGAATACAGTATTGCTTTCTGTAAGAATGAATTGACTTCACTATGAAATAAGGCTTTCTCAGTATCAGCCCTGCAGAAATATATTGGTTACAGCTAAAATGTATGGTTATGCTTCGCTAAAACATACAGACATTATAAAACTGTATATTGGTTTCGGTAACAATGTATTCTTTCCAATGGATTCATGTGGCTTTCAGCAAGAATGTATTGATTTCATTAAAATGTGCTCCTTGAGATAAACAAAAATTCAGTTAAAATGCATTGGTTTCTGTTAAAGTTCATTGACTGAAGTGAAGAACATTACACTGTTATTGGGTAGCCTCAGGGTTTGGTAAGTATTGAATAGAGAAGCATACATAAGTAATAATAAAGGCTGGGGAAAACAAAGATATTATAAACTGTATAAAGATGTAAATATTCAACATGCGTTATTAGATTGAATTTTCTCACAGGCAACAAGAATCGGCTCAGGTACTTTTCACAGTCACTACAACCTCAGCATATTCTGAATTCATAGGAATTCAAGTTAAATTAATGCATAGAAACTCTGGTTTTCCCTTTGTTTAAATTACTCCCCAGGAGGATGTTAGGGCCATAGGATGCTCTTCAAGTCACATATGGTCTGAAAATTTCCACTTTAAAAAACAGGATGGTCTTTTGGTGAGTTAATGCATTTTTTCTCCCAATAGGGTCAAAAGTATCTGCAGAGAATAGACCACTCTCTGGGAGAATCCAGTTGATTTTGCTTAATCCCACATTGTGTCTTCATACTTGTGGAAAAGGAAGAGAAAGGAGGAAGAGAGAGGAAGGGTAGGTATAGTTAACCATATTTCTTGTTTTGGTTTCTGAACAAAGGAGAACCTAAGATTCCTTGGGGTGAATTATATTTCAACAGTGTTAATTATAAAGCCGTCTAGCTTTTATATGAGCAGAATGGAGGCGGGTGCATTTCATTTGGGGAAATACTATTTTCTCTATTATCATTTTAGATTATCTGAGCCTTGAGAGGCTAGAATAGAAAAATTTAAAAATATAAGCAAAAATAAAAATTAATTTAAAGCACTTGATATTTTATCATTCATGAAAAAATCACTGTTTATATTTTGTACCTGTTTTTTTTAAGATTTATTTATTTATTTATTTTTAATTTTTTATTTCTTTTCAGCGTAACAGTATTCATTGTTTTTGCAACACACCCAGTGCTCCATGCAATCCGTGCCTTCCCTAATACCCACCACCTGGTTCCCCCAACCTCCCACCCCCACCCCTTCAAAACCCTCAGATTGTTTTTCAGAGTCCATAGTCTCTCATGGTTCACCTCCCCTTCCAATTTCCCTCAACTCCCTTCTCCTCTCCATCTCCCCTTGTCCTCCGTGTTATTTGTTATGCTCCACAAATAAGCGAAACCATATGATAATTGACTCTCTCTGCTTGACTTATTTCACTCAGCATAATCTCTTCCAGTCCCATCCATGTTGATACAAAAGTTGGGTATTCATCCTTTCTGATGGAGGCATCATACTCCATGGTATATATGGACCATATCGTCTTTATCCATTCATCCACTGAAGGGCATCTTGGTTCTTTCCACAGTTTGGCGACCGTGGCTATTGCTGCTATAAACATTGCGGTACAGATGGCCCTTCTTTTCACTACATCTGTATCTTTGGGGTAAATACCCAGTAGTGCAATTGCAGGGTCATAGGGAAGCTCTATTTTTAATTTCTTGAGGAATCTCCACACTGTTCTCCAAAGTGGCTGCACCAACTTGCATTCCCACCAACAGTGTAAGAGAGTTCCCCTTTCTCCACATCCTCTCCAACACACGTTGTTTCCTGTCTTGCTAATCTTGGCCATTCTAACTGGTGTAAGGTGATATCTCAATGTGGTTTTAATTTGAATCTCCCTGATGGCTAGTGATGATGAACAATTTTTCATGTGTCTGATAGCCATTTGTATGTCTTCATTGGAGAAGTGTCTGTTCATATCTTCTGCCCATTTTTTTATATGATTTTCTGTTTTGTGTGCATTGAGTTTGAGGAGTTCTTTATAGATCCTGGATATCAACCTTTTGTCTGTACTGTCATTTGCAAATATCTTCTCCCATTCCGTGGGTTGCCTCTTTGTTTTGTTGACTGTTTCCTTTGCTGTGCAGAAGCTTTTGATCTTGATGAAGTCCCAAAAGTTCATTTTCGCTTTTGTTTCCTTTGCCTTTGGAGACATATCTTGAAAGAAGTTGCTGTGGCTGATATCGAAGAGGTTACTGCCTATGTTCTCCTCTAGGATTCTGATGGATTCCTGTCTCATGTTGAGATCTTTTATCCATTTCGAGTTTATCTTTGTTTTGTACCTGTTTTTAACAGAATTTTTATGTTTCATAACTATTGTCATATTTATCTCTTTTAAAACAAATGTAATATTAAGTCATATGGACTTTGTTCTAAACTGTTCTTCAAGGTGTATAGGAAATTGCATAAAACATAAATGTAGAGCTAAATGAACAATTATATGGGTAACATTTGACCAAGATGGCCTTAACATTCCCAACAGCTGGACTAACCTTAAGACAAATTTCTTCCAGACTATAGGCCTCTGACCTCCCTTTTCTTAGAGCATTTACTTTAGAAAACTTGTAGTTGTAAATTCTTTCTTGCTTCTTTGAGATGGAAATCTTCTACCACCCAAGAATGTCAGTTCAGGAAGGACCCTAGAACCACCCTCTGAAATGGAATCATCAAGAAAGACAGGTGGGAGGCAGGAGCCTAATTGTTGTGTCAATTAGCAAACACAGATGGCCTGATACATCAACCAGCCGCCCCACTAATGTAATTCAGTACTTTTTCAGGAATTCACTGTAGTGTTTAAAAATCCTCTTGCCTTTTGTTTCAGTGGAGTTGAAGGCAATCTCTCTCCCATATTGCAGTAGTTTTAAATAAAGTCTTCTTTGCCTGTTTAACTCCATCCAGTGCAATTTTCCTTTGACATACCCGTGCATGGACCATTCACACGATGGATTATATAACACTTTCTGGAGCCCTTGCATGCCCTTTCTTATGCAAATCTCTGCCCCCTTTTTCATCAGAGGTAACCACTATCTAGACTCTCCTGCTAATCAAGTCCTTGTTTTTCTTGAAACCTTTTCTTTATACCTTTACCATCAAAGTGGGCATTCCTAAGCCTTTTTCAATTTGATCTAGCTTTGAATTGCATTTAAATGGAAACAGAAAGCAAATATTATTTTAGGCTGTCTGCTCTTGCCCACAACTGTGTTTGAGATCAATCCACACTGTTGCCTATAGTTGTGATGTGTTCGTTTTTATTACTGTGAAGTATTCCATTGAACGGATATGCCACCATTTATTTACAGTCTACTGGTAGATATCTGGCTGTTTCTTCTTGTGGCTCTTACAAATGTTGTTGCTACGGACAGTCTTATATATTAACCCTGTATCATGTGCGTAATCATTTCTTTATGGTACCTATCTAGGAGTGGAATTGGAAGATCTCAAGGTTTGGTTATGTTTGATACAAAAGAATTGTGTAAATACTCTCTTCCCCTTCCTTCCTGCCTTCCTGCCTTCTTCTTCTCTTTTTCCTTCCCCCTTCCCTTTCTTCTTCCTTCTCTTTTTTTAAATTGTTTTGGGGTCATTTATAATTGTAGTGTATGCACTTCTTTCTTTGTTGTTGTGATCCACCGAGCTTTGTTGAATCTGCACAGGGGTCATCCATCAGGTTTGAAAAATGTTGTCCATTTTCTTTTCAAATACTTTTTCTGAAATGCTTGTTTTTTTGTCATTCTCATTACATTCATTTCAGTACTCTTCGTTTCACTGTCATGGTCTCTTAAATTAATGCTCCTTTTTTTCCCCTCAAAATTTTGTTTCTTTGGGCTTTACTCTAGATTTTTTTCTGATATTTACCCCATTTGCCAACTTCTTTTTCTTTGTTTCCAAGATGTACGCTTTCAAACATACCCATTGAGTTCTTAGTATCATTTATTTTTCCTTTTTAGAATTTGTATTTTGTTCTTTTCCAAATCAGCTCTGTCTTTTTAGAAGCTACGCTTTGGGTCTGTGCCAAAATATTTAAACTTGGTGTTTATCTCCTTGAAGTGAGTAAGCCTACTGATAATAAAGCTAGTGCTTAATTATTATCTGGGAGCCTTGTGTGTTTGATACTTTCTGGTTTCCCTTCAATATCAGCAAGTCTCCTGATGAGCCTGCTTGTGTTTTGTTATGAACTACACATTTTATCTGCAAATTTGTTTGTAGAAATAATTTGAGGGCAAAGATAACAGATATACATCTTGACCAAGAGACTCCATTTCCTCTCCTCTTGGCTTTCCACCTGGTTTCTCCTCACGGTTTACAATGGGCTTTTTCTTTGCATGTGAGTGATATTACTTACCCCAGGGCAAGCAACCTAAGGAGAGGGAGGAACATGCCACTCTTAGCATCTAGCTTCAGAAGTCCTAAAGCATCACTCAGGTTATACACCAGGGGTGCAGATTTAAAGGGAGGAACATTGCCCTGAGCTATCACGGGAGGGGGAGGGGTAAGAAGAACAGCTGGAATGGGATAAATACACAGATGCTGCCGTGCTTGGAAAATACATTGTGCCACAAAAGTGAAATATAAATTTTATATTTTATACAAAAAATTTTTAATTTTAAAAATTAAAAATATTATACATGTGTATATATGCATACACACACACACACACACACACGTCTCCTAAACTAATTGCTGGATAAATATTACAACCACTTTGAAACACATGTTACCATAATTTGTTTAAAAAATTTTTTTTGAAGATTTTATTTATTTATTTGACAGAGAGAAAGAGATCACAAGTAGGCAGAGAGGCAGGCAGAGAGAGAGAGAGGAGGAAGCAGGCTCCCTGCCGAGCAGAGAGCCCGATGTGAGGCTTGATCCCAGGACCCTGAGATTATGACCTGAGCCGAAGGCAGAGGCTTAACCCACTGAGCCACCCGGGCGTCCCATGTTTCAAAACTCTTTTTAATGTTTACTAATCTATGGCCTCAGGGTCTACTACTCCCTCTCTTGTTAAATCTTAGTGGTATCATATCATGTATCTTGTCTGAGGGTCAAACATCCCCAATTTCTCTACTGACTGTAAAGCAGTTATTGTAGAGAAGTGTCTTAGTTCTTATTTCTTCATTAAAAATTTGCATTTTTAATTTATTAAGAAACCTGAGATGTTTATTCTCTGTTTCTCTTGGTAAACACAATCCTTTTTCCTTTGCCATATATGTGTGCGTGTGTGTGTGTGTATGTAAATATATATACATAAATGTGTGTATGTGTGAGTATATATATATACACACATCAAGTTAAAAAGTCTGCCCATACCAGGTATTAGCAAGGGTATAGAAAAGCTGATACTCTCATTCAGGGTTGGTTGGAATGTAAAATGATATAAGTACTTTGGAAAAACAATTTGGCAGTTTCTTAAAAAGTTAAACATATGCTGAACATATGATCTATCTATTCTACTCTACTCTTCAAATTTACCCAGATTAATGAAAGCACGTGCCCGTATAAAAACCTCGATGATGGTTCATAGCCTCTTTATTTGTAAGAGCCAACACTGGGCACAATTCAGATGTCCTCCGACCAGGGAACGGACGAATAACTGTGATGCGTTTGTGTGATGGGATACTTCCCAGAAGTAAAAGCAATGAATTATTGATATATGCCACAATGTGTATGAATCTCAAAATAATTTTCCTTAGTAAAAAAAGCCAGAGCCCCCTCAAAAAAAAATTTATTTACACAAGATTCCAGAAAATACAAACTAATCTGTATTGATAGCAGATCAGTACCCTGAGGAGGGAAGGAAATGCAAGAGGGAGGCTCACAAAAGGATGGGGCTTATTTTAGAGGGTTGCTATTATATATTCATTATTTTGAGGTAATGATCTTTTCATGGCAGATACCTAAGTCCAAATTTGTCAAGTTAGATACTCTGCAAGTGTGCAATGTACTCTCAGTTATTCTCCAATAAAGCAGGTAAGATTTTTAAGAGAAGAAAGTCACCATAGATCTGTATTGAATTGATAAATCCCAAATTAACTGCACCTTCTGCAGTTTAACTATAGACTAGGAATTAAGGTGGAGGGGTTCGTTGCCTTTCTTATTTTTTTAAATGCACACTTATACTAGATGTAGTGAGTGCATATGTGTTATATGAAGATTTTCTTTGACGATATGTTAATATACTTCAACTTCTGCGTACTTTAACTGAACTTCCTCTTCCACAAGGAGCTGGTTTCATTTTTGTATTTTTCAGTGACCCGTGGTCACCACTATAGTTTCTGAAAATTAACTTTTTTAAAGAAAGCAATTTATTGGACTAAGGCATAATTCCCTTGTTTAATACAGAGCACTTAATTGCATTTTATTCCTACTACGTAGGAGGGACTTGAAAATCTTCTGGTGAGGGAGAAAAGCTGGCATATACTAGACGGGAGTAATGAAATAGTAAAATTTGATCATTAACCAATGGAATGAAGCATTTATGGGAGCCACCAAAGAGCAAAAATTTGCCTTAGCTAATACTGTTGGAGGTGAATACTCTTTTCTCTAAGCCTTTAAAATTTAATTGGAAATAAATTTATTTTTCACCAACTTTCTCTCTTGTTCATGCCAACAAATCATATTTATTTCTGACTCTATTTATCACTGCAAAAGGGAAGTGTGAAAAAATGCAAACTTTCCTTGTTCTTTTTGCACAATTTGGTAAATATGATATTCACATTCCAGGGATGCAAGTTGCCTGCCTACCGCACTATGCTCTGTGATTATAAATGTCAAGAGATCAGAGATTTTGCTCCTGGTCATTGCAGAGCTGGAAAGCGTTCTGTTGTTATGGAAACACTTTGTTTCTGAGTCAAAGGACAAGGGCTTCTGTTTTGCTCAGATTAGGACAGTAATCTACAAGAAATGGATCGCTCTGTTCACCCAGCCTGTGTCCCACTGTGAGTGTGAGTCTGTGAACACTTGTGAGTTTCTTAGTTTGGGATATAGTTCAGTAACTCATCTGTGTATGTGTGAGAAAAAGGACATTTTGCGGCTCAGGTGGTGGGTCGGGAGGTTCCCTGTTACTCAATGCACGATAGCAATTGAAGAGTTCCTTGTAAGCCTCCTCAACCTTCAGGTCCCCAAAGCCCTACTCTCTTGGTGCATAAACACTCTGGTGGGAAGATGTTTCTAGTAAAGGAGCATCAGTGATAACCAGAAAGGGCAGTTGGAACTTAATGGGAGTTCAAGATGCCTGTCTAGTAACTGCCCACACTTGCTGTTGCTTATCCAGTGAACTCTTGACTGGGCTGAATGTTTCCATGAAAGGCCATTCTTACAAAATTTCATCAGGATTTAAACCCTTCGGAGGTTGACCCAGTTGCATTTCACTGCTTTGTCTTGGATTCTTGACAGTTAATTACAGGAAGCCTGAATGTTGAACCACGTGCCTCACAGACCAGTTCAAATGCTCTAACAAAATAAATTTCGCTTCCCTTCATCTGAATTAAAAGGTTGAAGCTTACATCAAGAAAGGACTCTGCCCTCTGCTTTGAAAAAATGAATCACACTTAGAGACATTATTACTTTCAACACTCAGTTGCTGAAACATGAGAGAGAGAGGGGGAGAGAGAGAGAGAAGGAGGGAGAGAGAACGCTCGAGTGAAAAGAAAATCAGGCACTAATTATTGGATGTGCTGTTCTTACATTCCAGTTTCAAGAAACATGCAGAGCCAGTATTTCTAATGGGAAATTATATAACTTTGAGATTGGTCAGGTGTTCGCGTCTGTAATTTGTACTGGGGGTTTCTGGTATCATAGGTCCAGAGAGATGAGAAGCACCCAGGACAATAAGCAGGCACCGTTGTGCTTTTCAGGTGCTCGGCTCTCCCTAGTATCCTAATTACAGACTCTGCAGGAAGGATTCCTTTTGAAGGTGATGTGAGTCCTGTATCCAGAGGATGCTAATGAAAGGGATTTGAGAAATCAGTTGCAAGGATGTCTTACTTGTAAGATCTTTTCTTTCAAGGGAAAGAGAACAAACATTTATTATTGAAGACCTACTATCTGCCAGTCTTTGGGTTAGTGTTTTCCATTCGAGACCCGAGTTCCTCCAGTCTCTCTCTGCTGGTGAGTGTGTAGGGGAGGTCACCTTACTGTATAAGGGAGAAGTTGACGGCCTTTTGAATCTCATGTACTTGCGCACAGTTGGACCGTCCTCAAGGTTTCTTCCCTGCTATTATCCACGAGGACCCCTAGGAGCTGTCTCCCAAGCTCTCAGAGATGGGAACTATACACGGTAATCTAAGGCTCATCTAAGGGGACAATTTTGGTCTTTCCTCACCACACCATTTACCAAAGACCAAATGTTTGTGTCCTCCCAAAATTCATGCATAAAACTTAACAGACAAAGAAATCACTCTGTAAATGTTAGAAAGAGAGAGACAGAGACAGAGACAGAAGACTTTCTCATTGTATGACCAGGCAGTGCCTATTTGGTATACCTATACTAATATTTTATACATTTTTTATACTTCATTTAGAAACAATTGTTTCATTACCAGATTTGATTAAACATTCCCCTCTTTTACCACAATGAGAGATTACGGTGAACTTGTTAAGGATAGATCCTGAACTGTAGCTTGGCAGAAAAGGATTTATTTTTTCTTCTTGCTGTTTATTTTGTGAGACTTTATGTATGTAACTGTGAGAATTTGTCATTCTCATAGAATCTATACTTTTAGATGTTTTGCTCCCAGAGGGTTCTGCCAAGATATTTGTAGAAGAAAACAGAACTATAGAGGTTTGAAAACTCATTGACAAATGTTTTTCCTTATGGTCTAAGGCCTAAATCTTGGTAATAACAATAATCATGTTTAAAGGATAAAGTGATCTTCCCTTGTAAAACCGATATCTCTCATTTCATGGACAAGACTCTCCTCTGTCCTTAAGAGACGTCATTCCTTTTCATTTTGGTGAGCCCCTATCACAATTCATCTTCATGAGAATGACTGAAAACAACTAAAATGAAAAAAAAATTGCATTACACACTAGTGAAAAATAAATACCTCAAAATATTCAAAACATGACTAGTTTGAGACACGAATATTTTAAGTAAAACATTCTTATTATTTCTGAAAAAAGCAGTGTGTTCCCAGAAGGCTTATCTGAAACAAATTATTTATCATAACTAAAACCCATTCAATTTAACTCAACATATATGCTTGAGCTGTTACAATATGGAAGGCACTAGGTTAGTTGCTTCAAGAAATAAAAAAAGTAAACCAGATAGGATTAGTCTTCTTCAAGAACAGACTTTTCGTGATTTTTCTGTTATTGAAAATGATGAATGGGGCGCCTGGGTGACTCAGTCACTTAAGCGTCTGAGTTCGACTCAGGTCATGAGCCCAGGATCCTGGGATGGAGCCCCGCACCGGGCTCTCTGCTCAGCGGGGAGCCTGCTACTCCCTCTCCCTCTGTCTCTCCCTCTGCTCGTTTTCTCTCTCTCAAGTAAATAAAATCTTTTAAAAAAAGAAAGTGGTATATTCCACAGTACAAATCTGTGTAGAAAATGAATTTATATAAAAATGAAATAGAACAAATCGGTCAAACTTCTGAAAAAATATCTAAGGTTAAGATGATTTCTTATTGATTTCTGCACTGAGAAAAAATTCTGTAGTCTCCTATAGCAATTAGTGTCATAAAAGGTAAGCATTCAAAAGACAAATCTATCTGAGGAACGAAAATTCGATCAGCAGTTAATTTCAGTACAAGTGTTTAATTAAGGTCTTGCTTCTCATTTCTTTGCCTCTGCAGATCGAATTGAAATGGATATGAGGAGATTATTGTTTTTGCTAAAATACGATCTCATAGTTAAGGATATCATATATTTGAGGATATCATATATTTGGATCATAATTCAAAATTATGATTTAAAAGTTGAAGCATTGCAAAAACACTCCCCTCTCATTCGTTACCCGTACCTCAAACCACACGACCTGAATTTAGAAGATAGAGGTCACTCAATCCCCTGTTTTCCATTCAAATTTCCTGTTCCTGTTTTTTCTGGTCAAATACAGAGGTGACCCCATGGCACTTTATCATGATTTTCCCAGTAAAACCCCCTCCATTCATTCAATTATTGATTGATGTGCAATAACTTACTCATTCCATTTTATCACCGCTACCCATTTGGATTCCCCTTTTCCAACCTAAGCAACTATTCTAATGTCTTTTCATTCATATGTGCTTTTGAAAAGGTATATTATTTTTTTTGTGTTCATGTAAGTTCTAAACTTACATGAAAGCTATTGGGTCACGTATCAAATATGGTATTAAAATGTTGTTTTTTTTTTTAAAATATATTGTTACCCCGCATTACGTTTATAAGCTCCATCTGTGTTGCTAACTGAGCCGCTGGTCTGTTGTCCCTTTCTTCTCTATAGTACTCCTTACCGGCTAACCATCAATCTTTATCCACTTTCTAGCAACAAACAAACCCAGTCTTGCCCGGAACTCCACACATCCTCAAATAATGCGGCAATAAATATCCTTATACGTGTCCCCTTAGGAGTGTGTGTGAGAAATTCATTGGGATATAAACCCCGGAGTGAACTGCTGGATCACACTGCAGGCTTATATAAAATTTAACGGAATGTACCAGATGCTCTCCATAGGGGCCGCCGCCGTTTACAAGCCCCCCCCCCAGTAGTGATGCCAGTCCCCATCTCCACGAGCTCATCAATTATCTGGCTTTCCAATTTTTGCTCATCTAAGAGATGTAAAGTGATGTCTCGCTCTCTCCCTTTTTAATTTGCACATTTCTGATTTTTAGTGAGTTTCAGCATCTCTTATATAATCATCTACTTCACTTCTGGGTTTCTGTTCATATACCCTTTGCCCATTTTTCTCTTGCGATCGCTCTTCCTTTTCCTGTCCATTAACAAGTGTTACATGGTGTTTTCTAAGTATTATTTCCTTGTTTATTCAAGGAATGCAAGTACTTTCTTCCATTTTTTTCATCTGTTGGATCTGTCCATGCTATGTGTCTTTGAATAGGAATCTTTAATTTTGATACTACCAAGCTTATCATGTATATCCCTTATAATCTTTATTTTGAAATTTTCAGAAGTCTTCCTTGACAAATATATTTCTATTAATTGTATTTAAATCCTATATTTATATTAACTTTAATTTTTTTTTTTTTTTGGTCTCTCACATTGATTGTTAATCCATTTTGTATGTATTATAAGGTAGGGATCCAGTTTTTTTTTTTTCTTTTAAAATAGGTTATTTTCTCAAATATGTTCTTTTAAATAACTCATACCTTCCCCAGTGAGTTGTGGAAACTTTGATCAGAACAGGGTACCAGTATATATAAATGAGGGTATTTCTGAGCTCTCCAGTTGGTTCTAGCATACACCCCATACAGGTTTTACCATGATGGCTTCATCCTATGTCAGTACTGGGCAATGTAGAAGTCCTCCTTTCACCCTTTCTGTCCAATGGTAAATTTTTTATGGACATTATAGATTTTTGCACCAAGTTTACAAATTCCTCAAAAAACCCAACTGGAATTTTGATAAGAATCTGCACTATTTTCCTCCTATTGCGGCCATAACAAATGACCACAAACTCAGTAGCTGAAAACAACACAAATGTATTATATCATAGTTCTGTGGCTTAGAAATCAGACATGGTCTTCCTTGACCAGGGTCAAAGCATCAGGAAGGTTTCATTTTCTTCTGGAGAGTTCAGGGGAGATTCTATTTCCTTGCCTTTTCCAGCTTTCCCAGGACAGCCACATTCCTTAGGTGCTGGCCTCCTTCCTTCCTCCTCAGAGCCAGCAGCATACCATCTGTCAGACCCTGCTTCAACTGTCACCTTTCCTTCTGACTACAGCTGCGAAACGTCCCTCACTTTTAAGGATTCATGTTAATTACATCAGAGGTAATCCCCCATCTCAAGGCTAATAACCTTAATCACATCTGCAAATCCTTTTGCCTTGTAAGGTGACACATTGGCAGATTCTGGGGATTAGGAGGCAGACATCTTTGGGGAGTCATTGTTCTACCTACCACAGAACTGCTTTGCATTTGTAGGTAACTCTGGGGAGAAGTTAGGGAAGCCTACCTCTCTTTTAATAAAGATCAGTCACTATGTTCTGTATTAGAGTTCAACATTTTTCCCTATAGAAGTGTTGCATGTTCTTGGTTAATTCCTAGATTCTCTATAATTTTTGTCACTCTTGTATCTTATTTTGAATCTCATTCTCAAATTGGTTATTGCTAATGTGCAAAAGTGCTATTATTCTTGTAATTGATTCAGTATCTGGCAGGCTTGTCCAAGTCCCTTATTAATTCTAATGGTTTTCTTATGGATTCTCACAAGCTTTTCTACCTTCTCCATTTCTCTAGACCAGGGGCCAGTCCACACCGATCTTAACGTCAAACCCAGCCTGCCACCTGATTTTGTATATGCAGTTTTATTGGAACAGAACCATACCCATTTGTTTGCATATCATCTATAGTGACTTTCTCTCTGCAATGACAGAGTTCAGTAGTTGAGACAAAGACTGTCACTGGACTACAAAGCCTAAAATATTTACTCTTTTGCCCTTTCCAGAAAAATTTTGATACCAAGCCCTGTTGTAAGCCTCTTGTTCCTTTCCCACATGCCTTCCTTACACATGTGGGAGGAGTCTGTGTCTTTTATGGAGTGTTGAAAAGTAGCCAAAAACAAAAATATTGACCTCTGCCTAAAATCCATTACTCCTAATAGTACTTCCTGCGATCATACAAATTCGAGGTCATAAAGGTTAATACATCTCTTTTTAAAACTGTGACTGCTTCCGGACTGTACAATGTAATTTTGAAGCATAGGGCAGGTGCTACAAAGCAGGGAGACTTGCAATAGTTAATTGGTAAGATGAGACCCCCAGATACTTAGGTGTTGGGGGAGCCCCCAGGTTGGATCCCATGGAAATGGAAAATTGATCACTTCAAACTTACTAGCTTTGCTCTGTTGTGTAGGACTGTAGGGCCCTCTGATTTAGAGCGACTAAATTTGTATCGTGGAGCTGTCCTGTCTAGGAAGAAGGATAATAATGATAAGACAGGTATCAAGAGAGGCACTGCTGGGAAGCGCGTGAAGCATGCTTTCTGTGCCTCCTGAAGTGATCTCAAATTGAAGGACACTCTTCCTGCACTGCTAAATGTGGCATACTTGGAAATCATAAATGAATTTTTAATAAAGAACTCTGTTAGTTGTTAAAAACAAAACAGAGACCTTAGAAGAAAGGACCTATGGGACAGGCACTTAGAAAAAATTGTTCATTCACTTTAGCTTGGCATTTAAAGTCCTCTATAATTTGCCCATACATTAGTCGTTCCCAAATGTGGCTGTGCATCAGAACTGCCCAGGGTGTTTTAAAAATTACAGATTCCTTGAGCCCTGATTCGAAACCTACTGAATCAGGATCTCTGGAGGTATGATCCTAGAGTCTTTATTTTTAAAAAGCTTGCCAACAGATTCTTATGTGTCTAGCCCGGCACTGTCCTAAAATACCTTTTCAACTTTGCTATCTAGCTATCCATTACTGCACCTCATATATCGTTTCTTCAGAAAAAATGGATTTGTCCTTCCTTTACCTCCTCCCCTCCCCATCACCATGCATCCTCTTAAAATTCCCTCAGCCATGTTCATCTACCCAAATATTCCCAGCCTTTCCAGCCCAGCTGATGGGTCACAAATCTACCACAACTGTCCAGGTAGAAGTGACCTTTCCTTTCTTAGAGTTCCAGTGACTATTTGTTCTGCTATTTTTATGTAGTTATGCAAACGTTTAGTCTCTGTTCCTTGAAGGTGGATGGCTCCATGATTAAACAGCTTTGTATCTGTCATACTTCCCAGCAGTGACTTGATACAGGGTAGATATTCAAAAGATGTTTGTTCAACAAGTGATAATTAATTAAAGAACCTTGGCCATCCAGAAGACTACTCTGTTACTAAGAACAATAAAGAGGAAAAAGGCTCAAATATATATAAAAAAGCTTTGTTTCTTTCCTCTGAGATTTTTGTTTTAATGGATAATTTATTGGAAAAGATAGCTATGTTCATAAATAAATTTCCACTTGTTAACTCACTTTCTTTCTCTGTCAAGAGCTACTTGGCTGGATTTTATTTAATGAGTGATAAGTAGGGACATTGGTAGCAAGCCAGCAAGAGGGGCCGACCCTGACTATCTGGGCTAGCTTGGGACCATGTGGCCTGCCAACAGCATTCCTTATAAGTTTGCCTCAGCCACATGGGTCCTCAGACTCAGTGTCAGAGGTATACAGAGCCTGTGAAAAATTCTGTATCAAAGAAGTGGGATTAATTGCAGAAATTTATATGAGAAGAACAGGTATGCTCAAAAAAGAAACACATGATTAAAAATATCTACACACACTCTTTACGTTGCTGGGTTTGGAATACTCACAGACTGGGCACTTGTCTTCTATTACATGGCAAGGCTGTAAAGTGTGGCAGCAGGGGGCAGTTTTGATCAGCAAAGAGACACAATACTTAATTACACTGAAGTCCTAAAGGATTGCTCATCCAGAAATGGTTGAATCAGAATAAAAGCTGTGTGTGATGGGGCTGACATTCCCTATTGACTTTTTCCTCTTTTTAGAAGTGTGAGGAATTTGGACCAACCACAAAGTTAGAGGGAACAGTCCCTACCAGACTGCTCTCACTTCTGACACCAGTTGTAGGTGTGAGGGGTTCCCAAACCACCCTCTGTCTTGGTAATTGTCTAGAAGGACTCACAAAACTCACAGAAAGCTGTTATACTCCTGGTTATAGTTGTTTTACACAAAAAGATACAGATTAAAGTCAGCCAAGGGAAGAGCTGCAGAGGGCAGAGTGCGGGAGAGGTACGAATGTGGCGTTATTATCATGCTCTACCGCAGGGGTCCTGCACAGCATCACCTCCTCCTGGCCATGATGTATGACAACACACACAGAGTACTGTCAGCCAGGGAAGCTCTTCTGAGCCTTTTGTGTGCCGAGTTTTATTTGGGACCCATCACATACTGCCTGCATGATCAAATTTTACTCTCCAGCTGTCCTGGAGTTCCAGCTAATACCTTTAGCCATCAATTCCTTTGGAGGCTGGAACTGATATGGTGTGTCCAGAGCCCCATCATAATTCATAATGTTAGACTGTCTGGAGGCCAAAGCTCCCCGGAAAACAAAGACACTCCCTTCAGGAAGGAAGCTCCCTGGGCTGGGAGATCACCAACCAGTAGTCCACGGTAAAGCCCAGATCTCTCCTTGAGTCAGTTAGTTCTTCACTACAGGAGAGGCATCAGGCTGATCCTCTTCATCTGGCCTCTTATTCCTTCTCTGCCTCATCATTTCCTGATGGAACTTGGTTTCTTGGAAATAGACCTATTTTCGAAGTAACATTTGGCAGTGGTTAGGAAACAATAGTCACTGTCTGGCAGGAAGAGAAAGGGTATTAACACATAAGTGGAGCTCAACATGTTTCTGGCACATACATGTTCTTTAATCTATAAAGAGTTTTAAAGGAAGATATTATTTTCTTTATTTATAGGATAAAAGAACAAAGCTTCAAAGTGATCATAAGACAGTAAAGGAGCCAGGATTTGAAGCTGGGTCTTGCTGACTCCCAAGGGCGTGCTTTTTTTCACTCTGCCTGACCAGAACCGGGGCTGTTTTTTCTCTTCCTCCCCAGGAGCGGCTATTTCTCCTTCTGAGAGAGTGATGTGAGGGGATCAGGGGCTGGGTCAGCCTGAAAGTGACCATGAAAAACTCCATTTTCCTCTTGGACTCCCCAACCTACCTTAGATGAAGAACCAGCGCGTCGTAGCCCATGGGGAAATCCCTTTACCTGTGATTTTGTGCTTATAATTTTCGTTTCTGGAAGAAAAGTAAAAAAAAATTATTAAAACTTACTAAATGCCCATATATTTTTATCCTTGTCACAATGCACTATAAAGTAGCTATGCTTCTTTCCAATTTTATAGCTGAGCAAATTGGGGCTCAAAGGAACACAGAGCGGACCTGTGGGGAAGCAGGGACTGAACCTAGGAGAGCTCTACTCCCACGCTGTGGGAGTCCTTCCTGCCCTGCTGCTCGGCGGCTGCATCCGGGCATCACGCATGTGCAGCTACTTCGTGAACTAGAGGCTACGCAGTCACCGGGATCAAACTCTTCCACCTCTCTGGAGAGGCGCAGATCAGGTTTAGTGTAGCATATTCCCAATGCTTTCTAGAAACCGGCTCTGTAGGAAGTAGCAAGTATGGAGGTAAACGAAGGTCCTCACCCATGTGTTTCCACCAGGAGGTGCTCTTTTCTACAGCAATGGAGTTGGTTAGACATGTGGCAGGAAGGGATGAAGGCAGGGCTGATCTATTTTTAGATTCCGACAAGTCTATCACTGAGACTTCAAGGGGAGCAGCACCTTTGCAACCTTCATGAGTTTGTAATTAAGCTTTGGATTTAATGCTTCCTTAGAATACTGTTTTAAGTTTAGGGAAAATTAAGAGAAAACATTATTTTGAAACTCATAAGAGTTGTCATAAAGCAATCAATCCTACCAGGTTTTAGGGCTCAGAGCCCAGAGAAGAGTCTATTGCATCAGTCTGAAAGCTGGATACCTGTGAGTCAGCCAGCTCATGTCAGTGTCATCCTATAAATCACCTATAACCCCTAGAAGAGGTAAAAGCAGCCAAACCTATATTTAGTAGATCCTAGACTTGTAATTAAGTGACAAAAAGAGAAGCAGGAGACAAGGTGACTAGGGAGATTATGACTCAGCAGGACACACACTTTCTCCTTCGAGACTGACACACTTTATTATTTTGGGAGGAAAAATTTGATTTAAATTAATAAAAGGTCCCCAACATTGGGTTCCTTAGGGATCAATATATACTTACTTTAGGTAATGAGCATAAGATCAGTGATATAAAAGATTTTGTCAGAAAACGAACTTAAAGAGAAGCTCCTTCAAGCAGTCAGAATTTTCTAAAGAGATGTATTTTTTTGGCATGAATTTGAAAATAGTATTTACTGAATGATTTAATTATCTTGAGATGTTTTAGTGAAGTCACCATTTTGATCCCTTTGAGCATTTCTCATGAGGGTGGGAACTTTATCTTATAGATGCCTGAAATTTTTATATGTAAAACTTGTGTTACTGTTTCATATTTAATTCCATTAGGTGAGGTGTAATTTCAATAAATATAGTTCAGATCATACTTTATCATATTGAGGTACAAATATGTAGCTTTTATTAACTCTGTCCATTACTAACTAAAGTCCTTTAAAGTTATGGTACAAATATGTAATAACCCTTAATAAATCTCATATTAGTATTATCTTCATAATAAATGTCACCTTGGAAACCAAGTGTGGGAAAGATGGTTTAGATTTAGACTGAGCCTAGCAGGGAAAATTTTTTTGCTTCAGTGGGAAAACAAACATGTTTTGAACACATTCTGGGTCATCTGAATGATTCTGTGAAGGTTCTGGGTCTCTATTTCCTTGAATATGTTTGACAACTGTGAAGGTTGTGACTGATAGCAATGCAAAATAATTTTTGTTTATACACATGTAAAAAAATTCTGTCTGGTAGTTCAACTGACTTCCCCCACTGACATGGAGATAGTCAGTTTTCTTCCAGTTTGTAAATTCATTGCAGCAGTCTTTTACTACATGTAAATTTGGGCTGCTTCTCCTTCTCGTTTGAACTGGTTGTAACATTTGACTGTTTTCCTAAATATAATCTTTACCTTATATTCACTTCAAATCTGTATGAGAATCATGATTTCCCCCTGTTTTTGAAAACTATCCTTTTCAAATTTCATTCAGATGGGACACTTGGATGTCATTCTTGAAGAAGTCAGAGTGGTCTCTTCCTGTCCTCACGGTATCTTGAGTCATGTTCATTGTTGCTTCTGTTATAATATCCTCTGGTATTGTTGCTGTTCAGTCTGTCATTTTACTACCTAAATGTTCACAGGTGTCTGTTTTGTTTTCCTACTCCACATGTCAGCTCTTTGATGGTTAATGCTTCTCTATATCCCCTGCAGTGCCTAACATAATACGTTACACATAGTATGTGATCAGCTTGATAACCACTAGTCGAATAAATAATAATGTTGTTTCCTGTTTCATCTGCTTTCTGTACGTTCTCTGTGTTCCTTGGAAGGTTACAAGTCTTGTAGCTCCATCTCACAGAGTGCGGATATCCTGGGAGTCCCCTGCTCTGAGTAGAGTATGAAAAAGGCAAGTGGGTTACTTCCCAATGACTTTTAACTTTAATTTTTACTATTATTTTTATGTTATTTTTATATGATGGCAACACTCAGTGAAAAGAAACCAAATTTATCTTGGGTTATGAATAGATTTTAGTCTTTTTCAATGTTTGCTTTGTGAACTTAAATTATGTGGAGGAAATTTAGGTCTGAAGCGTCCTTCACCCAATGTTTGAATGTCTGGAAGGCTCTATCCCAAGGATAAATGTGGAGAATGAACACTCCTGAGAAGTGAACCAGTGGTATATAGCTTCTAGAAACCTAAGTAGACGACGGTTTGTATATGTTTAGCCCTTAATGGAATACTTTAATATGTGTTTTCATATTTGGTCTTCAAAGCAACTGTATTAAAGACAGATGTGCTATTTCTCTATTTTATTCCTTTTTAAAAATATTTTATTTATTTATTTGACAGAGATGGAGATCTTAAGTAGGCAGAGAGGCAGGCAGAGATGGGGGGAGGCAGGCTCCCTGCTGAGCAGAGAGCCCAATGCGGGGCTTGATCCCAGGACTCTGAGATCATGACCTGAGCTGAAGGCAGAGGCTTAACCCACTGAGCCACCCAGGCACTCCTTTTTCTCTATTTTAAAGCTGACTAAACCAAACCTCTATCAAGTTAAGTGATTCGAGATTTGAAAGTGGGACCCTGCCACCCTAACTCATTCTCATTCCACTAATCCAAACTACTCCCCTTCTCTTGGGAAGGTTCTATCCATAGGAGCATCATTTCATGGCGTAGACTTTCTGGTATGATGTGGATCCATCTACATCATATTCTAAGTTTTACATAGAGTCTTTCCTGGAAAATTGTAAAGATATAAAGATGACTGTTAGCCAAAACATAGGTTTATTTTTCTTTTACACATGGATGAGGACCTAGTTTAAACTCAGATGTTGAGTGTGCCTGCATTTTGTTTTTCTCAGAAACAAGAGCTTAACTGTATGACACTTTCGTGTTGAACAACTCCACTCTGGTCACTTCCTTTCCAAGGTCTGTCATGGTCACTGCTAGCATAGTGATAGGAAATCCTGAATCTGCAGGAATGTGGCACGTCTAAGGTTGGTCTTGGATAGTCTTTCCCAATTTTGTCACATTTAGAATCTAGAACTTTAGGATCAGAATCACTAGGAATGGGGTCGGGGAAGTATTTTTTATAAGCTGCCCAGGTGATTTCACTGCCCACTTTTTGGAAAACGCTGCTCTAGGGAATTGAATTCAGGACAGGTGGAAGGGCCTGGGGACCAAATCGCACAGAAGCCAGAGAACTGGAAGAGGTGGGTGGGAGGTTGTCCCAGAAGGCATTACTCTGATTCTGATGTCTTTGACTCTATCCTTGTATCTCCTCTGAAGTGACTGGAGGGGCCAGGAGTAAAAGCAACCCCAGGCCATTCTCCAGAACTCCCTAGAAGCATTTATGCTTGTATGGATCTGCAGAGACTTATGAATCACTGCTATGGCACCACATTCACAGAACCCTAAAATTAAGTATTGTGGAGGCCTGTAAGATTTTTTAAGCTAAAATATTAATTATGAAAATAATAACAATAAATTCTTCCTTAAAATATTTAATGAAACATTGACTAAAATGGAACTGAAACTAACGTGTTCTACTGGGAGACATTAAAGAAGACAAATAATTGGAGAGCATACCTTATTTCAGAAGAAAGTGGAATGCCCAAAATCCTTCAGTGGGTTCTGACACTCACAGTCAAATCCTCCACCACCTATCCAAAGGGGCTTCCTGGTGGGACCTCTGACCCCTCTCTCATCTTGTCCTCTTCATCTCCCTTCCTTGACACTCTCTGGCTCCTTGCCTCCTGCCTCTTCCCTTTGATAAACACGTGGCTTCCTTCCTTGCATCCTTCAGGTCTGGATCAATACTGATTTCAGAAACCTTCCTAATCATCTTAAATACAGTATCATCCCTATCATCTCTACTTTGCTTTATTTTTTCTTCAGAGCTTTTAACCTCTAGCACTGTCCACACTGTGAGTTTCTGTTATGTATCTGTTTGTTTATTGGTTTTGACTCCTTCATGCAAATGTGCCATAGGGAAGGCTCTTTGATTTTTCCTTTGCTGTGCTGGTGTCTCTGGCCCATTGTAGCAGCCCAATTCCTATTCATTACATGAATGGATGAATGGATTCTCATTAACCTACTCTACAAATTCAATGAGATCCCAGTAAAAAACCCAAGGGATTTTAAAATCTTGATCAAATGATTAAAAATTCATACATATTAAAATTTAGAATATCTATACTTTTTGAAATAGAAATTCTACTCACAAGCAATTATTCTAAAAAATAATTGAATGAATATTCAGAGATATCTATATAAGGATGATCATCACAGAATTATTCATAAAGCAGAAAACAGACAATAGTTTTAAGTCCATTGATTAAAGCTAGTTTGTATAATTTGTGGTTCATCAAATTAAAGGATAATCTCAACAGAGAAATTGCAATAAGTGGAAGATGTTGTCAAATAGAATATGTAATAGACTATTTAAAATATATGCTATGTGTATTTTATACATGTATATACATATCATGCCCATAAAAATACATATGAGGATATTAACAGTGTTTATTATTGCTGGGAAGACAATCTTCACTTATTTTAAAACTTTTTCTTTCCTATGATAGCAATTAATTATTTTTAAAATAAAAAATACTTAATTTTGAAAAAGAAAAAATATCAAGTCTAATTTCTTTATTGTACAGATGAAGAAATTGGTCTCAAGATCCACATTGTGTGTGTGTGTGTGTGTGTATGGAAGATGGGGATAAAGAAGTTCATTCAATATAATTCATCTGGAAAAAAGGAGCAGTTTTGTTTAACTGAAAAGCTGGGAGATGTTTTATTTTTCCTGAACCAAATAGCTATTTTTGATGAACCTTAAGCTTTAGTGTCACTTTGCCTTGTGGCAAGACCCTTGATTCAGATGTAAATAGACTCTGCTAATAGAATGTATCTATCTCAGAATCCTTATGCAGCAAAACGAACTCATGAAGACAGACCCTCTTTAGATAGATCCTGGTGAATCTTCTTGTTCATTTCAACCGCAATCAAACCTATATTAAAATATTAATGTCAGGATTAAGCTATCCAAGAACGAAGTCAGATGGGAGGAAGAAGAAAGGAAATACATCCAGATGACTGTTCCATCATCAGGCATCGGTCAGGTTGTAGTGTTGGGGTGTGAGCTCTTAAGAGATAGCTATTGGCATGAACCAACCATGGTTCATGGAAAAAATATTTCTCAAAGATAACAACATTGGTAGTGACCTAGATTTATTTGCTGCTAAAAAGATAGTTATTTGTTGTTAAATGTAAGTTGCCTTTGTTCAACATACTTGTTTGAATTTCTTTCCTGATTGATTTAAAAATGAATCATATACATATTAGGTTAGAAGACTTTGAATAGGACCCCTGAGTGGCTCTGTCCATTGAGCATCTGACTCTTGGTTTTAGCTCAGGTCATGATCTCAGGGTCTGGCGAGCAAGCCCGGTGTTGGGCTCTGTGCTCAGCGGGAGGCTGTTGGAGATTCTCTCCCTCTATCTCCTTCCGTCTTCCCCCCACTCTCGCACGCTCTCCCTAAAATAAATAAGTAAATCTTAAAAAGAAAGAATTTGAACGGTTAGGTTTTTGAGAAGTCAAATTTTTGAGAAGCTTAAGCTGGGAAAACTATCATGTGAGATTGTGGGGTCAGTTTAAGAGAAACAGGTGGGCTACAGCTGAAGAAGGGTGCCCCCTCTGAGTGGACATGACCCCACAGACTGTGTGGAGAAATTGGGGTAAAAGGCGGTAAGGACACAATGTGAGCTGAGAGGAAAGGGGGCTTCCTTTATGTCTCCATGCTGAGGTCTTGGGAAGGATCTGTCTCAGCAAAGACAGAACACAGATTCCAGGAAGCCTAAGCCAGAATCCTCGTCACTGGTAGCTGGAGCTGGCTTCTGTGGGAATCTGGGATTCCCTCCTCCGTCCCTGCCTCCTTTTCCAGTTCTGCTCCCTCTTCCCCACATGGACTGTATATTCTTGTGTCTTCACAGCTTGACTCTGTTTTATTCTCAGCACAGTTTTAGAACTTCCCGTTCCCTTGCTTTATGCTAATTATTTACATTTATTTTCCACTTCTACTTCAGTTAACCTCATCTGTTCTTTTCTTTTTTTTTTTTTAGGCTACTTGCTCTTTCTTTTACATTTATTCTTCTCTTTAAATTCTTGTTTTCAACACATTTGGGAAAAAATGCTTCTATTTTAGCCCCATAGAAAAATGTACCACTTCCTAAGCTGTGTGTGATTCGATTCTTAAAACTACTTTTTAGTATTATTTTTTCTGTTGTTGGCATTAACCTTTTCTCTCCATTTCATTTTCTTTTCCCTTGTCCTTAAAATTTACCTTTACCCTTTTAGCCAGCTGCCCTCCCTTTGTCACTCCACCTTAATTTTTTTCTATTTTTGCCCCTCTCCTCTCTGTCTCTCTGTCTCTCTCTCTCTCCATAAATAATTATAAAATGACCTAGAGGCCATTTAGCCAGAGAAGCGATGATAACTAGACATTCCTCACCACAGTCAGAAACTGTGGGAGCCACGTGCTCCCTCTTCCTGCTAATGGAGTTCTTGGTCCACTTAGGGATGGCTCTTTAAAAAACCTCACCTGGATTCCCCAATTTCCCCACTGCCTATATTCTATTTGTGTGCTGGACCCTTCTGATTTCCCAGAGTCATGTTTCTTCTAAATTCTTATCCCGCCTGATCTTTACCTAAACAATATGTATTTAAAGTCTTTTGTCTGTTGTATATAGTATATATATTGTGTGCTATGTATATGTACATTGAATTTGAGATAAATGACCAAGAGGAAAATCCTAGGTGGCAGCATTGATAGCCACACCAGAGATGTGACACTGTAGGCAAAAGCCCTGTCTGGAAAGGTGGGTCCTTCATAACGAGCAGAGTGGTTTTGACGTGTAGACAAGTACTTAGGGAGAAGGAACACAGGCCTGTTTGCAATGCTCTCATCTCCTGTTGATCCCACTTCTCCTCTAGTGGAGCATAAGAGGATCTGACTTTTCAGCATCTCCTAGAGCTCTTCCTAAACTCCCCACTCTCTATAGTGTTTGGAGAGAGTTTGTTCAGAGTAATTTTTTTTTAAGGGACAATTATAGGCTTACTTGATGACACTCTTCATCTGTTAGGACTTGCCTGGAGTGTCCTAACCTAAGGAGGAGAAAAGCTCATTTTCTTAGATGGGAACTTTGTTTCCAGACAAGTTTCCACAAGGAGGAGGCTTCTCTCCTATGCTGGGCTCCTCTCATCTCCAAGGACATGTGAGTCTAGGGCTGGGCAGAGTCCTTGAAGCTCCGGGATCAACATCCAGGTTGTTAATGGAAATACCTGAATTACACACACCTCCTTCCCCAATATCCTGTGTTCCTTAAGAAAGCTCTCACCATTAAGTGAATTTCCTATTTTTCCTAACCTGTTGAGCAATAGCTTACATATAGTTAGTGATTCAAGAAAGGCAATTTCTACATTGAAATAGCTGAGTAACTTTGCTTGTCATTTTTTCATATATGTATGGCATATAATATCAATGTAATTGTCACCTTCCTTCAAGTAAAGGCAATAATGCTTTCTCTCTTTTGCACTCCCATAGTATCCATTTCATTAAGCTAGACACAGTGGACAGGTAGAATGTTAATGACTTCCTTTCTTTGGGGCTCCATATTTTGGATATTTTATATATTATACAAGGAGGAGAATGGCATTATTTGAGCAGCATCTTACATGGGGTATCAATTACCATTCCCTCAGTAATAAACAACCACAAACCCTCAGGGACATGGCCTAACAAACATTTCTTCTGTATCTGCGGGGTTCATCCCATCCAGGCTGGGTTTGCCTCGAGGGCTCTTGCTGATTTTGGCTGGGCAAACGTAGACATCGGAGGTTTGCTGGGGCTGGGTGATCTAAGCAGGACCCAATTCAGCTTCATGTGTCTGTGATCACTACATGTGTGTAATTCTTAACTGTCCACCCAGAATGCAGGCTCCTTGAAGAAGTGGGGAAAATCATAACTTCGAGGACTGGAGATGTGAGTCCTGGTGTTGACTCTGTCATTAACGAGTTAGGGAAGTTGTTTTAGTCTGTGTCTATGCATTGCTGTCCTTAAACTGTGGGGGCTAGAGCAGAGGGTATCTCTTAGAAGGCACTCCACTCTGTATCTTAAGTTTCTTTTCAGTTTACTATAGCATCTCATTTAGCATACTGTCAGGTACTGGGTACATTTTTGACATGTTTTTTGTTGATTGATAAATAGTTATTTTACAAACACAGTGAGATATGTGAGTACCCCCCATCTAAAACAAGACCCTAACCTTAACTGTATGACAACATAGAATTGGGGGTGCCTGGATGATTCAGTGGGTTAAGTCTGTGCCTTCGGCTCGGGTCATGATCTCAGGGTTCTGGAATCGAGCCCTGCATTGGGCTCTCTGCTCAGCAGTGAGCCTGCCCCTTCCCCCCCCACCCCCCACCTGCCTCTCTGCCTACTTGGTCTCTGTCTGTCAAATAAATAAATAAAATCTTAAAAAGAGAAGAAAATGTAGAATTGAATCAAGTGTAGTAAAGAAAGTTACTCAAAGGGGAAAGTTGAGTTGACTCTGAAATGTTATAGTTAGTTCAATGATCTTTCATCAATGATCAACACCTAAAATCATGATAACCTTAAGTCATTCTTTTTTTTTTAAATATTTTATTTATTTATTTGACAGAGAGAGATCACAAGTAGGCAGAGAGGCAGGCAGAGAGAGAGAGAAGAGGAAGCAGGCTCCCTGCTGAGCAGAAAGCCTGATGCAGGACTCGATCTCAGGACCCTGAGATCATGACCTGAGCCGAAGCCGGAGGCTTAACCCACTGAGCCACCCAAGTGCCCCTAAGTCATTCTTCTTAAGACCAAATTGTTATCCTCTAAATTCTCAAGTGTTAGAACATTATCATTGGATTCATTATCATAAGTTGGTGGAAAATGGATATTCCAGATCAAAATATAGGTCAGATTAAACCCAACCGTGGTGGAGGGCGCTACAAAGCCGTGGAGAAAAGAGATTGGATGATGGGATAATGTAAATGGGAATGCTGCCCCAATTTTCAAAAATGAAAAAAAAAAAAGAAGAATAAGATTCTCTTGATAGTTATAGCTTTGGCAATTTGTAAGGCCACTTGTAAGGATGACAACGATTTTTCATTTGGTTTTTTGATTCAATAAAGCTACCCATCAAGGTAGAGAACATTTACACTCTTTTGCCTGTCTGCTATTAAGAGTGTAGATCTTTCTCCCAACCATACACTTCACAAGCTAAATAGTATTATTCATGTCAAGTAAGATTGGTGGGGCTGGTTTCAGCATGGGAGGGTCTCATCCCAGACTGTGCTTGCTTGGAATTTCTCCTTACTCTTTTAGCAGGCTACACACTATTTTTGATTATTTAGGTCCCTGTGATGTGTGCGGCACACGGGAGGTGACTTCTTATCTAAGTGCAGAAGCTGCCTGATAAACAGCAGGGATGAATAATTTATAAGGAAGTGGTATGGAAAGTGGCATTTCACACTTCTTTCCATGTAAAATGTTGCATGAATTCCAAACAAACTTAATGGTTTGGTAGGAAACCGAAATCTAAAATTGCTAGCGAGAGAAAGGAAAGAGAGAGGGCTCTATAATGTGGTAATTATGGGATTACTTGAGGAAGATTCCGATTCAAATTTTGCTCTCCATTGATTAATTGTGAAAACAAATTACAGCTTCTCAAATCGATATTAAGAAATGATTATTATATACATGGAAAGAGCATCAATAAGGCAAATAGGCTTGGATTTTCTTCCACTTGATTTCAGTCAATTTACAGTAAATGAATCCTGAAAAACTGCATTTTTCATTTTCTAATCGTGCAGGAAGCCCTCTGTTGAAATAGAACCCCAAAATGGGGTTTGATATATTATTATGCATCATATTTCATAGTTAACATTAGTCCTCTTAATCAGAAAATCTAATCAAATTGGGTCTCTGAATTTAAGTCACCAAGCCGTTACTAACTCTTCATTACTGAAGATGGTTAGCAAGATTAAGCTGAAACCATAGAAGATCAAATTCTTAAAAGTAAGATTGCATTTTTATTCCATTTGATAATTAATATTAAGTTGTTATTTTGGAGAGCTAAAAATTTAGAGTTATCTTCTTAAATTCTTGAATTATCACTCAATCTGGCTTGTCATAATATAACATTTTTTGAAGAATGAGAGTCCTCAAAGAAATCTGTTAAATATCCTGATATACAAAATAATATAAGAACACTGGGGGACAGAAAAAGACTAAGTTGTTGCTTTTACCTTTAATAACCCATCACTCAGTCTGGATGAGAGGAGGGCAAGAATGAACGCCTTCGAGAATTAGAGACAATGGAATGAGTGTCGCTGATGTGGTAGATTCAGAGAGAAGAGATCAGGTTGGCCTGGAACAGTCATGGAAGGCTTCATAACTGATCAGAAAGTTTGTTGTTTATTTCTCAACCTTTCCCTCCCTTCTGGCTAAGAAACTCTCCTGCCCCTATCTCCTCATTCACCCTGCCATCAGCCTGAACTGGTGGTACCTTTCTAGATGACAGCCTTGCATTTGGCCAGACACTCCTAAAGTATCCCAAATGCTCCTGCTTTGTCGGTCTTCCTAATAGCTCCTTGTTGTGCAAAAAGCACCACCTAGTCTGGCCCCTGAGCCAAATGCATGAAGTCCTTCTTGAAAGGTTCCTAATCTGCCCATGTTCACAGAACCAGCAAGTGGGAGAGCCAGGACTCACAATTATGTGCTTTGCCTTCAGAGCTCATGTGCTTATTCAAAATATGAGATTGTAATCAATCTGATTTGCCTGTCTCCCATGAGACTGTAAGTTCTTCAAGAACAACAACAGCACTGTGTCTTATTTCTTTCTGTATTGCTGGCACCACGCCCTCATCAGATACTCAACATCAATCTGATAATTTCAGAAATCTTGTGTGTTGAAGGTGAAGGACCCAATCAGAAAAGCAGAACTTATACCAGGTGCATCAAGAGAGGAAACTTAACAAGGAGAATTAGCTGAAAAAGTCTTGGAAAGACTAAATATATAAAAAAGGGAGTTAGTGTTTATTGGGTACACCATTTTGGTGTTCTAGGATGAAGAAAGGTCTGGAGATGGATGGTGGTCATGTTTGTACAACAACATGGATGTACTTAAAATCACTCAACTCAACACTTAAAAATAGTTAAGATAGTAAATCTTATGCTGTGTGTATTTTAACACACACACACACACACACACACACACATTGGAGAAAAAAGGGACAAGAACTCAACCCAGTGGTGCATGGGTGGCTCATTCGGTTGGGCATCTGCCTTCGGCTCAGGTGATGATCTCAGTCAGGGTCCTGGCATCGAGTCCCATGTTGGGCTCCTTGCTCACTGGGGAGCCTGCTTCTCCCTCTCTCTCTGCTCTTCCTCCTGCTTGTGTACTCTCTTTCTCTCTCTGTCAAATAAATAAATAAAATCCTGAAAGGAAAGAGAGAAAGAAAGAAAGAGAGCGAGCTCAACCCAAAAGTTGGCATTGACAAGGAGTGGCCCAGCTGTAGGGCTCGAGGGACAAAGAGGGAAGATAGTGTTGCCAGGGATGAGGGGACAGGCTCTCTGTGGTGAGCAAGGACTCCCGGGGAGGGGAAGCCAGTTGTCAGTACAGCCTGAGAAATATCAGTTGCAGAAGTCAGGAGTGGGGGAGGTCAGGGAATGGAGTTTTCAGAGCCAACAGGGATATACCTGGCACAGGGCAAGATCCTTCAGAGGGTATGTAGTGGGGTGTAAGCATGGTAGAAAAAAACAGGGCATGAAGAGGGCAAAATGAAGAAGCTGTCTGGATTGGGAGAGGCATGGAAACGTGTATTTGGGAGTGCAGAGACAAATGTCTCAGTAAATAAGGGAGGGCAATTTGGGGGGACATCTTTAAACTGAGGTGGAAGAGCTTTTACATCACATCACTAAATGTTCGGAAGCAGAAAGCATTCAGTGCACTCTTTAGTAACACAGACAAATATCATGGGTCCATTGCACGTTAGAGGTCAATTGGGACAACTTCTAAGCATCGACTCAAATCCTACGAATCAAATAATAGAGCATTGTGATATCATCTCTCACAACCTCATTCTTCTAAAGAGGCATTTGTTGCTCCACGTAACCACCTTATGAGGGAGGGGTATTTATTATCCATGAGGAAAAGGAGGTTTAGAAAGGTCAAGTAATTCCCAAGGTCACTCACATGGAAGGTGACGGGCTGGGACCTGAATGAGGCCGATGAATGCCAGATCCCATGCGCTGGCCTGGGATCTGGTGCTCGGCTCTGTTTCAGCACACTCAGCCCTCCCGTGGCTATATTTGGAGATCTCTGAAGACAGATGGCACAGTCGTCAGTAGCGTGGTCCAATGATTAGTCACTCCACAATCAATACGTGATTTTTAATTTTAATTTCTGAATGACTTTTTCTCCCTGTGCTTTATATCTTTGTCCAAGTAGAGAACATCTGCTCTGGGACTGGTATTTATCTAAATTCAATCTCTTCTTTCCACACAAAACCACTTCCTAAGTAAGCACTGACATATGAAAAAGAAAATGGTTTTAGTTCACAAGGAGTGATCTCTGCCCTCAGGAAACTTGAGTATGTCCAAAAAAGCTAAAATTCCCATGGGAAACTGGCATGAATTTCACCTCCTTTGCCATTTCTTTACAGGTTTTATTTTCATCAAGAGATTTTTCTAGTTTCTAATGCATGATTGCTAGGGCTCTTGTGTTTTTTTTTCCTCTGCCATGTTGTTGTGGTTTGGAAAACCTCGATGAATTATTTGATTCTTCAAATTAAGCATGGTAGGTCCCCCTTCCCCCCTTTCCTGGCCTTGGATGCCTCTAGAATCCTATTAGACACTAAATGTGGTCAGTGCTTGGATGGATCTCCACCAAGGACCCAAGAGGATTCTCTCTACTTCATGGAATTCATTGAGCCTTGCAGGCTGTTGTGATGCTGCAAGCAAGACTCATTCTCTTTATTTAAATAATTTAAGAAATGAGTAAGTGTTCAGAACCTATTTTTATGAGGGCTGTACTTGGGGTGATTTTGAGTTGGCCATAGGGAAAAGGTAAACAGTCACAGCTCTCAACTATTCCTTCTGAACAAAATCTTCTTTAGGACAGAGAACATGTCTCGAAGCACCGTTGGTATATTATTGCACATCCAGTAGGTAATTAATTATAATGTTTTAAATGGCTGTGGAGGGCAGCCGGGGGCACCAGTGTTTTTGGAAACAGATTTTGCATATCTACTGAATGGTGTAATAGCTAGTTTCTGAAAATATTAGTCTTTGAGGAGTCATTCTAGCCATACTTTACTCTTTGTAATTATGTCTGAAACTTCTCCAGTGATGAGATTTCTTTTAATTTGTAAGTATCTAGAGATCATGAACCAGGTTATGTCACTTACTATGAGAAATTCTCAACTTCACCACACAAAGAGGCCCGATGCTCTCATTAATTTCTTAGCTTCTCTGGTTAGCAGCTGTAAACTTTGTCCTTAACCCTATAAACATGTGCATGGGGTCTAGGGGCAAGGACAATCACTCATCTATAGGTACCTCACTAATACCTGCTTTGGGCCAGACAGTTTTAGATGATGGGTATGGGAGAGAGGCTTAAAGATACAGCCCACCTTGACCTTGATTGGGCAACTGCTTGGTCTAGACCCAGGGCGATTCCTGGGCCTTCTTGTGTCAACTCTCTAGAGGTGCTGGGCAAACCAGGAGAAGCTGATCACTCCACTTGCCCTCAAAGAAATTAAAGTCAAATTGGCAAGAAAAGGGCCCATGAAAGGTGAGAAATAAAAATAAAGTAGTCTTAGCTGCAAGGAGGGAACAATGATTTCTGGCTGAAAGGATTTGGGGCCAAGTGAGTGCAGATCCCTTGCTATGCCTGGGACTAGGGGAGAAAACTAGATGAGTGGCCTTTTGCTAAAGATGGCCAAAATGATAAAAAACAAAGGGAGCCAATGTTGTTTGTGGTTTCTGAAAACCAGGGAGGAGAGCCTGTCACTTGAGAGAAATTGCAAAGCATCTTTTTTGGGTAAAGAGCCACTGGGGCCCGACTTGGGGGGACACCGAAGGCTGGCTCCATGTGTCCTTCTGAGATGATGGGGCAAACCTGGCAATCAAGGAGAGTACATCCTGCAGAACTCCATGGATATTCTTTGATTTGGAGCCGGGAGGGTAGACCGGAGGCAGATGGGAAAGGCCCTACCCACGGAGTCCCTTCTGCTGCTGGGAATTAAGGAGCCATCCCAGGCAGCTCCTGTGAGAGTCCTGGGCCCTCAACCACTGGGGCTCCGCCAATAGAGTAAGGAGTGGGGCAAGGCTCTCCTCTAGGCAGCGGACCTCCCCCTGATAAAGCAAAAATTGTCTGCATGAGCCGCTTCCTAAGGAGAAGCCTGGATCTGTGGGCCCTTCTTGGAGATGAGGGTGAACACAGAGTCAGACACAGATGGCTGACCCCTGGACACACCGACAGAGACCTCACAGAGCTGGCCTTGCTTGCCCGTGGTTCTGATTCCTCCTCGTTTCTTTGAGGCTGATGGTTTCACTCAACCAGGAAAGCAAATTTAACTACAAACAAACAAAATCTCTTGAGCTGAAGAATTTGAGAGGAGATTACTAACAGCAAGCAGATGGACAATGAGGAGACACAGAGAGAACCCTTCCCCCTCTTTTACTTGCAAACAGGAGGCTGGGAGAGATGCTCCTTTCTCAAGGATGCATGAACAGAAAACTGCCAACAGGAGGCCTGTGGGAAGATTTTACAGCTCCGAATAAGGAGAGGGACAAGGGACGCAATATCCAGGAAAAGAGCTGGTTTTGAAAAGATTTACTATGGGAAATAAGTTATATTTGGGCAATACCTGCTTTATGATCTCAGTAAAATATAAGACAAAAGGGGCATTTTTATAAGAAGTGAAAAGATGACACAGAAACACACAGGCTGAAGTAAAACACAAGCTAACTGAAAGTCAAAGGAAAGAAAAGGAAAATAACTTGAGGAAATCAAAGATGCGAGAGTGGAATTTAAAACTGTATTGGAACTCATAAAGTATCCCTACATGAATGTGGGTTTGATTACATGGCATATTAAAATCTTCTTTACGTTATAAAACACAGTAAATTAGAGCAAAAGCATATAAAGCAAGTTTTTCATCAACCTATGGAGAACTCCTAAAATCCATAAGAAAATCATGAACACCCTACTAGAAAAAATTTTCAAGGACATCTAAAGTCGATTTATAAAGAAGGAAAAATAATAGTGGTCAGAAATTAAGGTTGGGGGCACCTGGCTGGTTCAGTCCATAGAGCATGTGACTCTTGATTTCAGGGTCATGAGTTTGAGCCCCATGTTGGGGGTAGAACCTACTTAAAAAACAAAAACAAAAATAAAAACAAAAAATCACCCCAAAACCACAAAATAAAATTAGAGGGGAAAGATTTTCATGTGGTTCTAATAAAATATGATTTTAAAATAACCTTTTTATTTATGAAGCTGGTGAGTATTGAAAATACTGAGAATTGTTGAGGACATGGAGGGAATTACCACACATTGTTGATGGAATTGTAAATTTGTATGTTTCTGGAAGGGAGTTTAGAAAGATGTGTTGGTTGCCAATATTTTTAGAAATATTTCTATGATTTGGACCAGAAATCCTTTTTAAGTTGTTTTTTAAATAAATAATTGAAAATATTTATTTAAAATAAATAATCTTACTATTATTTATAATGGTGGAAACTGGGAGTAATCTGTGTACATTTATGCTATTATTTAAAGAATTTGTGGTATGTACTTATCATAGAATATTATGTAGCCATGAAATATATATTTTCAAAGACTCTAATACCTAAATTAATGGGCTGTGAATTAAACTCATCTTGTATATTTTCAAAATTTTTTATAAGCTATTTTATTTATGAATTATAAAATTGTTATTTTTATGAAAACCAAGGAGTTTGCCCCATGAATGGTGATTCAGGAACACAATATTTGCAGCAAAAAACAGCTTACTTAAGACAATGAATTCTGTTTTTTGTTTTTTTGTTTTTTCAGAAATACCACTTACAACTCTGGAGGAAAAAACAATCTTAACTTAAAACTTACAGTTTCAAGGGGTGCCTGGGTGGCTCAGTCTGGCTCAGTCGGTTAAGCATCTGACTCTTGATTTTGGTTCTGGTCATGACCTCAGTGTCATGAGATCGAGCCCTGCCTTGGACTCCATACTCAGCACAGTCTGTTTGAGATCCTTTCTCCTTCTCCTTCCCCTCTGCTTGCCCCCTCTTTCTCTCGCTCTCTAAAAAAATAAATTAATAACTAAAATCTTAAAAACAACAACAACACCAAAACTCCACAGTTTCAGGTCAATGCTCAGGCACAAACTGTATTTATTTTATATCACATCAGATTTGTTCATTTATAGGAGGATCTGCAAGAGCTTTTAAAATGTAAAGAGTACATATACATATGATGAATTACGTCACATAGTCAGAAGAGGGAGCTTGTAGATTGCAAAAACAAAAGGGCAACAATCCAAGCGCTCTATTATCAGAAGTATAATATTATTTTGAGTCCAAATATTGAATACTAATGAAAAAGTATGTATCCACAGAAATACTTCTTTATTATAGCTTTAAAAAATCTGTTTGTTTTATTTTGTGATTGAGTGAAACATTAAACTCAACTTCATTCTTTTTTATTCCCCCCTTCAACTTCATTCTTAATCAAGAGAATTTCATTTCACCCTAATGTCTGTCCTTCTGCTGGGCACCGTTGACCTTTGTAATTGTTGCTGACAAGCAAAAAGCCTGGCGATTGAGGTGTTTTCCTGTTTGCTTTACCTCTTTCTCTTTTGCATCTAGTGTGGTTGGTATAGGAGCCAAGGGACAAGATGGCAGACAGCAGAAGTCATGAACACTAACCACTGAATAATTCAAGATTTATTACCTGCTACTTAGTGAAGACACATGGGCAGAGTTCTCCTTCAAAATAGTTCATTAAATATAAAAATTGAAAGTAAATCAATCTAACTGAAGGCTTTTTTCTATATCAACATTCAGAGTTTAAAGCTAGTGTTCCTGTTTCCAGTATGTGTGTGAACTCTTTATAAATTCAGCTATGCTTGGAGGTTCTGCAGTAAACTATAGCACACTGAGAACCAGAAGTGAGTTCTATTATCATAACAACCATGTTAATGGGAAGTATAACCCACAGTGCAGGATGCAACAGCAATGAGGATAATTCTTTTTAAATTAGTGTTGACTGACCTCCAGTTCAGCATTCAATTCTTGGTTCTACATCTTGGGAGAGAAGTAGAAAATTTGAAGTGAGTTCATTGCACAAATCACAAGTGGCATTCAAATTTGGGAAAAATACGACAACCGCAAGAACTAGCGTTATTGTTTTCTTAGGTTAGTTATCTTAAAGGGAGAATTTGAAATGGTTACTCAACACTTTTCAAAAATATGAAGGTTGATCATACCCAGAGGGTGAGACCAGATGTTTTCCATCCGACCAGTGAAAAAAGATAGTAAATTGTGAGTTTCAATAAACACTGCAAAAACAATGAAACTGGGTAAGGGGGAATTTAAGCATCTCCTGCTCTTCAGTGTGTGGAGAGGTGCACCAAGCCTGGACCCGAACAACCTTAAATGTGTCCTTTTATTTGCGTATGACTGGCTTAGATTAGCCACTAATTTAATTTACAACGTTATTCGTTAGGCTCTCGGCACTAAGTCCAGTGACAAGGACAGTTGAAGTTTCCTGCACCATAAGGAAGGAGGAGAGGACTGGAGAGAGAAGGAATCTCAGACATCCAACGCATGAAGGGAGAGTCGGGTGTTAGGGCAGAGAGGAAACGGAGGGCTGTTATTCAAATTGCTGAGAAGAAAAGATATACTGTCTCTCTAGTTCACTCGTTACCTTCTTCCTATCACTAAGCGCTCCTGTACTTTTTCTGTTTTAAGAGATGAAAACTTCCTAAGAAGTAGAGCAAGGAATTCTTCTATTTTAAATACAGTATATCTGGGGACATTGTTTTTGCTTTTTTGTTCGTCTATTTTCACGGATACGTGTTTCCATGAATATAGCCACACTTCACCTATGCCTGTGTGGTCTCCAAATCTGTGACATTAAACATTTGTTTAAAAGCACCATTTATTTATTTATTTATGTTTTAAAGATTTTATTTATTTAAGAGAGAGAGAGCGAGCAAGAAAGAGCATAAGTAGGGAAAAAAACGAGAAGCAGGTTTCCTGTGAGCAGGGAGCCCAATGTGGGGCTCGATCCCAGGGCCCTGAGATCAAGACCTGAGCCGAAGGCAGACGCCCAATTGACTAAGTCACTCAGCCTCCCCTAAAAGCACCATTTATGAAGCCCTGACCTCATGCCAAACTTCAGGTGAGGGGTGGTGGATTCAAAGATGCATGAGACACAGCCTTAGAGGCACGCAGGCTGGTTGGTGGGGGAGCCAGACATGTTCATACCTTTAAACACTGCCGCCAACAGGCCCAGGGTTCAAGAGTGAGTCGCAGGGAATCCTGGAGGCGGGGTCAGGCACCAGCAGAGAAGAGAGGCCTGAGGTGACAGAGTTGAGCCTAAGCCTCAAAACCATCTTTCTTGGGAAAACACAAGTCTGGCGAGCTCATTACCTGAAGTCATTTGACTTACCTTTCCTTTTTCTGGCCGCAGGATTTCAAGGAGGGTTCAACTCGGAACGGGAAGAACTCTGCACCCAGAGTCAGAGGCAGCCCTCTTTGGTTTTGTGAGATCCCGGCATTCTCCTCTCGGATTGCAGTTGGTTGATTTTGTGGTTTCGTCCTTTCAAGTCATGAGCGGCCCTCTCCTGACAACTTTCCTGATACGTTCTACACGACAAAGTCTGCCAAACAGCATAAAAACATTTGTTCTGTGGTTCCTTGTTGGGATGCATGCAGCAATCCAGGACACAAGTAAGTTCAAAGTTGTGCAGAGTTCCAGGACATTCCACGTCGCTCTGGGTGTTGATGGAAGAGAATGCTTAGCTACAGTTTGGGACCCTGAATTCATCCCTGTGTCTACCTGTGATGCAACCCTGCTTTGACACAGAACATAAAGCTTTAAAGGAAGGCTTAATATCTAATTATTCTTATAATATAGCTCACTTGCTAACTCGAACTTTTAGTTTTTAGCGTTTTTTCTTAAACCTTTTTTTTTTTTTTGACAGGGGAGGTGGTTATGATAGGATTCTCTGCCCTTATGAATATAAAATAATGAGCTTATTCTTCAATACCCACAAAGCTACTCAAGCGTGGTATTTATTTCACTTAATTAAATACACAGAATAAGGTGGAGCTCTTCTGCCTATGAACCTGTCTTGGAAGTGTCAACGGGTGTCACAGGAGGGCAGGGATCTGTGCATCAGGACTTCGGGACTGACCCTCCAGGCACTGCTCTTCCTCCGGGACCTTCCCAGAACGACTCGAAGCAGTCGGATCAAGGATTGTGGAATCAGTCCTCCCTCATCAGCGGTCATTAGTGGAAGGTCAGTTTCACCGACCTTCACCCACATCCTTAAGCAAGTGAGAGCAAAAAACTGAAACGACTCATCCGGTCTTGGAATAAACGGATTGTCTCCTTTTATCAGGAATCAAAAATAAATGTTCTCTTCTTACCTGCCAAGTGATCTCCTCTGTATTTATAGTGTGTGCATTTCTCCAGGGATTTGCTGCAGTTTCACATCTGTGCTTGAGAGATCTGTGTACATATGTGCCCGCCGGTGGCTGCCTGTTTTATCCATCAGCCGGTTCCCGCTCCGCTCGGCTCTAGAGCTGTTTGGGTGGGAGAGCGATGACGTCCCACGGAAGGCTGCTGGTGAGAGAGCCGTGACTGTTTTGTTTGAAATAGAGTGCATTCGAGTCTCTGCTCATTTTATGCGGGGGAGCGGGGTGGGGAGGGGGCTGGCTTTCCAAGTTCTTTCCAGGAGTGCTCTGCAAACATGTCCCACGAACCATCCAAATGGCAAGAGTGCTCCTTTGATCAGCAGGGGCATAAGGCTGGACATCCTCGAAGATGCTCTCCCTGTTGCAAAGCGCTGGTCATCTCCAGTCTATAGTCAGTGACCCCTTTTGGTAGTTGCTTCAGTGAAGGAGGGAGGTTGGAGGAGCTGTATTTTTCAGAATGAAATGAAGCTGAGCACTGAGGGTAACTCAGGGTGGAGGGAAGAGAGCACGATGCCTGGTTAGTGGGAATGGAACCTGTGTTCCTAAAGGAGCCACATCCGGGGTCGTAGATGTCCAGGGCAGCCAGAACCAAGCCCTGCACCCTGGGCGGCTCAGCACAACAGAGTTGATGCTCTCAGTTCAGGAAGCCAGAGGTCTGAAACCAAGGCATTGGCAAGGCCGCACTTTCTCTGTGGGCTCCATGGGAAATTCCTTCTTTGCCTCTTTCCTAGCTCTGTGGTTGCCAACGGTCTTTGGTGTTCCTTGGTCTGTGGACCTGTTCTTCCAATCTCTGCCCCCTTATCACATGGTACTTTCCCTGTGTCTGTCTTCACACCGTCTTCCTTCTATGTACGTCTGTATCTAAATTTTCCTCCTCCTCCTCTTCTTCTTCCCCTCCCCCTCCCTTCCCCCTCCCCTCCCCCTCCTTCCTCCTCCTTCTTCCTCTCCTTCCACTCCTCCTCCTCCTCCTCCTCCTCCACCACCACCCCCATGCCCTGGGCAGAGCCCACTGTGGGGCCTGAACTGATGACCCTAAGATCAAGACCTGAGACCAAGGGTCTAATGCTCAACCAACTGAGCCACCTAGGTGCCCCTAAATTTTCCTCTTCTTAGGATACCAGTCATTGGATTAGAGTCCATCCTAAGCCAGTATGACCTCATCTGAAAAACTTACATCTATACAAAGTCCCTATTTCCGAATCAGCTTGCATTCTCAAGTGCTGGGTGATCATGAACTTTTGAAGGACACTCTTCAACCCAGTATATCCTGTTACTTCAGTTCCAGTATATCCAGCATCTTCAGTTCCCTGGAGCATCTTTACAGAAAGTAAAAACAATTTTCCAGCATCATTATCCGAAAGGGTGCCCATCTTGACTGTGGTATAGGTATAAAGCGAAATTCTCCCAAGGTGTGGATTTTATGCTGCAGATGAACCTGGCTTCTTGCATGTGGCTGTCTCTTTCAGGCCACTAGGTATAATTGATCAAACTGTATTTTTAGAGCACAAAATGATTCCCCTGACATTTTCCAAAGTTCCCCCACACAACTCCACACTGGAACTTGTGCCTTTGCAAATCCCGGTACCCAAGCTGGGTGGATAAACTGGCAGTGCACCCCAAGCTCAGAGGTCTTGAGTGACCGCCATTCATTTCAGAAACACTTGAACCATTCTCTCTAGCCACAGAAGCACACACAAGGACAAAACCCTTGGTGACAACCAACCCAAATGCTTTCATGAGAGAATGCTGAGATTCTACCGATGACCCCTTCTTTGCTATGTTCATTCACTGTTATTTTACATGATCTAGTGATTAGGTATCCTCGTGCTCAGGGAATGAAAAAAATTCACAAAATTTAGCAGTTTTGCCTGTCACCTTTTCTTAGAGTTCTACAGCAACTTTTCGATTCATTTAAAATAGACATTCAAGCTGTCAGCGTTTGGGAACATGTACTCTGAGTTTACAAGTCCATCATTCCATATTGAGAAGGTAAATATAAGGGGTAAAATATGATGGCATTTAATATATTTAATATTTAAAAAAGGAATTATGAAGAAATAAAGGTACACATTTAACCAAGTAGCAGAAAAGAAAAAAAAATGCTTAAATTTAGTGTGGGTGGGCGTGCCAGTGACTGATGTGTGTTTGGACCCTGCCTGGTAGTCGGTAGTGCTTTCATAATTCCCAAAACTTGAAGCAGCTCTTGGTTTCACCCTGATGTGCTTTATTCTTTTTTTTTCTTCTTGGTGACATACCCTCTTTGTCACATTCCATTTCCAGTTTCTGGAATCACAAGAATGACAACAAAAATCGTAGCATAAAATGGTACCCAGGTTTGACAATACGTGTGCCACTTTCCTTGCTCCATATTGCTTCTGCGCTACCCTCTCCTTATCAGTTTCTCTCCTCCTGAAATAGAACTCGCTCAGTCTCCATGTAAATTTCTTTATTTCAATCGACATCACTCTTGAACTGAAAGTTCAGCTCAGCATGGGGTCATATTTTTTTTTTTCTTAAGCAGCTTGAGGTTATTGTTCCCTTATTTGTTGTTTTCTCTTGTTACTAATAGAAAGCCTGTAATTATCATTCTTTCGTCAGTGATTTTTCGTCTCTTCCTGGTGGCCCTCTCTGTCTTCTGCTTTCTCCAGTTTCAGTAAACTGGGAAATAAATTTGGTTTGGGACTCCTGGGTGAGCAGTCAGTTAAGCATCTGCCTTAGGCTCTGGACATGACTCCAGGGTCCTGGGATCAAGCCCTGCGTGGGGCTCCTTGCTCATCAGGGCTTCTCCCTCTGCCTGCTGTTCCCCTGCTTGTGTTCTGACAAATAAATATATAAAATCTTAAAAAAAAAAAAAAAAGAAATGTATTTGGTGTTATCTATCCTGCCCAAGTTGTGGTTTATTTCGTAATTAGAAAATATATGTCTCTCTTCATTCTTAGTTGTAGTCTCCTAGAATATTATATCTTCCTCTTTTTCTCTCTTCTCACTTCCAGAACTAGTACCAAATACATGAACTTTTCTTAAGGGTCATTGCATGTTTTAAGACATTTAAGACGTTCTGCCTTTGTAGTGTTGGGTCCTCATGGTGAGAGCCTTTGGGTGTAGATGGTACCAGTGTTGGAACTCACTGCCTAATAGCATGTAGAGTAGACAGCAAAGGTGAGAACTCAGTTTATATTGTGAGTGACAGGTGGTGGACTCTTCCAGAAAGACCTTCTGGATGCATAGTGTGAGGGGGTAGTATTGGGGGGTGCTGAGGAACTGTATGAAGTTTTCCCCGTCTTCCTTGAATAGTAACCAGGTCCCTGAGGTCTGTACCCTCCCTGTGTTCTCCCTTCCATCCTCTTCTAAACGTGCTATCAGGAAACGCCGATGGGCGGCGTATTTCTTAGGAATGTAGACTCCAGACTCAGCTTGAGGCAGAGAAAAAGGAGAGCGTATCTGGGTGTCCAGCCTATGAGCATTCACCATAGACTCTCGGTCCCGCTTAGGCACCTGGCTTGCAGCTTCAAACGTGCCTCATCTTACCTCTGGAGACTACCAGCAGCACCCCACATTAATCTGAGCTCTGGTTCAGAATCTGATAATGACTGAGGTGAGTGGGTGCCTGGAGTGGGACTGATTGTTAGGGGCAACCTTTTATTTTCTTTTGCTGAGAGAGGGGTAACCAACACTCCATAAACCTATAAGGAACAAAACCTCTTTGTTGCATTTGGATGTCTCCATCAGGAGTGGCTGCTCTCCCCAGCTTGTGTGTGTCCCTCCAGTGAGTGACCCTTCTGGAAGGCTGCCCTGATCCCACCTGCCTGGACACTCACCATGCAATCACTATAGCACCTCTAAGGTTCTCTGTTCATGGTCCCCTATTTTACCACATTAGCAATCATGCCTCAACCTCTTAACCTCCTTCACACACCCTCTGGGTGGCCCAAAACCTTGGACCCACCCCAAAAGTCAGAACAATCCAACACAAAAAATGTTGTCTAGTGAAATCTAACATGAAGAAATGGAGAACAAGGGGCGCCTGGGTGGCACAGTGTTTAAGCATCTGCCTTTGGCTCAGGTCATGATCCTAGGGTCCTGAGATCGAGCCCCACGTCGAGCTCCCGGCTCAGCAGGGAGTCTGCTTCTCCCTCTCCCTCTGTCTGCTGCTCTCTCCATTTGTGTTCTCTCTCTGTCTCTCTGTCAAAGAAATAAATAAAAATCTTAAAAAAAAAGAAATGGAGAACAGAACCCACTAAAATTATGTAAACACAAAATATGTCTATCTAAGTTTTTTATAAACCACCTCTTGCCTACTGGGATAATATAGTGGTGATGTTCCAATTCCCCAGCATCTTCAGTCAAATGGAGTTTTAATCCATGCCAATGCTCTGTTCACGTTTCTCAAAGGGGCCACAGCCCATCCTGAGGGTATCAACACCGTGGTAGGAATTTCCCATATTACCCAAAGAGAACCTGGATTAGGAGGTGAGAGATGCCGCCTGATTTTCAATAGCTCGCAGTTATTTTTACATGAGCCAAATTCGGGGAAAACAGCAATTCTGCAGGACATTGAAGGAATATAATTAAAAAGCCTTCCTTGCCTGTGCCTTCTCATACTCTGCAACTAGCTATGCCTGGACCTTAGTTTGTCGTAACGCATGTAACATCGTTCCTGATGACATTCTGGCCCAATCAAAGGAAGGAAAGGCTAGCAATTCGTCAACAGTTAGCCTCTGAGGGTTCTACTTTTACAAGCTGTAGCTCTGATTGGCACCTGAACTTTAGAAGGTTTATTTAATGCTACAACACTTCAGTGTTTTCAGGTTACCTGTCAGCATAGAATTTTCTATACGTTCTATCCAGTGACCTGTTACTTACCTCTGCTTAGCTCCCTAATCCCCTTGCTCTTGAGGTTAGCTTCTCCCAGAGGTTCCGTAGATCCGAGCATGTGTGTGTGTTGCCCGGAAGCACGGGGACAGGCCGGCTGAGACGGCACTTCCGTCCTGGCTCCCCCGGCAACGGCGTCCACACTCCCCAACTCCAAGCCACTGTTCTTCCACCTCTGCAAACCCAGAGTGCTCACTGCCTAGACGCGTAAGGCTCCCAGGACAAATGCTCTGAGGCACCCACACCCTGCGCCACGCTCTCTCTGACATTTACTCCCCTGTTGCTCCGTTGTCATAATTTCTGGGTCACCTCATGAATCTTAACCCTTTTTTTTTTTAAAAGATCTTATTTATTCCCTTATTCTAAGTGGTATGTGCTACTTTCCGGTCAAAGCACTCAGTTGCCGGTGGGAGAGTCTCTGCTCCACCCTGTTTTGGAAATCTGGGGGAAGCTTTGTGTCCAGAGGGTAGGGTCAAGATAATTAGGTGGTTTGGTTCGCTGAGATGCCTGCTGGTCCCCACGAAGACTTGGCACGAATAAGAAATAAAGTCTGTTGTTTCAAAACATTGTGTGGGACTGTTATCACAGCATTACCGAGCCTCTCCTCACTCTACAAAGAGTATTTACATCTTAGTTACATTTTACCTGCAAGACAACTAAGGCCGAGAGAACTAAGAACACGGACTCGGTACTGCTTATGAAATGGTTGAGCTGGAGTATGAGTCTGTTTTTATCTTCAAAACCTGGTGATAGCAAAATAGTATGGATAAGGTAACCAGCTAACGGCTATTGGACCGACGGCAGTACAGAGGAATGGAAACTTCGAGAAGCCACGTGGAAGGTCTCTGGAGGTAGAAATGAACACGTTTTGATGAAGAAACGTGTTCATTTGATGATGATGAGCTATTTTACGGTGACATCTCAACTTCCTGACACTGAAGTCTTGGGAACCCTCGTTTCGGAGGGGCTTGGTTTTGTCTAGACTCTTGTATCTGCGCCTGTAGGTTACGTTCTTTTCCTTATGAATTATTCAGAAATCTAAGAAGGTCCCTGCCGGCAAGTAGGGCACGTTGGACAATATAAACAATAACTACGATAGACCCTTCGCTTTGGCCGGACACGAGCACCGGCTCGTTGGTTCGTGCTACGCTCGAAAACATTAGGAATAACTACGACCATTATTACCTGTGGCAAAACATGATGTTGTGGATGGAGGCCCCGCTAAGGACCTCGTAGCTTGCAATCGGAGCCTGGAAGCATTTCTGGGTTTCCGATGGAGGGGGACCGGTGTGTTTTTCTCCATGCTGATCTGTGCTGCAGATTCTCCATGTGCTGCTTTCTGAGAAAGAAGTGGGGCTCCGAGTGGTTAAACCTTGCGGCTGGACGTGATTGGGCATTGCAGATCCAACGAGCTCTCGGTTAACCTGTCAGAGGAAAGATACGTGGGAAAGAATATTGCAAATGACCCTCAAACACAAAGTCCTAATTCCTTAGCATGTAGTGAGTCGGGATGGCTTCCTTATTATGGCTTCTCATGTTTTCCCATTTCCTCTCTTTTGAGAATGACTAGGAGAGCTCGCAGCTACCTCTCCTTCGAGGCCAGCTGCCAGCGAGCGATAGGAATTAAGGCAGGGGGTTTTCACTACAAGATTGCAAATTCCTTGGCAGAAAGGACGCGGCCCTCCTCAGCTCTGTACGCCCAGACCCCAGCCTGGCATTTGGCACACAGAAGGTTCCGGGTCAGTGCTGGAGCTGAGCATGGGGAGCAGCTTTCGGGTCTCACTCAGGCTCAGATGCAAAACCAGCTCCCCAACACCCCTCCCTCCCTGATGTTTGGAACGGGAATTCCGGTCAGTAGGAGAGAAGGAAAAGAAATAATTCTAACCCTGTCAAATGGAATATTAAAAAAAACTGAGGTCAGCTGGTGGGTTTGAAGGCAAAACACAAGGGTCGCGGCCTCCAGCTCTTTCCCACGGGCTTCTGCCGGGAAGAAGTGAGTGTGAGGGAGAGACGTGAGCAGGGCTGTCGTCCTTTCCTCCGTCCTCCCCGGACGGCTGTCCGGGCGCCAAACCTGCTCGCAGAAAGTGGCCTAAGCTCCTTCACGGAAATGTTACAGAGGCGATGTGTTTGCACGCCAGGCTTCCGCAGGATTGTGAAAAGCAGGCTCTAATACTTTTTAATAGTAAAATTTAATTAAACTAAATGTACCTCAGGGAAGAATAATGTATGCAAACATCACAAAATCAAGCACCATGGTGAGAGAAAGTGAGAGTTTAATGTGGATGAATTCCAAAATATTCGGCTTAAGCAACAAAACCAACTTATTCTGTATTTCCCCTTAATATGTTGTGTGGGTCTTTTTAACAGTTGGTTGTTTAATAATAGTAATCTGGGAGCTTATTTCTCCGATCAGCCTGCCTGTGACAGTTCTGCGTTCTCAGTAAACACTGTGATACAATCAGCCCGCTGCAGATGCTGCTTATTTTGTTACGGCCGCATAATCATTCGGGGGAATCTGTGAAACTAATGCAAAATCTCACAAAGCTATTCAGAAATATGGATTGAAAATGGAAGACTGGAAAAATAGCTTGTCATAGCCCATTAGCAACTACACACTGCTATTTAAGAAATTATTTTTCAAGCGTTTCCTTTTTCACACATTACTTTTAAAACATCCAGGCTTGTTTGTTCCTGAAGAACAATGGGAACATTGATCATGGAGTGTTGAGTCAGACTTGCCGGGAAAATACTAATATTTGCCCGAGAATAAATTATGTGGCTCGACTTAAAGTTAGCCTGTGCGTTTTTCTCGGAGAAGAAAAGTATTTCTGGTATTATTTTTAGGGAGGGCAATTTCCTTTTAAGATCTTAGTTATTTGTTCATGAGAGACAGACAGAGAGAGAAGGAGGGGCAGACGCAGAGGGAGAAGTAGGCTCTCCGCTGAGCGAGGAACCCAACATAGGACTCGATCCCAGGACCCTGGGATCACAACCTGGGCTGAAGGCAGATGCTTAACCACCTGAGCCGTCCAGGCACCCCCATCCAGGCGCCCCCATTGGAGAGCAATTTTTTTTGAGAGGACGATAATCTAAGTAGAATTTAATGATAACAATTTCATTTACCTTTGATGAGCAAAATTCCATACTTAAGGATTGGCCGGTGCTTTGTCAAACTGGCTATTAGTTGTTTCATTTTTTCCCCTTTCTCCATTGTTTAATAAATATTTATCCATAAATCTGGCCTCTCTCCATCCTCCTCTATCACTGGCATCTTTCTCTGACCATTGATCTCTCTTTCGGAAGATCCTTCTATATTTTACTTCCCAGTCAACGGTGTTAGCTTCATATTTGAATACACTGTTCTCTCCCAAGGTGCCAACAATTTTACTTGTTTTCTCCCAACGTCTGGTTGATAAAACAACAGGGTTTGGGTTTGGTTTGGTCTTTGTTGCTTCATACACCAAGAATACATAGTTACTGTGAGCTTATTAATACATTCTCAGCCTTCTGCTGAGAGCGCTCATAACAATCTCCTATAATTTATAGAACGGAAAACTGACCCTGGGAGATATTAAAAGCCTTGTCGAAAGCTTATACACAGAGACTATTGCAGAATCGGCATTCGAGACCGTTTCATTCTGACCCTCAAGCTCCTGTGTGTCGGCTCTGACAGATGCTGACAGAACAGAGCCAGAGGCAGCGTGAGCCCAGGCTGTGTAGCCAGACAGACCCCGCAACCACACCCGGCTTTGCCACTGACAGCCTTAGCCGTTGACTTAGTTTCTGGTTGTAATCAGAGTCCATTTTCCAAATTAAAATGAAAACCTAGTGGACAATGTAGCACAACGCCTAGCTGAAGGAGCCCAAACCCAAGATGATTGTAATTATTACCCCAAACACAACGTGCCTGTTTGTCCTGCAAAAGAGCCATCACTACTTTCCTTCATTTGACTATTTCTGTAATGTTGAAATTTCGACTCCCACCCCTCTCTCCTCCCCACTCCCTCTGCCCCAGAGGGAAGCAAGCACTTCCAGGTTAGAGGACCTGCAGTGTTGGGCCTCCAGAATGGCCGTGTTGTGGAGGAGAGACTCACACCTTTGGCTTCCTTCCAGGCCCAGGGAGCAGTGAGAGTGCCGGGAGGCATGTGGGTCCCGTGTTCTGCAGCCCATGTTCTACCCACAGGGACAGAAGGGCCAGTGACACTCAACTTCAGCCCTGGGTGGAGTGTGTGTGGACCCAGGATGTATGAGACAGTGGCTGATCCTGACCTTGGCCTTTGCTGCTGGGGAACCACCGCATCATAAGAAGCCATAGTTTCCCAGGATATCTCTCTGGAGACTCTTTTGGCTTCTTCCAATGATATACCGACATTCATAATTCTTGCCAATGTGCATTCCATTGACATATTCGCAAATAACTATTTATCAAGTCTGAAGTAAAAATTCAGGATATTTAACGAGAAGCTTAGACAAATGGGAGAAAATGTAAATTTCAGAGTCTGAGAGTGAAAATTTCTGAAGCGGTCCTCCCTGCTGTTCTCTTCAGTAATGTCTTATAGCTCCACTTTTGGGAGATGAAGGTGCCTCATTTCGTGATTCCAGACTGTTAAGCATCTGAATGGAACAGTGATTTGATTCCTTACATTTTGTACCCTAAGTCCTAAGTCTGTACTGGAACTTTCTGGTATCTCCTTTGGGGCTTATTCCCAAGAAGGTTTATTTGTTCTGTGTGTGTGTGTTTTGAGATTTTATTTATTTATTTATTTGAGAGAGTGGGTGCCCTCAAGTGGGGGGAGGAGCAGAAGTGAGAGGGACCGGCAGACTCTACACTCAGTGCGTAGCCCAATGGGGGTGATCTTTCCACCCTGAGATCATGACCTGAGCTGAAAACAAGAGTCAGACGCTTAACTGACTGAGCCCCCCAGTCTTCCCTTGTCTTGTGTTTTTTAATGAATTTATATGAGGAGTTATTGGGCATAGTGATGATAATAAGAGAAAATACAAAGGAGGAGAAAAGTCTGAAAACATTCCAAGAATTTCAAAATGCCCTTCTCCACCCCCTGCCCCCATCCCCTTGTAGGGCCGGGATGCTGTACCAGTTTGCAGTCAGTCACTGTGAGCGGTTTTGAAAGAACACCGTGCTCTGTCACCCAGGAAAGCAGGGGCTGTGTCTTTGAGAGCTACCCTCACCCCTACCTTTCCTCAGACCAAAATCATCTGTTTGAGCCACATTTCACGAGGACCGATTTTGTTCATTTCTGGAGTGTCTGTCTGGCGAGAGGCTATTGTGTTCCCAGATGTCCACCGTAGATTTTATGTATGCAAGTATCCTTACAGGGGTGAGACGTTGATCTACCTATGAGCCGTCAGACATCCTGCTGAGAAAGCACAGAGTTGCATGAGGCAACATTATCTCACTGAGGAACAGACTGGGTTTTCCAGGTCAAGGACGTGGCAGGGAAAGATGTTCAGCCAGGAGTGTTTTGGGTGGGGGGCTGTCTGTAATTGAGGAGGGAGGAGTGGAGGTGTCTGATGGGACTGTGGAAGGAGGCCCAAAGACACGCTCTAGGTACTGAAATACTGTAGGACATTTTGAAGTGCAGCAAACTCCAGGTTTTCTTTATAAAATCCTCTTGAGAGTCTGACCGAGAAAGCCCTAATGTTCTCCTCAGCTGGACTAAACCTTTAGATACAGTCTTCCTGCTTCAGGCTCCCGATATCCCTTAGAGCATTTACTTTGAAAACTTACAAATGTAAATGCGTTCTCTATCCTTTTGAGATGTAAATCTTGTTAAAATCCTCTTGCAAACTTCATCACTTAGGACTGTCTTTCTCAAGGGCCGAGTCATCCCCTTGAAATGCCGTACTCAAGGAACATGGCGCCCTTATTTCCAAGGTTCTGTGGTAAGGTAGGAACCTACCTTATTCCGAGTTATAAAATTACTTTTCATCATGAAAGTAGAAGATCTATTTTTCCCTTGGGGAGGGCCAACTCACAGAGATGCCCTAAGATTCCCCACCTCAGCTCTGAAACCTTCCAGGCCTTTGTACTCAGGGGAGACAAACAGTGAGTTCTGTTTCCTCTCCCCTATTGCAATAGCCTTGAATAAAGTCTTCCCTGCCTACTTAACTGTGTCTGATGCAATGTTTGCTTTGATAGTTGCATGAAATTGTTTGCCCTTCCTTCTTACACACTTTTTACACAACAATAAGTGGTAAACTCACCAGCTGCTTTAGGTTTTCCACAGACCTTTGATGAAAAAGAGTCCTGAGGCAGGGAAAGGGCTGTGGTGGTGTGCTGAAATGCACACACCTGATTCCTTTATTAAAACAAAGCAAAACAAAAAATTCACAAGACTGTGTTTTTAATCTATGTTTGTATAACAGCTTCATTTTTCTCATTTATTTCTTATAGCAATTTTTTCAGGCTCTCAGTCCTTGCTGACTTCAATGAATTGAGTGTTTATAGAGAAACCTTAGAACTCTCTTGGGATTAGTAACAAAATGTTAACTGTAGTCCTTCTATAGACCCCATTTTATAGGGAAATGAGAGAACTAGACTTGAAATCTTGAGTCCTGTCCCGAAGGATCCATGTGACTTAGGTAAAATACCCTCCATGTCCCCATCACTCTCCAGGTCAGAATACTTAGATGCCTACTAAGCATCCCTACTACAGTAGACCCTTTGTATAACGCTCTTATCTAATGTTTATTTTTTTTAAAGATTTTATTTATTTATTTGACAGAGATCACAAATAGGCAGAGAAGCAGGCAGAGAGAGAGGAGGAAGCAGGCTCCCTGACGAGCAGAGAGCCCGGTGCGAGGCTTGATCCCAGGACCCTGGGATCATGACCTGAGCTGAAGGCAGAGGCTTTAACCCACTGAGCCACCCAGGCATCCCTTATTTAGTGTTTATAACAGTCATAGGAGTATCACATCATTAGCTCTGTCTTGCAGATAAGAAAAAACCGAGAAGTTATGTATAATACTCCAGATTTCTCAATAAAGTTGGAAGAACTGTACTTTGAAATTCATTCTGGTTGGCTTCAAAATCGGTAAATTTTCTATGCCTTAGGCCACTTCCTTACCTATAAAATTGGGACATTGGTAACTGCCAAGTTACATTCCAAGCTTGGAATTTTGTGACTTTGAACTATCACTTTTGGTGAGTTTCTTGGACCCAGAGAAGTACATACAATTCCAGGCCTTTCAAGGCAGTAGAATGAAATCTCTTTTCTGAGAGATTCAGCCCCCTTTATTTTTGAGGATAACTTTTAAGGGGGCATCTAGGGCATGTAAGTGGTACCAATTGCCGTAGTTTTCGCTAGAGGGCAGCTCTTGGTCTCTCTAGTCAGCAGATCCAGCCCTCATTTGCATGTATCCAAGCATTTTTCCCCCCTCTAAATTCAGAAGAGTGATATTTATAGTCAAACACTTCTTGAGAGGCTTATAGGGTGTAGCAAATGAAACTGTCCACGGGTGTCAGGCTCATTCCTGGCTCTGCCTACCTCCCTTTTATTTGCCCTTCGATAAATAAGAAACGCCATTTCTCTAAGCCTCTAGCCTCTGCTTTGTTTCTTATAGGGTGGTGAGAATAACACCTATCTTATGGAAATGTTCCAACAATTAGGTGGAGGAAAAACTCCAGGGACTTTGGGTTCTCCAGACTGAACGCATTCTATAAAAGTAATTACTGGGTGTGAACAGAGGCATCTGATTCTGGTCTGGGTGCTTTTGGGGGCGGGGCGGGGAGGTTCTCTGGTATTTATGTGCATAAATAGAGCTTAAAGGAAACAGCCCTCACTTGCTCTGGTGTTCTTGTTTTACAGATGAAGAAAATGCAAGATTCTGTGATGTTAGGAAACTGAAATCAGTTAGGCTAAGTGTCCAAATTCTCATGCTTTGTCTCATCGGGCTTCTCTCCTTCTCCAGACCCCCAAACTTTGCCCACCCTTGATCAGTGGAACACAGAACCGCCCCTTGGAAAAGTCAGCTGACTTCAAGAAGGAACGGTCTCTAATCAGGTCTCAGTACCAACTCAGCTCGACACCCTGTGCCCCCCAACTCTAGTTCTTTCTAACTCACTGACTTGTCACAAAAGACAGTGAACTCCTGCCCAGCCTTTGGACACCTGCAAGCCTTTCAGCAGGAATGTTCTTCCTATTATAATAGTTTCTCCCCCCTACTCGAACTGGTCTCCTTACCCTATTGGGATGTTCCCCCTCTCCTCTTGCAAAAGCCTCCCCCGTCCTGTTGTAATGGTCTTTTCAAGTAAAGTTTCTCTTTATATAAGTCCAGATTTGTTTTTATTTGACATTGCCATCCGACTATTGTTGTCTACTCTAATCCAGATTCTCTAAGCCCATAATTTTGCAAGGCTCAGTTTATACTTACTATTTATGCCTTATTATCTGTCTTGAGTCAACACAAGGATTATCTCCTTAAATACAAAATAAAACTGCTTGATAGAGACCCAGCCTTATGTATATATATTTATATCTTCCTTCACATACAGGACCACATTTTGTACAAGATAAGGGCTTAGTGAATAGGCTTCGTTAGATGATTGGTTTGTATGCTTTTATTTACATAATTAATTCATTAAGTGATATGTGAAGTACATATTTAGCAAATGCCACTTTAGAGCAAGTATAGAAAAAATGAATCCTAGGTTCTGATCTTCAAGAATGTGTGGTTTAGCTGAGGAGCTAGGAATCTTTGTCGATTAACAGTTAAGTGACAAAAAAGAACTATATAATAAAATAACTCCTGTAGAATGCAGACCCAGATGTATCCTCCTGTGGGTAAAAAAATTCCTAGAGGAGAAGGGATTTTCAGTAAACGCTGAGTGTACTAAGAGTAAGAACAGAAGGAATTTGGGATATTCCAAGTAGGTGGAATGGGCGAGTAAAGGCTGAAGCTGGCTTGGCTGGTGGGAAATCATTTAGAAAGTAGTTAAATTGAAATTCTGAGAATTTCATGAAGATCAGATTGGAAAAGGACTTGGTTTTTCACTTAGTGTAATTTTTAATGAATTTATTGACTAATTGCAATTAATCATAATTATATCCAATTAATTACATATTGAGTATTCCTGGGCCCAACATTATAGGGATACAAAGGTGATATGAAATGGATACAGGTACTTTTATGAAACAGGACATGGTAGGAACTGCTAGGAATTCAGTTGTTATAGACTTTCTGCCTTATTGACACAAAATTCATGATACTTTTCTACTCTTGTTTTGATGGAAATTTGCCATAACATGATTCCTCAGAGTGAATGAATGAAAGAGTTACCTCTTCCTTTGAGCTCTTCCCAGGACACTTTCTCTGTATTTCCTCTTGCAGAGGTGAGATGGGTTTTCTTGAACTTCTTTGTCAGTAGGCGAAAAACTAAACATTTTCTGGGTTGTTCTACCTCAAGGACTGATCAACGACTAAACGACTAAAATCTTCTTTCTCTATGGCTGTTTTTTTTTTTTATTCTCTTATTACAGCCTTGGGACAAATTTTGCTTTTGCTTTTTGGGTATGCTTGGACCATCTGCCAGATAGATACAAAAATTGACAGTGATGGTCCTTTTCCATGTGTATGAAAATAACTAAAATTATAGAAAGAACAGCCACGTGACCCCCCAAAAAAATGCATGAGCAAGAAGTTTTGGGTCTTTAGTATTTTTATATGCTTCTCCCCCACCCCCTGGTTTTGGGAAGCAGTTATACCTAATTATTTTTCTTTAAAAAGAGATTTATGGCCGCTGTAGGGGGGTACCTCCCTACAGAGACACCAGGGAAGTGAGTAATCAAAGGTGGGCTGTTAAAGGTCCCAAGCTGATGTGGAGCATCATTTGCAGAGAAACCTAGCGAACCATGGTGGAATGTTCACAGAATAGATGTTCCTTCTCCATCTTCTCTCTGAGATGGCTTTGATTTTTTTGTTAGTTTAAAGAGATTCTAAAGTCTGAATGAGAGTTAAATTTAGAGAAACACTCTGCTTGACTGACACACCAAATCTTTCTATTAACTGCTAAAGCTGGTTCAGATTAATGATCTAGTACCCCTGTGTAAAGTGCACACAGTGATAAATTAAATGGGCCCTTTAACTAGGGTATTCTTTTGTATTTTTTTTTAGACCCCATAGAGTTCGGAGAGAAATTCCTGCTTAACATATTAGGGGTTGAGATGATGGAGAATAATGTCTGTTTCAGCACTAACTTCCTCTGCGAGCCTGTGAGACGTCTGGGAGACATTTCACATGCTCAACAAGAACCAGTTTACTGGTTTGTTTTGTTTTGTTCCATGCAGGGAAGTTGTAGCTTCTTTAATCCTCCATTTTTCAGATTTTAGAGACCAAGGCATGAATGATAGCAATTTAGTTACCACATTCTATTTCTGGCAGAATTGTTTGTAGTTTAGCTCAAAATATCTATCTTCTTAATTTTAACTGGTTTTGCCAGTTGCCAGTTAAACCAGATTGCAAGTGAAAATGAATATCATCAACACATTTAAATATTTCTGTGCACTATACAAAGCAGACTGTGGATGATTATAGACTACTGGAAAATGTGTTTCCACAGAAACTTTCTTGTAAATTGCTAGGAGTGTGTTCGACTTTGAAATTACTTGGAGATGTGTGTTCAAAATTTCAGTAAATTTTAAAAAATTTTATTTTACTCTAAGAGCATATTATATTAAGGGCATTGAAATTACTCTGTAGGGTACTATGCTGGTGGACACATGTCATTATAGTCCTTTTGTCAAAACCCACAGAATGTGCACTAAGAGTGACCCCTCATGTAAACTCTAGACTCCAGGTGATAATGATGCATCAGTGGAGGTCCATCAGTTGTAACAACTGTACCACTCTGGTGGGGGACGTTGTTAATGGAGAAAGTTATGCATGTATAGGGGCAAAGGGTATACGATAAATCTCTGTACCTTCTATTCAGTTTTCCTGTGAACCTAAAACTGCTCTCAAAAATAAAATTTTTTAAAACATAAACTAGAATCATGGAACTCTATCTTTGAAACTAATAATGCACGATATCTTCATTAATTGAATTTAAATAAAATAAAATTTTAAAGAATCAATAAATAAAACATAAAATAAAACCGAGAGTAATATTCTCTAAGGCAATGATTCATATATTCCCCTAGAATTTAAACATGGTACATGGAACATTCATGTTATACACAAGATGATTTGAATGACAGGGTGTGATAATTTTAAACACCCCAAATCACGGAATATTCACTATGACCTGCTGACCACCCCTGGTCTCCCCTAGCACCTGCCCTCATTTGTCTCTTCACTTCTTTTCACTTGAATTGTTGCCACAGCTCACCACACCCCTTTCCTTCTACCAGCTCCTTCATGATGAACTTAAAATTGCCTCTCTAAAATGGTTCTAATTTAAGCACATCCCTTTTGGAGATCTTTAAGACTTATAAATTGCAGAAACACATCAGATGACTCAGGTCCTACAAGAATGTCCTATACCACCAGCCCTCCCAACCGCATCCCCATTCTTTGTATCACATCCTGCCCCTTTGTCTAACAGATTCACACACTAACTACACCTTCATATGTATTCCAGATGCTACCTTCACCCCCAACCCTGTCCTTTTTTCCTAGAACGTTCTTACGTTCTTGTCTTCTGCATTTCTGTATGTTAAAGTTTTATCATTCCATTCTAAGGTCTATGTAAATGCTACCTGTTCCTAAAAGCCATCTCGGATATTCCCCTTGTCCCACTCCCCGACCCACCCCCACTACACACCCTCAGATTATCCTTAAGACTGTACTTCTCTAGGAATGGCATTCATGATATTTACCTTCTGCACAGCATGGCTACCCTCTGATCAGAACCTAACTGGCTGGAAACATTCAGGGGGTTCTTGTGGAATGGCCAGCCTGCAGGGTTCAGAATCTCGCAGTTGGTTTCCCTCACGTGTTTTAGGAAGAGTCCATAGACCTCTTTCTGACTCATATGCCCCTCCTGTGTGTCTCTATCCCAGCAGGAGTCACCCTGTGCTGACATTACACTGTGCTAGGATTTCTATGCTCTGCCAGGTAGAATGTCAGACATATGTAGAGATTCAGTAAAAGCTATTGGCAAACGGAGTGAACTTAAAAAGAAAATGCACTAAGGCCAAAGACCAATTTTAACCATCTTCCCCAAACTATTTAGAGTCATTGCATCTATAAAGTGCTCGAGAAACAATTGTTTAATTAAACTGATTCTCTCACTCCCTAATGAAATCTTGTTATTAATGAATTGACAACAGATGATGATGATGATGATGACGACGACGACGATCACAATGACAATGATGATGGTGCCAAACAAGGACGTAGCATTTACTCTGTGTTGGCACTCTACCTAGACTTACTTAAGCCTCACGTCAAGGTAGAGTGCCAACACAGAGTAAATTTTCCAATTAAAAAAGGAAACACATGAAGAGTATCACTCCCATCTTGAATCATATTCTCAAATATTACTATTCCTTAGTTTTTAAGAAATGGTAATGGCTATTCTCTGTAATGGCTAGTCTCTGTAACAGAGAAATCTTAGAAATATCTTAGAAATATCCCAATGATAATTTCCTCTATACTTAAAAAGAAAAATACGTATGTGCATGTATGTGTGCATGTTGTGTATGTATCTATCTTAAATCGGCATCATCTATGTTTTGTCTGTATCTCCATCTATCCCTATACCTGCATCTATGTGGGTATCTGTAGCTCCTAAATTTATCTTCTAGTTCTGCTTTCCTTGGGTCTTTTCCTTTGGTCTGATCCTCATTAAACTGCCATTGGAATGGAGATGGTTTCCCATATGGCTTCTCCCTTCCTCTGTTCCGTCATCATTCATACATATATACATATATACACACATTTGTTGAAGTCATTACACCAAAATCTTAATAAAGATCATCTCTATGGTAGCATTATGGATCATTTCGATTCCTTTCCTATCTGTATTTTTTCCCACATTTTTGGCAATGAATGTACTTTCATAAAACAATTGCCATGATTAGACTTTTCACAAGAAATCATAATAGTCGCTACTTCATAAAAACTCTAAGGACTGATTTTTTTTTTCCTATAAAATTGACTTCAGGGGGTGCCTGGTTGGCTCAGTCACTAAAAGTCTGCCTTCCGCTCAGGTCCTGACCCCAGGGTCCTGGGATTGAGCCCCACATTGGGTTCCCTGCACATCAGGAAGCCCGCTTCTCCCTCTCCCACTCCTGCTGCTTGTGTTCCCTCTCTCCCTGTCAAATAAATAAATAAAATCTTTTTTTTTTTAATTAACTTTGGCATCAGGTGTGCCCTTCTCAGCCACTCATCCCCATAGGACGGCTGATTCAGACTCTGGCCCAGCTTCTGTGAATGAGGAGCCGTTCGCTGAGAAGTGGGATTGCTTGGATGACCCTTAATATTTCACATGTTCATCTTCTTGCCTGCTTTGCCGAGAACTCTGAGACCGCCTCCTCTATTCCCCCAGCGTTTACTGGGTGACTCTTCACCACCACGTGAAGACAGTGTACGTGAACGATGGTCTGCAAATCCAGCTCGACTTCTTGTTGCTTACAGACTTTATATCCCCTCTACGCCCAGCACAGGATAGACACTCCAGAGATCCGCTTTTGATTTAGGATTTTTACCAATCTACTAAGATGCCAATACATCTTAGTAAAATTACTTCAACCTCCCTGCCTCTAGTCAGGCAAAGGACATATTTCACAGATTTTTAGAATGTTTAATTTAAGGAAAAATGGTTTTATCTTAACATCATGCTACACATAGTCAAGGGGCAACCACTTGGAAACAAGGTAAGAAGCCGAGTGTCCAAAATAATATAAAAGACCCCAATAATTGATCCCTTTTTACTCCCTCACCTCAAATTTTGGGTGTCTTTTCAATGTGCTTCTATATTACATGTATTGCAAAATAATTTCTACATTTCTGTTTTCTATAATACCTGTTTTCTTTTCCTTTTTAAGATTTTACTTATTTATTTGAGAAAGAGAGAGAGAGCACATGAGAAGTAGGAATGGGTAGAGGGAGAAGCAGACTCCCCACTGAGCAGGGAGCCCGATGTGGGACTCGATCCCAGGACCCTGGGATCATGACCTGAGGGGAAAGCAGACTCTTAATGGACTGGACCACCCAGGCTCCCAATACTTGGTTTGTATTAAAGAAGGTATTAAACACACGTTAGGTGTTCAGCCCTGTGGTAGGCATTTCGTATGCATTATCTCTTTAAGTTCTCACAATAATTACAAAAAGTAGTTACTTCTTATCATCCCCATCTTGCGGATGAAACAGAGGCTTTCGCGAGTCATGGGGTGCCTCACCAAAGACCCACAGCTGGGGGTGAAACTGGACATTAGAGCCAGAGAGACCAACAAGCAAGTCCCTTCCTGTCCCAGCCCCCGCATTCATATGGTGGTTTCATTTTTGCTGAAGGGTTGCTAGTCTGGTTTTAAACATCCTCGGCAGCTTGGTTTATGTGTATTCCGTTAAGAGACAGGTTAGCAAGACTTTTTCAGCCTAAGGATCAGCCCCCAGCTCACATTACATTAACCACAGAAGCAACGCCTTATAAAGTGTCTCAGAAGCCAATGCCATGACCCGGTCTTTTTGCAAACTTCCGCCTGTTGTGTGGGATGTTATTATTAGTAACCTGTGCCTGTGCACGTGTGTCTCTGCACTGTCTCCCCATGCAACCTCAGCCTCCTTAAATAACAGGGGCGTGTCTTTCTCAGGTGTTACTCTCTTCTCTCCATTTGATTCTCAACTGCAGTGACCAGATCATTCTAAATATGAGAAATTTGGGGTTTTGCTAACGGAGTGAATTTGGGGGCGGCGGAGGGTGAGCTCGCTTTCACACACTGAGCTCTCTTTAAGGCAGAACTAGGTTACTCCTGGAAGAAATATGCTTCTTCGGGGCTGTTCTTTTCTCAAGTTGCTATCAATGACATCCAATGTCATTGCCTGATACTAATGTGAAGTGTCAGATTAAATCAAATAACAGTGTCTGTCTAATTGTTTTGCAAATGAACAACCCAAGTCACTTACATTCAATGTAGCTCCACTTCGTAGGGATTTAAATAGAAAAGTTGATTCCCTGAAAGAGTGATCTTTTCAAGTTTCCTGAGCTACTTGTGCAACAGAGGTAGTGCCTCGCTATTCATCAGCTTGGCTCATTTGACCCAAATGAGGAGAAGAGAAGACATGTATTCTTAGACGGTGACACCACCGCCTGCCACCTGTCACCTGTCACCTCCAAGTCAGGATCCCGAGCTGCTCTCTGACATAAACTGAAGAAATCAGCGAACCTTTACCTCCTTGGAAAATGTTATTTTATTTCAAACTGCACAACCACATCCTTGCATGGGGGTGTTCAACGTGATTGGCAGCGGGGCACAGAGATGAAAATCACAGCTGGCCATCCCCTTCAAACAAAGAGGGCTTTGCTCGCTCTTTCTTTCTTTCTTTCTTTTAAATGCATAGCTTATTTTCTCTCTGGTGGCAGGTATTGCTTGGGATCCCGTTCTAGACTTACACGCAGAGCTGTGTGTACAAATACGGTCATAACGTTGCAAAAATACGAAAATACTTGTATACCAGCAGATAGATAATCACTGTCCTCAGCCCCCTGAAGGAATGCTCTCCAATCAAAGACCTTGCCTCAGGACTCCTGGTCTTTCCCCCAATCCAGCAAATAAAGGAAATGACCTTGACACTGCAGGACTCTGCTTGGGGTCTGCACCAATACCGAGCCCTGTGCCATTTGGTTGTTAAATATTATAAATATTGCCCCCAAAATGAGAGGTGGAAAACTTCAGTGGTCTGGCTTTTATGCAACATCAATGTAACAAATACCATTTTTGTAGGATTCTTTGGATCTTTTTACAAAACTGCAGTGGACGATAGTATCTGTTATACATCTATTGCCTCTTATTAGAGGATTCATGTGATGAATTTTTAAGTTTGTTTGGCGGTGCCTGTTTTTCTGGGAGTATAATTTGTGTCTCTAGGATATCTCTTGCACCTTTTAATCAGGCAGGAAGAATACATTACAATATAGTTCTCTTTCTCCTTTGTCTTTTAGCAATTCCAGACTTAAAATGAGTACTCAGTTCAACAATAAAATTACACGAGTACTTGGAACCTCTCTCTTTCTAAATAATTAATTTATTGATTTTATTTTTTTTAAAGATTTTATTTATTTATTTGACAGAGAGAGATCACAAGCAGTCAGAGAGGCAGGCAGAGAGAGAGGAGGAAGCAGGCTCCCCGCTGAGCAGAGAGCCCGATGCGGGGCTAGATTCCAGGACCCTGGGATCATGACCTGAGCTGAAGGCAGAGGCTTAACCCACTGAGCCACCCAGGTGCCCCTAATTTACTGATTTTAAAATTTTATTCATTTTAATATAATTTAATGTTTGAAGATGCATCAGAATTTTGTGTGGGGGGGTGGTGACAGGTGGTTAAGAGAAAATCCTAAATGGAGCATGTTCTCTGACCTACCACAAGTGGTGGGATGTTGCTGCATTTCACTGTGTCCCCACCCCCCAACATCCGTGCCACACACTTCTCCACCTGAATTAAGAACTGAACTCACTCTTAACACTGAGGACAATGTAGGTAGGAATAAATACTGAAAACACATGTAATTGATCATGTTCTCTACTTGAGTCCTTCTCTAAGATGTGTGTACCCCTGCAGTTGACCTAGTCAGAAATGGGAAAGGAAACTTACAAATTATCCCTTATATTATTGTTGTTGTTGTTGTTATTTTACATTTTGCCTTTACATTAAAATACTCTACCAGTGTGGATCCCACTCTTGGTATTTACTTAGTTCATGGGTGATCATAATCCTTCTAGTTGCTCCCTTTTCCTCTTTTCTTTGTAGTTGTTTCACATGAGCACGTCTATCTTGTAGAATTAGTGAAGGCAGAAAGAAGTTAAACTTAAGTAGTCATTTTCACTAAAGGTGATTCATACCTAGTCTAAGAAAAAGTGGTGTGAAAAGTTACACATTGAGGAGACCAATTAGAATGAATACAGGTTTTGAATTTTATGTGCATGTCGTTTTCAAGTACATTCTTTTTTATCATATATGCCACACATAATAGGCCAAAATGAAAACCTGCCCTACTTTAATACTTTCTATTTATTTTCAGTAGTCAGTGCATTTCATGAATTTAGAGACAATACTCTTAGTCTTTGTCATTCTCATTCTTTGTTCAAGACTTTATACATGATATGTGCTCAGTGAATGTTTATTCAATTTTATTTTATTGTAAAGTGTGCATTGTGTGCTTAGCTCAATGAGGAACAAGTCCCTTTTCTTTTTATCACAGTTTCTGTGGATACTAAATCTCTTATTTAAAGTTCTGCCCTTCTGCCAATCAGATGAATAATTATTATTATCCATCTGTCCTACCTTTCCAGTTATCCAATCAATCAATAATGTATTACTTACTGGGTGTCAAATATGTTTCTAAAAGAATATCTCTGTAATAAGACTTTTTTTTTTTCGGTGTATATACTTACCTTCCACATTAGAAAATAGATTTGTAAGTAACTACACGTAGTTCATTGTGGTGGAGTTAAATGTGGTGAATTGAAATGGAGTTTGGTGGAAGTGCTTTGGGAGCAGAGAGGACGGGCTGACTCTGTCCTCAGAAATTTAGGGAGATCTTCAGAGGTGTTGATATTTGTGTTATGATTCCAAGTACAGATATGAATTTCCTGGATCAAAGGAAATGTAGTAAGCAGTGGCATTCCGGATGGAGTGAACACCTTGTTCAATCATCTGGCTTATTCAAGAAACTTTGAAATGTTCAAGTGGCTCGGTGGGGAGAGGCAGTGAAGGGCTGTCACGAAGGACCTTCCCGCGGCCTCAGACTGGGCTGTAGTAACAAAATACCAGACTGTGTGCTTTGAACAACAGAGATGTGTTTCTCATAGTCTCTGTTGCTCAAAGTCGGAGACAAGGGTGCTGGCATGGTCCAGTGCTGGGTGAGCGCCCTCTTCCTGGCTTGTCGATGGTCATCTTTTTGCTGTGTCCTCCTATGGTGAGAAGAGCGAGGAAGAGCTGGGGAGATGGAGGGAGGAAAGGAGAGAGAGAGAGGGAACAAGCAAGATACAGCTCTCCCATCACGAGGGTTCCATCCTCATGACCTTATTACCCACCTGCCCCATTCCCCCAACTCTAAATACCATCCCATTGTGGGTTAGGGTTTCAACATATGAATTAGGGGGAACAAAAGAGTGTAGTCCATAACACACACTAAGGAACTTAGGTTTTAGCTGGTAGGTAAAGGATAGCTAGCAGAGACCGTTGGCCAAGCATCTAAGTTGCAACTATTGACTTGTGCTGCTCTGCATGGACCAAGAGGGGTCATCCCCCTTAGATTTTTGGTTGTAACTCATTTAGCCCTACTGTGCTCTGCTATCGTGGGAAAGCATGCTGCAAAGATACGGCAATTTACCATTAAGAATATAGAAATAGTACGTTCTTCAACAGATATGTCTGACTAAAAGGGTTCCTCTTTCAAGAACTCTAAATAATAATATTCCTGACTAAACCTGGAAACTATGTGCTACTATTTATTAAAAAAAATATGGTGGTAATTTCTTTATCATTTTAGATTATAATGGAAACATTGGCCTTTATGTGCTCTGCCACAAATTTAACTTGCACCTAAAAAAATATTCATCCTAGGCTTATGTGACATCTGCTGAGAGATCTAAATTACCCATTGACAAAGATCATTCAGACAGGAAGGGCTAAATCTATGTAGAAAAGTGAAATTCAGATAGAAAAGGCTAAAGGATTGAATTGGGCAGCTGTAGGGGAGAGATGATAAATCAGGCATTTATGTCAGAGGAAAGTGCCTGCTTCTGTATTGTTGGTCTGCCATGTTTGAAATACAAAGCTAGTAATTTTTCTTTATATATAGCAACTGTCCATGAAGGGCTCAAACAACATCCACCTAATGGTTTCTCACAATATTTCAGTGGAATAAGAGATAACCTATGATTGTAATTTATAGATCAGATGATTGCTGGAAAGTGCTAGACAGTTTGTGGTTTCAGCTTGTCGGGGAGGACCCCAGGAGAAGGCTGCAGTAGGGGCATGGGTTGTATGAGGCAACGTACTGTGTGAAGACAGTCCCAGCAGTGTCATCAGAAATGGGGATTAATAATGCCAGGATGGCTGGCATTCCTGTCCTATTCGGAATGAAGAAACATATAAGAAGTAAATTATCCACCCCAAATTAAAGAACCACCAATTTTCCTAGCCCAACACTGTCCGGTGGGGTCCATCGTGATATTTTTTGCATTTGCAATGGCAAATATTTAATTTTGTTTCATAATAAGGGGCAATGCCAATTTTATATAGAATGCAAATTTATTTGTTCAATAGTATTATATTGCTATATTTACTTCAATAAGGAAATGAAGGAAATTGGGAAAGTGTCACGATTTCGTCGATATTCTGCAGGCATTTCATTGCATTCAGACATAAAAGGTATCTTCTTAAATGATCTCTCCAAAGAAAAATAGGCAGAATTATTTTACGGTGTTTGCATGAACAAAGCAACTAGCAGTAGATCTATTGTTAAATAGATAAACAGATAATCATTAACAGCTTGAGAATTTTCCCCTTCTCCATGGTTCCTTGTATCTATATGCAGGTGATGATATAAAAGGGTGCTTCATTATACCAATTAGTTACACGTATTCAGTAATGATGTGTTTCTGGCTCTCTGCTGAATTCTTTATATGCATCATCTCTTATAAATCTCAGGTAACTTTTCTTTACAGTTGATATTATTGTTCGCACAATAATTTTCTTGTACACAAGAAAAACAAAACAGAACACAAATTCTGGAGCTCAGTAAACTTAGCTTTAGACCACATACCCACTGGGTGGCAGAGTCGGGGTTAGAATTCAGTGTAGCCTGGCTCCAAAGTTTGTGAGTTTAGTCCCAGCTCCAGTTTCTTTTTGCTTCTGTCCGGTCTCTGGGACTGGGGAAAGCAGAAAAGACAAGGTATGCATTCCTGCCAGAGGGGGGAAGTTTCTTGCTCCGGTCACCATTATGGTGGGGAAGGTGCTGAAGGACGGGGGCCAGGAAGCACTGAGGGGCTCTCTGGGTGACGTCTACTGTTTTTCTCTGGGGATGGCACTGGCCCAGCAAGATGTCACTCCCAGGATAAAGTCAGGAGAGATGAAGGCTCTGGCTGTGTTGCCAACAGCGCTGATGAGTTAAGTGGAGAAATGGGCGAGTCCTCAGTATGCTTGTAGGTATATGGAAGAACTGGGCAGCTGGGACCCCGGTCACTACACTGCAGGGGGTTGGCCAGAACCTACTCTTGTTGGTGTTGCCACTTTTGGGTTACTTACGTCCCTTTGTTCATTATCTGGGAGGTCCGGGAGAACAGTCTAAGAGATAGAATTGCTCCTCTAGGAGATGGGGAGCCATCGGGATTACTGAAGGCTCACATTTCTAGCTGTGTTGTACTCTGGCCACCGTAGGGGACAGATTGGAGCGGATGTATAGACTGGGAAGGAAAGAATCTACCACGTTGACTTTCCTTCATGTGTGTTACAATACGGATCCAGACCCGATGTGGATGGAGAAGAGCAGCCAGATTTGAGGGATGTTTGAGGTTCTAAATGAATTTGGAGGATTTAGGGCTGAGAGCAAAAAGATATGCAGGACTCAACCTCCAGACTTACTCTTCTCCAATTCACCTTCGACTCCGAGGCCAGATGATGTTTCTGGCTTGAGTCCTGATTAAAGTCACCTGCAGAATAAAATCTAACTTTTCCAGGAGATCATGGGTAGGCTCTCAAGTACTGGTTCCTTTCTACCTTTCCAACCCGATCTCTAGTCACACACCATGGGTTTTCTGCATGGGTATCTTTTGCTTTTCCGCTTCAGTGTCTTGCATGAACTGGTCCCTAAAGGCAGCAGCAAGCACCTTTTCCTCCTGTATCCCGCAGTTAAAATTCGATTCATCCCTCCAGGAGCAGCTGAAATCACACAGCGAGGCTGTTCCTGATCTTCTCATTTTACACAAGAAAAAAAAAAGGACATTTAACACTTCAAAATCAAAATCTAATCTTATTCTTTCCTGTCTTGAAACATTCATTGGTTCCTCCTTTCTTAGGATGTAAGGCAGAGCTTATCCCCATAAGAAAACCAAACTCACATAAAATAGTGAATACTTGAATAATGAGCATTTATCAGAATATTAACAAAATTAATATTTGTGTAGTAACTATTTGCTTCATTGAGTAAAGAGACACTACCTGTAGTTTTTAGGGCATTAAATAAGTTGAGGTTTCAGCTAAAAAGCCGTTTTATTTATTTTGAACTATATTAGACTCTTGAAGAATATGGAGGATAATTTCAACATAAATATATCAAATATCTTGTGAAAAACAGGATGGAAGAGAGACACATTATATCACTTAAAACAGCAAGGTGAAGCTAACATTTTCGGAACATTCATAGATGAAAAATTTGGCAAACGGGCTTAGTGGGAGATCATGGAACCTTTCTACAGCTGGTGAGCGTTAGCAGGGGAAGAAAAAAATAAACTCCTCTATTAGTAACAAAATAGCAGGTGAATTAGAGTTTCATAATCATATCCAGTTTTCCCATAATATGGAGAAATTTTCTTGAGCTGCTCAAGATTTGTTTCTCTTCTCTTCAGAAAATGTAATTTCTCTGCTTCCCCAGTTTGAGTGAGATTTCTTTTTTTCTTTGTTTTCCTAGAGTCATGGTAGACAAGAGCACCCTTGATGGGTTCTGCATACCTTCCAGTCAATCTTATTTCTCTTACCGAGCTGTTTCTTTGTGAAATGACTCCTCATTATTTATGTAAATTGGTTTTAAATGAGAACGTTTAACTAAAAGATTTGATCTTAATATCATGACAGCTGTTATAAATATGGGTGTCCAGGCTGTGCTTGCCTTCTTTCTTCTAATTTATTTACTTTTCAGATTTATTATTTGTATCTTCAATACCTTCCTGAAAGGAAAGCGTGTGTTTGAAGTTTCTGGGAAAAACTCGTGCTAAAAATTAGGGTGAAAGGATGGAAATGAACACTGAACGATCAATTATGAGATATCCATTCAGATTCTAGCTCTTTCAGCATTACCTGTCTCGTCTCTCCTGCTTTTCTCTTTTTCCGTTCTATGTTTCGTGGTGCAGAGCCCTTTAGTCAGCCCTCAGTTCTTCTTGAGGAGAAACTGGTCTGTGAATAGGTGTAATTTGGTATGCTCTGCGGAGGAGGTGAGTTCGGGTTTTCCTCCGGCGCCATCTTGGACAGGAACTGTAGCTTTTTCAACATTAATTGAAACAATGGTCAGGCTTACCTCTCTGAACTTGTTTGCTTACTTGTTATTGGGGAGTTAATAGATTATGTCTGTAGTATTTTTTTTTCCTAGGGCTAAGTACCACAAACTGTGTGACATAAAAAACCAAAATTCACTGTCTTGCAGTTCTGGAGGCTAGAACTCTGAAATCAGTGTGTCATCGGGGCTGCTTCCTTCTGTGGTCTGGTGAGAAGAGGATCTGCTCCAGGCCTCTCTGATTTGAAGATGTCCATCTTCTTCACGTGTCTCTTTATGTTGTTTTTCCCTCTGTGTGTCCCTGTGTCCAAAAAAATGTCCCCTTTTTATAAGGACACCAGTCATTTTGGGTTAGGGTCCATCTTAATGACCTCAGTTTAACTTGATTACTTCTCTGAAAATCCCACCTCCAAGTAAGGACACACTCAATCCATAAAAACGTCCCAAAGCCTTTTATTTTCAGCTTTAACGTTTTGTCAAGGCCATATTTGTCCTAATCTCCACCTCTTAGGTTGTTTTAGTGAGAGAAACACAAATGCACCTGCCTTCAACTCAGTGCGAGGCATTTGTTAGTTCACAGAATCCAGAGAACATGAAGGGCCAGAGACGCAGCCCAGGCCCTGAAATGCTGTCAGGATTCTCTGTCCATTGGCTCAGCTCTGCTTTGTATCAGCTGTTTCCTTTCTTCGTAGCCTGACTTCTCACATAACAAAACACGAAACTGCTGGCGTCTTACAAAGCTTCCAAGGGTGGACCTGGGGAGGGAGAGGTGTGCCTAACTCTCTTCTTCCTTGGAGTTTGGACAATCACAGCGCATGGTCACCGGAGGGCCCTGCCTGGATCAGGTGCTGACTCCGTCTGTGCCCCAGGAAGGGGGCCGCTGTGCTGGAACCACAGGTGGGCCGGGAGGGGAGTGGGTTTGTCCCAGGAGTGTGGGGCTTCACGGGGGAGGGGGAGGCAGTTCCACAGAACTGACTACAGTGGCACTCGGGTGATCTGTGAGGACAGCCCTCAGAAACCGCTGCAGGCATCATAGTTCAGTTTTGAGCAATTTTGGACACAGATATAACTGCAGAGATTTACGACTTGTTTCAAAAGTAGAGCTAAGCCACTTAATTAAAATCCAGAATTAAAATTCTGACTTGGAGGTTTGTGAGGAATGTTGCTCCCTATAACCCTCTCCTTGGGGGCCTGGCCAGTCAGACTCAGGGAGTTCCTAGTTCATACCTGTGTGTAGTCAGATAGCCTCGACTTTCAAGGTTGAGATCAAATATACGTTGTTCCGAGAGGAAAATCCGTGTTAAAGGTTGTATTTACTCCTACAAATTTCTCTGACAGTTCGACATAAATCATTAAAACTCACAGTAAAATACACAAACATAAATAATTTTAAAATACCAACTTTCCTTCTATCTTCTATCCACCTTCTCCCCCCCTCTCTTTTTCTATAGCTCTTGGTGTTTTCTTAATTTCAGAGTATTGTCTGATTTGGGTGGGACGTATCAATTTCCTCTACTGAAATTCTTCAGATCGCTTCTCTGTCAGTGGTGTGGGACTTTCCCTGAAAAAAAAAAAAAAAAAAGAAAAGAAAAGAAAAGAAAAATGCTGTCAGGGAAGCAGTTTGCAGATTAAGTAGAGAACAGGAAACAGGGCACTATTATTAGCCATGGAGAAGGCAGTGAGTTTGCTGGTTACATGAGGGAAATGGTAGCCATCTGGGAACGAAGAGACAAATGGGCAATGGGTGATCTCAGCTCTTGTCTCCTTTCCGTCTTCCACCAGCAATGAAAAAAAAAAAAAAAAAAGTCCAGAATTTGTGCTCTAGTCTTTCCATCTGTCTTCCGTCCTTTGAATCCAGCCCACCCAAGAATAATGGTGTCTTGATTGGAAATGTTTCAAGGTTGATTACAAAATCCCGAGTTCAAGTCAGCGGACACAAGTGAGAAGTAAAACCTCAAGTACCTTCCCAGGGAAATGTTATTTGTATCACACTCTGCTTTCGCTGTGTTACAGTTTATAAAACTGTGGACAGCCCTTTCTCAAGTTGCTGTGTATTTCTTCACGGTTCATAACAACCTGACTGTTGGTTCGCAATTTCGTTTCTAATTAGAGTCTTTGGCATGTGAAAATGCAGAGCTGTTTCCCTTCCCGTCCCGGCTCCGTTGGCTTCCTTCTCTCACCTCTTCCTTCGTTTTTCGTCTGCGTCTCTTTTATTCAGCAGCCGGTTGGGTGCGTCTGGGGCTGCTTTCTCACCCCTGGCCACGGCATCCTCGGTCCTTAATTTCTGGCAGACTTTTCCCCAATGCTTGCCAAGTTCCATTTCTCTCTCTGGGTTTTCTTGGTATAGAAAGCTCAACCATCACTCATTGCGTTTTGAAGATAATGTGGGATGTGAGCCTGGGATGACTTGAATAAACTTGCAATAAATGACCCTATCCGAATGCAGAGACCCCTCTGCACAGGGCGCAGGCGATAACCAGTGCATGAAGACAGTATCAGTAAAAGCTGTCAGCTCCCCCGCAGGAACACCGAGAACTGCCACGGGCAACTCCTCCTAATAGAACTTTGGCAGCAAACAGTTTCTTTCGGTGACATTGTCCTCACCAGCCTCCAAACATTCTCCCTCTGTAGGCGCTCCCCCTCCAACCAGAAACTGAAATTCCAATCAGCAGGCTGAGATACTCGTCAGCAAACCACTGAATTCTTAATCTCCTGAAAATTAAGGAACCAAATCTCGACCCAGGACAGATTCACAGCAGCAGCCTCTGAACAACGTTATCTTTCTTCTCTCTTTCCTCGAAGGCCCCCACTGTGCCTGCTCATGTCATTAAGAACAAAATGACACCAGGTGGGGAGTGCATGGAGATGACATCATATATGTAATCTACCTGTATGAGTAGGATCTCAGGCGAAGCCGATAGGATTCCTAGGACAGCAACTTTGGTGCTGTTGGGTAATTGTTCGATATGCAGAGTAATCCTAGGAATCTGTTGCTTTTAGTTGCAACGTCTGAGTGGGACATTTGCTTAGTTTCCCAAAGGAGTCCAGCATTTTCTAAGCATGCACCTTGTCTTTGGGTTGAACAAGTTCAAGAATCTCCCTCTAACAAAACAAAACAAAACAAAACAAAACAAAAATGTGCATATGTGTGTTTCATCTCGAAAGATTTAAATAATGGCGTGAATAAAGTTAAACTCAGTATCAGATCAATAATAAGTGGCATGGTTGCACAAAAATAAGTGAAGCGAGTGATAGGTAAGTTACAGACATAGTTATAGGTCATCTGTCAAAGGTCCCTAGCAGGATGGCTACAAGCAGCTCCTGATCTAGAAGACCCATGGCCTCTAGAAACGGAGAACAGCCTTCAACTGACGGCCAGCAAGGAAATGGGACTTCCGTCCTAGAGCCACAAAATCCTGAATTCTACCAACAACCTGCACTAATGAGGAAACTATCCTCCCCTCTAGCCTCTAGGAAGGAATGCAGCCCTGGGAACACCTTGATTTGGGCCCGTGAATCTCTAAGCAGAGACCCAGATGAGCTCACCAGACTCCTGATCTACAAAAACGATGCAGTCATACATTGGCGCTGTCTTAAGCTGCCAAGTTGATGAGAATTTGTTAGAGCAGCAAGAGGGAGCCGATACCACAGGCAGTCAGTTCGTCTGATGGGCTGAGTCGGTGGCCTGAGATGAGGGGTCCTGGCTGGGTGACACATTGTCTCTGACTCAAGTTACAGTAGACAGGGTGGCCTAAAGGGCCGGGCCCAACTCAGATGTCTATTCCCGGAACCATCTGGATGGAAGGTTGGGAGGAACGATTTCTCCAAACACACACAGGACCCCTTTCCTGAGGGGAGGAGGGTGAATGTTAGGCGGAAACATAACGTATGATTCCCACAGGAGCACCAGATTTTGTCTTGATAGCAGATGGGTGTCTCTGGAACGCTATGGGTCAAAATTGCCCTCTGTCCTGTGCTTGAGGCCAACAGCTCAGTAGCCAGCATGTCTGAGTTATAGAGCAGAGCCTCCTGTGGACCAGCGAAGCTGAGGCAACGTTTTGTCAACACACTGCCTCAATTAGGGGTGTAACTCATCATCTCCTCTGGAACTTGGGCAGTATTTGGACGATGTAACAGTCAGTATATTTAGAGCCTGCTCTAAGCCTAATAAAGTAGAATGTCGGGTATGAGGTCCGAGCACCTGTATTTTAAAATGCCTCCACAGGTGAATTTGGTGCAAGGGTTGGTCTAGAACAGGGGTTGGCCAGCAAACTTTTCTTGTGAAGGGTTAAATAGTAGTTTCAGCTTTGTGGGCCATGCGATCTCTGTGGCAAGCACTCAGGTCTGCCATTAGAGAGGGAAACACCATATAGAGACAATTCCTATGCACATGGATGTAGCCATGTTCCAATAAAGTTTTATTTACAGAAGCAGATGGTGAGTTGGATTTGGCCCCTTGGCTGTAGTCTGTGACTCGTGGTCTAGAGCATGAGCTTTACAGAGAAGCATGCCTGGAGGGAGAGCAGAATTTTCTGGAAGGTCAGACATTGTCAAGAGGGATACCATCCCCTGGTAGATGGGGCATGAAGGATAAATCCATACTTTGTTTAGAGAAAGGAAAAGTGCCTGATGGAAAGCATACACTTCTAAGAAAAGACAGATGTGCTGTTTATAGCCGTGTGCACGGTAACATTGCGCTCTGTTCCCCCGTTGTGACGCATAGGCCATAGGCAGCAGTTAACCAAAACTAAATAAAAGGAAACATAGTATTTAGAATAAAAACAGAAGAAGTAAATCCTGTCATTTTCAACAACATGGATGAACCTGGAAGACATTTTGTCAAGTGAAATAAGCTGGTCATAGGAGGACAAATAATGCACGATTCCACTGATAGCAGATATCGAAAATAATCAGACTCAAAGAAGCAGATAAGACAATAGTGGGTGCCAGGGGGTGGGGGGGCAGGGAGAAATGGGGGGTTGTTCAGTTGGTGTAAGGTTTCAGTTATGCAAGATGAGTAAGTTCTAGAAATCTGCCGTACAAAACAGATCTATAGTTAACAACACAGTGTCGCATATGTCAAAGTTTGTTAAGAGGCTGAATCTCATGTTGTGTTCTTACCACAGAAAATAACAACTAAAAGAGGAACAAAGAAACTTTGGGAGGGGTTGGATTTGTTTATTACCATGATTGTGGTGGCATTATCACAGGTATTTGCATATGGCCATACTCATCAAATTGTACATATTAAATTGTGTGCTTATTTGTATAGTAATTATACCTCAATCAGGCTTTTAAACAATTTAAAAATAGAATTATGGCTTCATATTTTAAATCAGGTAACGGTACCTGTTTTATCCTTTGTTAGTTTAGAGGAGTAAAAAATTAAGCCAAGTGAATAAAAAAATTGAAGAATAAATAAAAAATTAGAGAAGCATAAAAATAGTGCCTAGTGTATATTTGGGGTTTTGAAATTTAATATCCCAAAGAGAAAGTATTAAATGGTTACTTAAGTTATCTGTTATTTATTTTTTTTAATTTTTATTTATTTTTTAAAATTTCTTTTCAGTGTTCAGAATTCATTGTTTATGTACCACACCCAGTGCTCCATGCAATACTTGCCCTCCATAATACCCACCACCAGGCTCACCCAACCTCCCACCCCCTACCCTCCAAAACCCTCAGTTTATTTCTCAGAGTCCACAGTCTCTCATGGTTTGTTTCCCCCTCCGATTTCCCCCAACTCCCTTCTCTTCTCCATCTCCCCATGTCCTCCGTGTTATTTCTTATGCTCCACAAATAAGCAAAACCATATGATAATTGACTTTCTCTGCTTGACTTATTTCACTAAGTATAATCTCTTCCAGTCCCATCCATGTTGATACAAAAGTTGGGTATTCATCCTTTCTGATGGAGGCATCATACTCCATGGTATATATGGACCATATCTTCCTTATCCATTCATCCACTGAAGGGCATCTTGGTTCTTTCCACAGTTTGGTGACTGTGGCCATTGCTGCTATGAACATTGGGGTACAGATGGCCCTTCTTTTCACTACATCTGTATCTTTGGGGTAAATACCCAGTAGTGCAATTGCAGGGTCATAGGGAAGCTCTATTTTTAATTTCTTGAGGAATCTCCACACTGTTCTCCAAAGCGGCTGCACCAACTTGCATTCCCACCAACAGTGTAAGAGGGTTCCCCTTTCTCCACATCCTCTCCAACACACGTTGTTTCCTGTCTTGCTAATTTTGGCCATTTTAACTGGTGTAAGGTGGTATCTCAATGTGGTTTGGATTTGAATCTCCCTCCGTTATTACATGGAGGAAGTACAAAGCAAGGGCTGTACAGAAAGTTTAGAGCAAAATGTTATAAAATCGGGTAGGTTTTAAAAAAAAGGTTCCTATTGAAAGAGTGTGGATTCTCTTTTATTTAGAAGATTTGGGTTAGTGTTTGTGTCTTAATTTCTTCATTCTAGGCCTGGTGACCTTGGGCGAGCTACTTAAGTTGAGATAACGATAGTATCTACCTCAGGGGAGTTGCGAAGAACCATAGACATTATTTAAATAAGGATGTTTTGTAAATGGTAAGAAGATCCTAAAATATAAGTTGTTAAAATATGATAACTCTCTTGGATGTACTGGAACCGGTGTCTTTGGAAGATTTCTATTCTATTCTGAGATTCATTTATTTTTCAGAAGTGCATTTTTCCCTAAACACTTCAGTATGATACTCACGCATATGAAACAATGTGCTGTAGCATTATCTGCATACTTAAAATGGGAATATTCTCACTTCATGATTAATGTTAGGGTGAGAAGCTAGCTCAAAATATTTATGGCATGTTTAAGGCTGATTAATCTTATGATCTCACAAACCTGATTTGTTTCACAGTTTCTAAGCTAAAATAGGATGTATGTTATTGAGCTATAAAGGTCTTGGAATGAAATTTTCTCATATCTTCATATTTGTATACGAGCAAGCATAAGAAATGGCATTTTGCTGGCTGAGCTGCAGCTCAGACTCGGATGTCTGTGAGCATTGCTGGGTGCGGAGCTGGGGGTGTGTGTGTTGTGGGGTGGGGAGTGGTTCAACATCTTCCCTAATACTTTGGATACAGTTATTGATCCGTATGGAAGTTTAATTCTGTAACTGGCAGGAGAGAAGGTAGTTTGCTTGGGGATGGAGGCTGCGTGGGGGGAAGGATAGATTGATTCAATGGAGTGGGTAGCACTGTGTCCCATTCCAGTCTGGCTCTTAGATTCAGGCTGATCACAGGAACGAGGTCCAAGGCTGTTGGAACTATATTTACCAGAGGACTGTGAACCTCTTGGTGCAAGTAAGTGACACAGTGACACAAAGTCGAGGAGACAGTTATTCTCACCATTTCTGAACGGAGCCCTGCTGTTTGATGAGTCTCTGGACACCAAGGGTAAGCTAGAGTATGGATCGCAGGGACCCCTGTGCATCCCTGTTAAGAACATATATCAGAGCGGCTCCTGTGGGTGGCGCATAAAAGTGGTTAGTGAAATAAAGATGGCTTTTTACATTTACCCCCACCCCTCACCCTTTGTATATACCAGAGAAACCTATGCTAGCGTCAGAGTCATGGAAAGCAACATAGTATTCAAAATGAAGAGAAAGAAAAATTGAACAGGGGCAGATACACGTTATGGAATAACACAAAGCGGTTGGAAGCCACTAATGACATGTACATTCTGCAACATGGACAGATTTTTTAAAAATATCATGTTGAACAGGAAAAATTAGAAGCAGAATAAAATCCATAGTTACCATTCATGAAAATAAAAACACTACAGATTTTAAAGGATCAAACATACCCACGAATATATACCAAGAAAAATGAGCATCACAAGGAGAAGGGGGAGAAAGTAGGTTTGAAACTCTAAGAACGGATCACTGTGAAAACTGATAAGATGGAAGGTAGGGGCATACATCTGGCCTTGGGTTATGTGGCTGTACTATAGTTTCATTCTTTATTTTATTTTTTATTTTTTCAATTTAAATTTTAATTAACATAGAGTGCAATATTGGTTTCAGGAGTAGAAGTCAGTGATTCATCACTTACGTATAACACCCAGTGCTCATCACAACCCTCCTTAATCCCCATCCCTCGTTTAGCATGTCCCCCACTATGTCCTTTATTTTAAAATGATCTACTTGTTTCCACTTTACTTATCTACAGGATTCCTTCTCTTTGCTTACCAAATCTAGATAGATTTTAAAAGATAACAATGGGAAGATCAGTACAATAAGAATATTAAGTACCTATTGATATCTACTTGGACAGCTTGGATGGCATTATAGGGTAATTCGTAGATGACCCAGTACCTGAAAAATATTGATGGCATATATATGTATATATGGAATTAAGATATTAATTAAGGTATTAAGAAGATGGAGTTGAGGTCGCTGATCAGATGAATGTAGGATAGGGAGAATATCGTGGACTCACCAGGTGAATGAATCCAATGTAATCACAAGGGTGATTAAAAATAGAGGAGGAGGCAGAGTTCAGAATCAGAGGCAGATGCAATTACGGAAGAGTGGTCGTGGGGATACAGTGATGGCAGCTTTGAAGATGGAAAATGGGGGGGGCATCGTGAAGGTAGAAACTGGAAAAGGCAAATGATGAATTCTTCTCCGGAAGCCCCAGGAGAGAATGCAGCCTTGCTGAAATCTGGATTTCTGCCGGTATCAGATATCTAATTTATAGAACTGTAGATTATGAGAGTGTGTTACTCTAAACCACTAAATCTGAGGTAATTTATTGCAACAGCAACAGAAAATTAATGTACTTTCGTGTGTTTGTTGCTCTACAGGCATAATCACAGGCCTATATAACGATATGCCCTCAACTTAAGCTGTTTGTACCTGCTGAGAATATTGTTTCTCTTTTTCCAGGGTCCCCTATTTCCTAAAAGCCATTAATTTTTGAACTCAGAAGGTAGATTTCAGACTAAACTATTTGAAAAATACAGAGTACTTATTAGTCATTCCAAAATGAGGAAAAAAGTCAATGGAAAATATTAATATTTCATGGAAAGAACAAACCTCAGGCTATTCTTGATAATTAGGGGGAAAAGTTTTAAAGGAGAATTAACTTTTTATTTTAAGTTAATATTATGAAGTTTTAGTCAGCCCTGGATTAATTTTGTCCAAAATTATATAGCAACCAAAATAATGTCTTTTGTCTTGGTAAGAAAGTTTTGAAACTGGAATTATTATCAATAATAGTAGAGACTGGTTATAAAGAAAGCTACTTTTTTTTTTTAACACAGTATGTCTGAAGACCAAGATGTAAATTTCCCAAGAAATGGCTCCCATTATGATTTTTTTCTACATTTATCATTTTTAAATTTAATTGGACTGTTTATGTGTGTAAACAGATGATGAAACCTTACGTCCAGTGAATATGGGTGGAGGAAACATCTTAAGTGACCAGTATCTCTTCAAGGTTGAATACTGAGACATTGTTCAACAAAATGGCACAGACGTGAGGGGTTTGGACTGCACCCTGTGCTCCGATAATTATCCTGAAGGGAAGTGGCATGACATTACCAGTGTATGCCAAAGAACAGACCTGAGCAGACCCAACTGATGAGTTTCCAGTGGCAAATTGACTTGCCTTTCTTAAGTTGCTGTTGAAATAGCCATGAATGGACAAACAACTAGAAAACATTAAGATGTCTAAATCTTTGGTGAAACTCAAAAATAGAACGTGCTATTTCAGCAGAGTCATGCTTTAACACATGCTCTGGGTGGGGAGAGAGCAATAGAAGTGCTGAGAATTTCTCTGGCAGACTTGAACTTATTTTGAGAAGGGAGGCTTAAGTATGTGTGTGTTTATTATATTAAACCACTGCTAAATTAATAATTAGTGAGCCTCCTGTGGAAAACGAAAGGCGATGCTTTTAGTTCAGCTTCACATATTAGCAGATCCATTTGTATGCTTTTCAGATGGCTTTAAAGACAATTATTTTATGGTGGTGTTTTCCCTAAGATTTTTTCTTCTTCGAAAAATACAAATACAACTTGCCTAATGGAACGCTGTGTAGTTATTGTAAAGGAACTTACTTGAGGTTCAATAATTTTGAATAATCCTCAACATCACTTGCAAATTCTTTGGGATATTACTAATGGTTTAAATGGGACCTAGAGATTCAGCATCCTTCCTTCCCTTCAGAAAGTAAAAACCCAAGGATAACTTCAAGCTAACTGGATACCATATAAAGAATTATACCAAACGGGTGTGGCGGTATTTTGTAGTAGTTATGATTCTACAGTGGTGGTGAAGGTGAATAAAGTGTATTGAATGAGTTTATGTGAGTTAAAGTATTGAGGAAATTTACAAGTATTTGCGTACATGTATCATTTTCCCCAAGTAACTCCACAGAGCTATATCTGTTCTGTTTTCTGTTTTTAACACTACAAGTAAATTGGATCCTATCGAGTATCTGCATCCCTCCCAAACCGCCTCCCCAACCCCAGGGATTTCTACTGCAGTCTCTCCTCCGAGATTCAGTTCAGAGGGGAGAGGAGGTAGAGGAGAGTAAAGTCTCAGCTCCTGCCTTCTTTTCATGGTCCAGCGCCAGGACCTACAGTGGCCAGAAGGCATTTCTTCCAGCGAGGTGAAAATTTTCCTAATCTTTACCTTGTCTGATATTCTTACATCTCTTTGCTAGAACTAACTATAAAATCATGCTCAGGTTTGTAAGCTTTGCTGTTAATATGCAAAAGGTTTCTAAATTTTTTTTTTTTTTGGCTCTTTATATAATCTTCCCACATACCACCAACGAAGCCAGGCTTTCAACTCTTTCCTTATAGAAGAACATAAGGATGTTTAGGGAGAAGCCCAAAGCCAAGCCAGGTTCTCTTTGTTCCAGACTGCCTCCAAAGAGGTGGGGAGCCAAGGGGGCGAGGAGGTCCAAATTTATGCTCCTTCTAAAGAGCTGGAAGAAAAAATTCTTCATCCATCTGGACATATTCTACTTCCTAGGATCAGATTTGAGGGTTTGCACATATAGTGGCCACATCATGGCTGTTGGTTGGTGTGTTTTATTTTCTTTACCTTCAACATTGTGGGAAAGAAGTGGGAGGGTACTTTGACAGCTACCTTACTAATGGTTTAAATGGGACCAAAGAATCTCTGGAATCCTGGATGCCAAGATCTCAGCTAGTTCTGGGAGTCCTGGAGACTGGCTTGAACACAGGGCAATGGGCCACATCCCAGGCATCACTGGGAGAAGCTAAGTCACAGGAAGGGACGTTGAGGGAGAAGTTGCCGACAGGTTCCTGGAGGTGGGGGGCATAGAATTCTGAGTTGTGTCATTCCCAGAGCAAACTCACAAGTAGAGTGGGTGGGCTTTGGATGGCTGTTTGTTGAAGAAGTGGGAATATTTGAGTGGTTCAGGGAACAGACATGGAGCAGGAAGCTACTTCAGCTTATAATAAATTAATCATGTTCACTTTCGTGGCCACTGGAGTAGGAGTCCATGGGTGAAGTGCCTTATAAAATGTTTCCACCATCCCTTGGGAAGTAGAGGAAATTAATTTCTCACCAGTGGAGGCAAGAGCACTAAAGATATCATCTGTAAATAAAGGACCACGACATGCACCCTTTAGTGTTTACCTGTGGTCCTCTAACTTCTGGGGAACCTTCAACAGCAACGAGGGGTAGATTAGCTCCAACAATGCAAGCAGAACTGTGTGCATGCACCTTCGTGCGCTTTTGTCTCAGGAGAGATTCTCGTGTTTCCAACAGATTCTCAACAGAGTCTCCGACTCTAAAACATGAGGGTCATACATTAAAAGACATGTTACACAAGCAAGTAGCATGTAACTTGTTACCTTAAAATTTTCTCTTCCTTTTCCAGAAATCCCAGGAATGCCACCGATCATGGGGTTCATCTTCTATTTTCATGGATCACTTTCGTGTTACCACTCACGCAAAAATGTCCACTTGCAAGAGAACGACAAAAACAACCCCAAAAAGGGAAGACAAGCCTGCCTTTGGCCTCCCGTGAAGACTCTCAGAGGACCCTTCAGACAAATAATTGAAGAATTAAGAATATCTTTAAATCATCAGGATCTCTTACAGGGACCCAGCTTTGGAAAATTCATCTGGGAGCGGAGAAGCACGTGTGAGGAAGAGCAGGAGCCTATGATAAATAACTGACTGTAAAGGGCAAGTTTCTGTGAGGAATTAACGACTCATCCTCAGGAGGCCTTTATTTACTATAAAAATCCGAGTGCCTTTTGCTGTTACCAGGCTGAGAATTACAGCGAAATTGATTCTCCACACAGACTTTCCCGATGGTCCCAATAAACCATTAGGCCCTCCCGGCCTTTACCTTTCTTGTCAGCAGCTGCCCTGTAGTGGTCAGAACCAGCCTTTCGGCAGCAATTAGTGGTAATAAGCAGGAGCTCACGCAATGGATGGTGTCATTCGTCTTGACAGTGTGCAAGCAGCAGTTATGAAATGCTTCACAGAGCAGAGTGCTTGTACTTGGTCCCTCCCTCCCATCAATTTTCTGGGTAGCAGAGCTTAATGAAGGCACGAGGCAGGTGATGTGGGGACTGTAGGAACTTGGATGCAGTGCTTTCCGTCCTGGTCAAACGGACCAGATTTTGCTTAGTACGATGGCTCAGAATTCCTTCTTCTACCACCGTAACTGATGCTTAACCCTGACGGTTGTGATAAAAAAGGGGTGTGGAGGGAGGAGAGAAGCACACACATGGTTTTTTTCTTACCTCTCTCTATAACAGTGTTATTGCTCTCTAACATTTCTTTTTGCTTCTTTCTTAGAATTTTTCATCTCTCTGCTTGCAGCCCATCTCTTCTTGCATGTTGTCTACTTTTACAGTCAGAGCTTCTAGCATCTTAATCATTGTTGTTTTAAATTCCCCATCTGATCATTTCAATGTCTTGCCATAGCTGAGTCGCGTTCTGATGCCTGTTCTGTGTCTTCAAACTGCGCTTTTGTCTTTTAGTGTGCCTTGTGAATTTTTGTTGAATGCCAGACATGAGGTACTGGGTGAAAGGAACACCGGCGTACAGTCCGTTAGTGATGTGGCCGTGAGGAGTCTGAGGAGCGGAGTGTTCTCTAACCCTGTGATCAGGTCTGTCTTTCAGTGAGCCTGCGACTCTCGATTGTGAATGGCACAAGTTTTTCTCTGTCTCCTCCCTCCTCAGGTGGGACAGACAGACCGGGGGGGCTGGAGTTGGCTATTTTCCTCCCTACCCAGGTCAGTTCAGCTCTGCTAATAACCCAATGGTTTAGGGTCTGGTAAAACAGTTTCTCTTAAGTGCAGGCCCTGTTACGAACAAAATACTCCGGCATTTGTCAAAATTGTTACGTTTCTCCTCTTCCTTGCAGAAGCAAGAGGGGATTTTTCTTTGATCTTTGTTGGGCAAACCTTGCTGAGCTTCTGGAGGTAAATCCACAGAACCATGGGAATGTTCTGGAGTTTTTGTCTCTCAGACCAGTCCACCCGGAACCTGCAGCAATTAGTCAACTGCAGTCTTGGCTTAGTTCTTATAGGAGTTTCTGCTCCGGTAAGTTGTGATTCTCTTATCGGTTTGTCTCTCCAGTTTTGGAGTCTGCTGCTTTCCCTGTGACTTTGCTTCTCTTTTGAAGCTGAGATTTGTTGATTTTTCAGTTTGGCTTTCTCTCTTATTGTTACAATGGACAGGCTACTTCCAAGGTCCCTGCATGCTTGACTGAAAACCTAAAGTCTGTCCCTGGCTTTTGAATAAAAAATTTCAACACGTTCCTTACATTTTATAAAAAGGATTTTGGAAGTCTTCTCTGCTATAAAATGAGCCTCTTTGAGCAATTCGGTAATAACTAACTTACGGTTTAAGTACTCAGTATATGCAGATGGTTCTCAAAATTATGTTTCTAACTCTGGTTTCTCTATTATGCTTTTGATTTGCTTGCCCATCTTGGGCTAGACTGATATATTTGAAGAAGCAAACCTCAGGCCGAAATGTCCAAAAACTGCAGCCAGTATCTCCTTGCTGTTATACTGGGATTGTCACTTGCCATCTGCTTTTCCAGCAACATCTGTGATCTCAGGTAGTGACACTGACATTTACCCAATTCGACTCTGGCCTCTTTGACCTTGACAGGAAACTTTGTACTGGTTTCCACCTGAGCTTCATTTCTCCTATTCCGAGTCCTTTGAATCCCATATTTAGGTAACGTCAATCAGCTTGTGGTTCTCTGGACATACCATACTGTGCTTTGAGAACATGTCTAGAGTTATTCTCTTCTATTGGCTCGTAATGCTTTCCCCATACTGAATATTTTCTCTCCTCTGAAACCTTTTTACGTGACTGGGGGAGACGAAGTCCTGGGGTGAACTCCATGTTGCATGCAAATCATCTGCTTAAACACCCATCTTCCTCTGTAGGCTAAACCTTTCAAGAGTGAAGGCTATGTCTTATTCATCTTTATATTATCATCGCCAAGCACATGCTGAATGTTCACTAAGTGTCACTTGAACAAAGAGAGGGAGAGGGAATGGAACTAGAATCTATTAAGTGCAAGATACTTAGCCAGGTGTTTTGCATGAATAAGAAGACAGGAGGAAATTTAAATAATACAGAGTGAATTGTGTCTTATTTTCCTTTCACTTTCAAGAAGGTATTGGTCTTCCTGTTTCTGAAGAGATGCAATTAATTTATTGACTTTTTTTGGACTGTTGGGTCCTTTTCTCTCCAACCACCCCACGGTGGGGTGACAAGCACTGAGTAAGTACTTGTGTTGATCAGATCACTCTAGGGTATTAGTAGAGAATATTTGCTATCAGATTTTGCTCTTCTGATCTCCCCTTCCCTTCTGCCTCCCCATTTTCTTCTCTTCATGGTTGGAGTACATCTAAGATTTGTTGCTCTGTTCAATCTCTTAGGCTTAAGGGAGCAGAAAGAATTCCTCCAACTTTCCTATTTCCTTTTTCCAACATCACCCCATGTTTCAAAGAATAGGAAAAGTATAAGACTGAATAAAAAATAAGACACAAAGTTCCTCAGAGTATTGTTAGAAGTTATAGTTGATTAAAATTTGAGAATATTACTTGTAAAAGATTGTCTATGGAGAAAAGTCCCAGAACATGAATTCATAAATAAATAAAATGAATAATCCCATTTCCCATAAGAGACAGATAAAAAAATGGATTTTTTTTTCCTTAAAATAAGTTAAATTGCACGGAAGGAGAATAGGACCAACTGTGAATTTAAATAATGCCCAAATATTGCAATTATAACCACATTTCTTATAAAGAGTGAAATATTTCTTTAGTATTACAGATTAAATTTAATTTCAAACCTCTGTAAGGAGAATTTATTAAGTAGAGGTGTCATTTGGAAAGGAATTACTTTGGCACATGGATTTTTTTTCTCTCTTTTGGGTTCTCAAATCACACCAGCCGATTCTGGATTGAACTTCAGAAAAGTTCCTTTAAGTGCAAACACTTTTTAAAAACAATGTGGTAAAAATATTTTTTGGAGGATGGAGCCAGTAGAGTAGATATCATAACCTACCAAATGTTGGCTTTATTGACTGTAAGATTCTCAAATGTGAGAAAACATTTATAAACCAGCTGAGACTTAAAATCACCAACTCCTAACATCCAGTGGGGATGGAGATAGCTATCTTCCAGAATATATAGCTCTGAGCAGATTTACCCTCAATAAATGTTCAGAAATACATTTTGAAAGAACTGAATCCTATTTAAATAATATAAAGTGAAATCATTGGCAAAGCATTGGTGCCTGCACATTTACTTAAAGAGCAAATCATCTATCATCTGTTTTTCTCTCGAGTCATCTTCCTATTTGGAAGTTTGGAGAAATCGTTCTATACTTCATTTTGCCAGAACTTATGAATAATTACATCTGTCAAAATTTGTGCATACAGCTTCTTCAAGGTCATAAGACCTTGTCTTTCTGGGATTGAGAGCAAAAATACTCCAATGTGTTTGAACTGAGCATGATCCACTATGGACTTCCCCACAGCTGGACTGCTTCTAGAGTCCCGGTGATCAGTGGGTTCATTTGTGCGAGTTTACTAACAAGTGAAAGGACCATTGGTAGTAAATGACATAATTGACACTGTTTCTTCTCAGAGAACCCAGAATGTCTAATTTTAAATGACTCAAGAGTTCAGTTGGGTAGGTTTCTTGTTTGTGATCAAAGATCCCTGCATCTCCCTTCTGGATTCTTTCCAATCACCTAACTTTTCCTGTGTTCATACTTTTCACATCTGTTTTTGTGAAAATGATTCCTACATCTTACTCTTCTCCTGTACTTTGGGGGTGATTAATAATCGTGAGAAGGAAATGTCAAAGCTCAGAGGGCTGGTTGGGGCTTCTTGAACCACTCTCAAAGATCGTTAAGTTCAACCCACAGAAAAGCATTTTCTAAATTTAAGGGAATTCTGAAGATAGCCCAGTTGTACCCCTGGAGATTTTCACAATTGCTTCTTTTGTAAATTCTTTGGGAAGAGAAGCTGCTTTAGCTAAAGGTCATATTTTAAATACTCATTTGAAAACGCTTATTGAAGGAACACTGTTTGGCAATGGGAGTTTTGAGAAAGTTTTGGGAAAGTATGGTATGAGGTGTTAGGTATTCTTACTTCTAACCTTAATAAATCATAGGTCTCTTCTTGGTGGTGAATTCCATTTAAAGCATATTGAGCCAAAATATGAGGAAATTTTGTGGTGTTTCACTCTGAGTTTTTGTTGTGATCAGCTTATGACCTTATAGGCAAAGAGACATTAGTGAGAGGTGTCTTGAAATTTCCATGAATTACTTTGTGACTTTGGATTTGTTACTCATCATTTTGTTAAATCCTCTCATAAATACTTTGACTTATACTTGATTGGTTTCAAGTAACAGGGGAAAGTGAGCATCTGAGAGTGAAGTCAGAGGGTTACTCAATGGCTGAATCAGCCATTTAGGCTGGGGACTTCTGTCTGGAGTCCTCAGGGCTCCCCGTGCATACCCTGTGTTTATGACGGCTTCCGATTCCTTTCCTTTCTGTCAAAACTTCTCTCCTCAGAGCCCTGGTGCTGCTCGGGATAGCCTGCTAACCTTATCATTGAATCTATGCTGGTGGGTTATCGAGGCCTAATCAGATCACCTGCTATTTTTCGGATAATATAACTGCTTTTTAATAGAGATATTATTCAGATAATTTATTAATATCAAAGCATGGATCTGATGTTGACATTAGAGTCCCCTGGCCAATAGGTGAGGCAAACATTGTTGGGACACAGGTCTGGTAGTGTCCTTCAAATTGAAGTATACTGTAGGCAACTGAAGAGAATTGGCTTCAGTAATCCTTACCCTTTTGCATGGATATTATCAAGGAGATATGAAGGTGGACAAAGTCTCTTCCAGTATAATATTTTAGTCCTGATTCACAGGAATTTATGGTCCTGTTACTACTTGCACTGCATATTTCGACAACAAATCAAGATGACCCCAATAGATTCAAGTAAGTCTCCTGTTCTCCTGCTCACTCACTGCTTTCTAATGGCCTTCACTGGCCATGCCACATTTCTGGTGCTTGGTGATGTGCGAGTCATCCGCATCTGGGTCTTGGTTGTTTCATCTGTAGGGTAAAATGGTGGCACTCAGTGGTCTTCAAGGTTTCTTTCAGTTCTAACAATCAGTGTTTCAATGTTTAACCCACACTAATTGGTTTGTCCTCAAGCCAGAAAATTCCTGCATTTCTGGAATGCACAATGGAATGAACAATGTCTGTATACAGATTCGAGATTGAGAAACTCTGATCCCAGGAACCTGAAGCTCTTGGTTGCCATGACTGCATCTCATCTCTGACCCTGATGAGCCATTCCGTGGCTGCCCTGGAATTCATTACTCAAAAGAGATTGGTTGTGGCCCCACTTACTCTGCCTTTGGAAGAAATAAAGTTCTCTTACCTTATTGCTAATCTTCCCTTCATGGTAGCACCAGAAATCTTGAATTCATTGACTTGCGTGTGAAGGACCTTTCCCATCTCCCAATATTCAGTCATGTCTGGGTCTGATGGATGAAGAATCAAGGTCATGTACCCTTTGTTCACCCAGAAGTAATAAATGTAGCTCGCTGTGTCCACATGCTGGAGATATAGGCACCAGCAGAACAGAGAGGGAAGTGGAACATTACAGCACAGAGAGTTCACTCACTCTTTTTCATGAAAATGTGTTTTTGACTGCCAGTGGTAATCTCACCTTCTCTTTCATTGGACTCTCTTCTCTCCCCCAACTCCCTACCCTATATTTTAAATGGCTATATTTTCGTATAAATCCTCAATTTTTCTTTTTTGAGCTTAGTGCACTGAACATTTCTACTCATGCATAAAAGATGCCCTGAAAATTCCCATCACGGCTGCATAAGTGTTTATTTATTTTTTACTTTTTGAGAATCAGGCTCTGAGGTAGTGCCTTCAAGAGACAGGCATTTATAGTTTTGCTATATGATTTGGTTCAGTTTTTTTCTTCCCTCTTGTTTGTTTATCAGGAGTAAAAGGGGGAATTTAAGATGTTACAGGAAAAGAGTTTCCCTTGGTGGTTAATTTTAGGTATTTGTGAATAGATGGACTATATGGGCTTTTAAAAAGAAAGCAAGCTAGGGGAAATAAAACGTATTATATATAGATCAGATGTGATAAGGAAACTCATTGCAATGTTGATCTGAATAATGTTGAATCACTAATTTTAAATTCAATGCAATCTAGATATGAAACAGGTAATTTAATCATAAAATTTCTATATTTTGATTTGGGATTCTGGTATAATCCTTAGAGTAAAAAGGGATCATTTTTAATTATTTTGGTAAATTACCTAGATTGTATATAAATGAAGCAAATAAAAGAAACATTTTCGCATCAGTTTAGAGCTTTACAAGCATTTTTTTCCCCCTGTGTAGCTCTAGTGTTCTGACTTTAAAAGATATGGTGAAGAAATGAAGGCATTTTATATTAGCATACTAAATTTTAAAATGTTTTCTATTTAGAATATAAGAAACTCAAAAACTATGTCTTTGTTTCTTTATGATAAAGAATAATTTTTGAGTTGCTCTTAAGGAGGACAGTGTTATTGGCCTCCCCTGCAGGGTAAAGTTAAGGACCAGACTGGAAACCTCCCCTTTAGACTTTAATCAAACTCCAGTTGTTTCCAATTACAACTAGGAAAATACGTATATATCTATGCAACGCTAGTAATCAGATGATCATTTAGTGCTTTCAGAAGTGAAGTGGTGAGTTTTCATGAAAGAGGATGGGAAATGCCCACTGAAACCTCGGGCTGACTCTGACCAGCTAATTTATAGCTTATTTGGATGAAATATCACTTTTAGGGTTGACTTAAGATAGTTCTGCTAGGTATGAGGCAGATAGAGACTCCCGGGCCCCAGCCCCTTCTGGTCCCCAGCTCCCCTTTGCTCCTGCTGGGGCGGAAGAAAAGACCAAATGGCCACCCCATTTGGTTAAGTTAAGATAACAAGTCATTGCTCCTGCTGAGGCTGGAGAAAAAGACCAGAGGCCTGTCCTGTTTGATTAAGAAAAGAAAAAGAAACAGGTCCCCTGGGGTGATTTAGCACTCTCCCCAGACACACTTCCAAATGAAGGGGCCAATTGGCCTTGAGAGACTGTGAAAATGTCCTGTTACCATCCCCCATCACCCATAACCATAAAAACTCACTCTTAACCTTGTCGGGTGCTCAGACTTTGGGAGTGATCCCACTGGGCCCGCCAGTGACAATAAAGTTCAGATTTTCCACAACAGGTATTTCACATCTATGGCCCCAGAGTAAGCCAACAGCCAAAGTCATGCAAGCTCTAATTGCCAGAAGAATGCAAACTCCACCATTCTATCCCAAAATTATCTTAAAAGGAAATTTTTTTTATAGGACACTTACCTATAAGAATTAATACCTCAGTCCACCAAGAATGACAAAACATGGCCATGTTTGTTCCCTCTTTCCCTCTTCACTTATTAGACAAGGAATGTTCTAGCCATGGTATTACAGAGAGAATAAAATGTTTGAACTGTAAGGACCTATTTTAGCCAGAACACTCCCATCCAGGTTAAACAATAACCTTGTTGTTTAACCCTTAAACTGTCCCTGCCCCACTCCCGCAAGGGACTTACTCAAAAACAAGTCCCAGAAACCAGCCTCAGGTAACAAAGCCCAAATACAAGGGTGGGTCAGGCCAGGTAAAGACATCCGATCATTGGGGGAGGGGGCATACTGTCTCCCTAGTTACCAAGGAGTATGGGCCCCGCCCTTTGGGCACCTTTTGGGCGCCAATTCTGACCAAGGTGATAGGCTGGTTCAAATATCTACGAGGGTAAATTGTAATTCAATTGGTCACTGTCCAGTTTTCTCTGTGTGTTACAATTTCATTGGCCACTTGTGCGTGGCCAGGCCCAACTGCATGGCCTTTGCCCTTAAAAGCTAGTCTGTGAAACAGCCTCTCTGTAAGAGGCGCGGCCCTGGCCAGTCAGTTTGATTCTTGATGCTTGGCACGAAATAAAGCTTTGCTTGACCTTCGCTTTGTGTCAGTCTTGTTCCTTTAATCACGGACCCATTATTGGGGGACCTAACAGAACAATTATATGAGATAGTACAAACATTACATTTGACATCTGCAGATTACTACATTAACTGAAAGGCATCCAAATTAATGGCATTTTTTAAAGAAATATTTGTGTTATAAATATTTTAAAATATCTATATTGCTTTTTAAATTGGACCAAAACACTATATGTAATATAAACATTTATGTCCTACAGTGACTTTTTTTTTCCCCACACTGACATTTCTGACGCTTTTTTTTGCATGTGAGTGTGGAAAAAGGTAAGAGTTGTCTTTTGCTGAGGTGCAGTTAAACTCAGATTCGACTTCTAATGATACGGAAGCAGTTGAAATAACAGAAAATTCTTGGTGGAGAGATGGAAGACACACCATCTCAGAGTTAACATCATTCTGTTTGATATAAATCTAATATCGATCAGACATACGATATTTTATAGAGACTGACAGCTTCTAACAAAGCGGTTCCATCAATTAATTTACACATAATCACATGGACACTGAGAGCAAGGATTCAATCTAGATTGAATATCACTAGAGATGCTACTTGGGGAAAATGTGCATGAGCCGTAAGAGTCTTTTAAGCAGATGATTCTCTGTCCAATGAAAGGATTCCTGTGATCAATGCTGCGTTTTCTGTGGTGAAGTGTTACTTTCAATGTGTCTTCCATACCTTGAGACACACTTTAGCTCATTCTCTCCCTATAATTTGGAAAGGAAGCAGCCACAATAGCTGTTAATCATGATCTAGCCATAGACTTAAAAAAAGAAAGAAAGAAAGAAAGAAAGAAAGACAACAAAAAACCCTCTCCTGATACAATTTGCCCACAAAGCTTTCAAAGGAGGCAGCCGGAGTTGCCTGGAGTGAAAGAAATCAGGATCCAGTGCAATGTAGATGCAGTAATTCTCTATTTCAGCATACCTATCCACCACATTAATATAGCTATCATTTGTCACAAAAGGCTTTTGGGAAACTAACTGCAGAGTTCTCCCTTAAGCTAGAAACTTACTTGGCTCGAAGGAAAATTTCCGGGGAAGGTGAAGAATAACTAATCTCCATTCTTCAGAAATGGGCTCACCCTACATTCTCTTGTATTAAAATAGAATAAAAGGGAGTGTGGGCTATCCAGGTGATCTACCCTGTCCTTGGGGTCTGGAATCTTATTAGAGAGGCCTTTACAGTTTTGGGTAACTGCAACTCTTTTGAGAGCTCTCCAGAGATTTCTTCCTGACCACTGCTCCCCTTCATCTCCATTCTCCACAAGCACAGACCATAAATGATGTTTCGATGGTCCTTAAATCTCCCAGCCCTCACTGGTAAAACATCGATGGAAGTATTTTTGAAGAATTAATGGCATATGGTATTCCTGGGAGGAAAGAACCTAGTCAATTAAAATGGTAAAATTGAAAACTTGTTAAAGTGGTCTGGTTTGCTTTTCTGAATGAAGAGCTGAACTCGGCACTGTTAGGGTCCTTTTCAAAGGTCTTTTTGTAATTGCTTGCCCCCTTTTCTGTCTTCCTTTACTGAAGTCTAAAAGCTCCACTAGGCAAGGACTGTGTTTGTCCTACTCATTCCTCTGTCTCTAGATGAACACAGGATTAGCTGATGCTGACATATTTGTTATGGGATTGGAATGATAAGTGCACCCAAGAAGTAGGATATATGGGGAAACTATGATGAGAGTATGAATGCAGAATGCTTGCCCTAATGTTTAGGATTCTTGGAGTTTGACAAATCAAGTGTTCAATCGGGGAAACTCCTTGCTGAAATTAGGGATCACTCTCTTCTCTGAGCCAGGCTGAATTTTAAGTTATTGTTAGGTAGGCAATGATGAAGAAATTGTCACATGACGAAAGACTTGAAGGCCCTCTTCGTCTCTGCTTAACACAATATGGCAAAATGTTCCAAAAGCCCTCTGGGGACCTCAGTCTTCTGTTTGCATACTTCCAAACCTTGCCTTATGAAATGAGAGTTTTCAGGAATCCTCACTGCATAGTTTTTTGGGAGGATAGATAAAGGACATTAAAAAGCAAAACAAAACAAACCCTCCCAAAACTAGACATGTATTTCAAATTTCAACCCACCTATTCTGGAATCTTTGGTTTGAAAACATTAGCTTGATGACCTCAAGTAGAAAAATTATCACCTAATTTCTGCTAAGATTATAGGTCCTTCCTTGTTAACTATAACATTAAACAGAAGGTCCAGACAAATAAATTGCTCAGGTTTTCTGAGAGGACCTTCCCAAACATTCCATGCTAAGTTTGACGTAATGATGCGAAATGTATTATTCTGCAACGTTTCACACATTGCCTTGTGACCTACCTGGGAAATACCAGTTATTTTCATTTGTTTCCCCAAAAGAAAGGGAGAAATAATCAAATATACAGTAGATATTAAGGGTACCTCCTGCCTATAAAACTCCATGCTGTCCTAGAATGCCACATCGGTGTGTCAAGAAGGCTGCCTTCTCCTTGACATTTGGGGAGATTGCTGCTGGGTAGAGCATTACTGGGGAGACACTGAAGTAAGAGATACGATTCTACTGCCATGACTCTCCATGACTGTCCATGCATGTTCTTGCAGATCTCTGGGAAACTCTGTGACTCGGAGGCGTGAGGGCAGGCAGAGAGCGGGATGGAAGTGGGCACAGAGCCTACCGGTATGTCAGGCAACAGGCCAGGCTTGGGGAACCAGAGTTGAGTAAGCCTAACTATGGCTGAGAGGTGACCATAGACCAGTGAGAAGAGAAAGACATAACACTGGTTTCTTTTTACATAAACCAATGATTTTCCAGCTTTGGAAACTTCATGCTTCTTTGGAAACCTCCGCTTTCCTCAACTTTGCTAACACAAACCTCTCATAACACAGCACCCTTGGGTTTCTGGGATGGAACTTGAGGGCATGTGCTCTCGCTCCTGCTTGAGAACCGAACACGGACATCATCTGATGATTGCAACCCAGCAGAGGGCTGTGGGGTGCCGGCAGCTAGAAGGGGTTCACGCTGGCTACTATAACAGACATCACATGGGAACATGGCTGGGTTCATTCCTCCACACTCAGCTCTGTTTGTTGGAGCTGGAGAAACAAGGTGGAATAGTTCTACACGTACCAAGGTGTGGGCATGGTCTTACCCACTACTCGGCAATTATTTCTGATAAGCCTCCAGCATACTCCTGCAACTTAAGACATTATATTTCAAGACCAATGGGGAAAAAATATAATACTGAAATAATATGAGCATTGTGTAAGAGATCATTAGAATTTTCTCTGTGAAGTTATTTATTTGTGATTTTGTTCTTCTGAAGAAATTTTATACTTTACGTGTGATTGGTGGTTAGATGTAAATTTAAATCATTTTATATTCCCTAAATGTTATGAGTTTATCCCCTTAGTAATAATGAGAGTTCAATGGCTGTATGAGCCTAATCACTCAATTCAGACTGTTCCTTTGGGGAAACTCTAATTAGATTTTAATAAGAATGGTGAATTAAATGTGATATTAAGAGACCCTTTACATTGCATATTAATATATGTCAAGATAATAAGGTGTGTTTTAGGTATTTCAAATATAGACAACAACAGAGAGGGGCTGTAGTTTCAACTTGGCTGTCACCGATATTGATAAATTTCAATTTACTGGTGTGAAATACATTTTTTTTAATTGCTCACACACTTGATAATTATCAGCAGATGTGCCTTAATAAGAACAGATTATTTGAACCAAAGTAAATAATTCATTAGGTTATAAATGAAATGCACATTTGGCAAGCCAAAGTGGAAGCATTAACCAATTCGGGCCGCTCCTCCCCCCACGCTTACAAATTGCCTCCACATTCAAATCTATAAACCACTTAGCGCTCCCCAGCTCCTGCTGAGGCAAAGCCTTACCAGTGCCAAGTGATAGATCCTTCAGCAGCACAGGAAAATACATCAGAGTTAAGGAAAGAAGGATGGACTTACTGGCATTAAAACAAAATGAAACAAAACAAATCACTCCGTCTTGCCCTCCTTCAGTCTGTAGACTTTGATACAGAACCCTGCAAATTCTTCCTTTTCAGTCCTGGGGAAGGCCAGCGGCTGCCTGGAGGGATTATGTGTTATGAGTTAGAAAATTAATGAAGGAGAGAGAGATATTTGAGGATAAGAGCACCTGTTTCTTTGAGGTAACATAATTCCCGTTCTTCTTTGACACTGAAATAGATTCGGCATCACTTTCATTCATGACACTTTATATGAAACCTACACTTGACCAATCTGATGTTTCGTGTGATGCTGCAAGTGATACAATGGATGTTAAGCCCAACCTTTCTTTTAGCCAGCTTCACCTTTATACTGGTATTATAATGGGACTTTTCTACTTTTACTGAACCACATTTATTTTACTTTTTAAGTTAAATTAAATTTTTTTCAGTGCTCCTAGATTCATTGTTTATGCACCACAACCAGTGCTCCATGCAGTACGTGCCCTGCCTTAATATCCACCACCAGGTTCGCCCAACCCCCCCACCCTCTCCCCTCCAAAACCCTCAGTTTGTCTCTCAGAGTTCACAGTCTCTCATAGTTTGTCTCCCATTTCCCCCAACTCACTTCTCCTCTTCTTCTCCCAATATCCTCCATGTTATTCCTTATGCTCCACAAGTAAGTGAAACATTTTAAATTTCTGATTTTAGGTTGGGTAGACATTCTTATGCATTCTGCTTGAAGTATGCTAACTACTGTCTGGAATGAAATTAAAAAGTGATCCTGTAAGTAAGTAATTCCATTGATCACATACATTTCAACTCAGGGTACAGCAGTGTTCTAGCAGAGATAACTAAGCTGACGTAATGGTCAGTGAAGGGGGTAGGCATGGTAAGAACCAGGCAGGAGTTGACGGTGGGTGCGGGCTGTAAAGCCAGCCTTGGGGTTCAGAATCGAACTTTAGCTCTTGGAGTCCTTGTACATTTCTCTGTAAAGAATATCGAACACAGTGAACTGGCTTTTCATTCACATTCAAATGCTTAAAAATCAACCAGTGGATAATGAGAGGAGCGCAAAGAATGGGGCAAAAACAATGGTCCACTGGCACCCAGCTTTATTAGATGAAGCAGGGGAGTGCCTGTAATTTGGCTCTTGCTCACTCCTTTTCCCATCATCTATCTGTGTTGAATGTGTTTTTGCCTTTGTTATGATCCGGGAAGTTATTGGTTGTTATTGGTTTTCTGTTGTGTGTGTGGCAAATCACACTCAATGCGATTTTCATCTGCTTCAGTGAGGAACAGAAACAATTCTAAATGAACAGACTCAACTTGTTCTCTCTCTTTCCATGATAACCAAGTCAACGCGTGTGAGTTATTTTTGTGGCCATTAGAACACGTTGCAATTGCTGCCATTGTGTCAGGTAATTTAGGGCCTCTGTGGTCTATCACAGGTAGGGAATGCCGTATCTTGGTTAATCAAATAGCCGGGTTGACCTACAATTCTCTCTAATATCTCACTGTCGAATATTCTTCTCGCAGCGCAGGCATGCCTTTGACTACTACACAGACTCCTCACTGGTCCCCTGTTCCCAGCCCCGAGTCCTTCCCACCCAGTATCCTCAAAACATCCAGTAATTTTTAAGTGCAAGTCAGCTTACATTAAGCGTTTGTTCAGAACCCTCCAATTATTTCCATTCTACTTAAAAATACATGCATTTCTTTCCAATGCCTCCACAGCCCTTGAAAACCTGATCTCTGAGCAGTCCCATGGCTGTGCCCCGGATTCCACCTTCCACTCACACCTGCAGCCCCGCTCTCTCCAAATACTCCTTCAACACCCCGGCCTCTTCCTCTTTGACATCTTTTGTACAATGCGACAAAACAGCTTTCTTTCTATTAGCTTCTTCCAGGGGAAAGCAGAGTGTACCGTCACCGCAAAATCCGCCGGGTTACAGGGACAGACTCCTTTTTTTTCAACTTTAATGATACATCAGGCCATTCCAAAAGTCATTTTGTCCCCTTAAATAGAATCGTTGCAGTCATTGGAGTTTTATGCCTTTGGGCATTCAAACCTTTATCATGGGAACATTATTTGAATTCTTAAATCCCTTGCTGTTTGTATCGCCTCTCCTATGCCTACCTCAGAAAGGCTTGGGATTAGCTTTTGGAAATGGAGTCCATTAGAATTTCTGAAAACGTACTGAGTTTAGAGCCTTGGTCTTTTCTTTCCTCAGCCCCTCTGGGTCTGCTGATATGACACCATGATGTGGTAATTATCACCGTGCTTGGGCTAGGAACGGAATTGTGGGATCATTCCCCCTTTGTCTCCCTGTTTCTCTCTCTATCATCTGTCTATCACTTACCTATCTATCTATTTATCTGTCTGGCTGTCCATCTGTCTGTCTATCTATCTGTCCATTATCATTTACTCTCTACTCTTAGTATCAAAAAAAAAAAATAACAACAATAGTTAAGTTTTCAGAACACCAAGTACACATATAGGAGAAAACAATCCTTTGGGCTGTGTCTCCACCAGTAAAATGGAGTAAGTCGTGGCGTATATGTTTCAGTTTTCCCCATTCAGCTGAAGGAAGCTGATGTTTGCCAGGTCCCAATCTCCTACGCAGATCAGGTAATTCATTTGATAGTATCTGTGGAATGTTCTGAGCACCTCAGCACAGGATGTTCTACAAACACGATGTATTACTATAATCAGCGTCTCTATCTCTCGTGAACCTAGTGAAGCACACTATTTGCCATCCATCGCACACTGATGTTGGAGGGATTAATGAGATAATATCTATAAGGTACTTAAAGCTCCTTGGAATCAGGGGGTTATGTCAGTACAAGGGAATCTGATTATTATTAAACCAATACATTATGTTGCCACCTCACTGTCCCTTTTCATCAAGAGTAGGTGTAAATGATTTATCAAACTCACACTGAGAGAAACAGCGATATAACATTAAGTTGCTTTGGAAACTGGAGTGTGTGTGTGTGTGTGTGTGTGTGTTTGTGGGTGTGTGTGTGTGTGTGTGTGTGCGTGTATTTGAAATGTCATTTGAATCCAGTCCCTTAAGCAAACACATTCCCGTTCTGAACTATTTTGGTTGCGTGTAACATAAAGAGATGTGATTAGAAGTTTCAGATCTTGTTTCATGAGGCAAAATGTTTTGAACCATACACTCCATTAGGAAGAAAAAGTAATAAAGGGACATATAAAGTCATTTTAGTAGTCTTGTGACAAAACTAGATTTAACTATTTTCAGTCAGGGTTTTACTACATCTATAGACATGTTAGCAATAAAAGCCTGGATTGACATTTCATAAAACTTACAAATATTTCCCATTTCCCTTAAAGAATAGTTCCTTTTATTTATTTATTTTTTAAAGGAATTTAGTATCCTGCAAATTAAAAGCAAAATTTTGATTCAGAGACAGGGTGTGGGGGGTAACCTCTCAGTCAGAAACAAATAAAATTACGTATAGTGACAGAAAAGAGCGCTCCATCAGGAGTTGGGGCAAGGCGCACTTTGCTGGCGACTTCTGTGCAGGTCTCTGTCTCTGTCTCTTGAGCCCTCTCTCCCTTTCTCCAGGCATCCCCCTTCATATTTCAACCCATTCGTCTATCCATCCATTTATTCCTCTCCCTTTCATCTCTCTGTTGTGTATCACGGTTAATAAACCAAGCCATGTGTCTTCAGTCAAGACTACAGCTGAGTTTCTGATACCGCAATTCTGTACCTTGCCCTGGGTGTTTCAAGGGTGTTACAAACCCAGCGAGTCTGAGAATGAACGTGAGCCCTCCCCACCACGACCAGCCACAGCCTACCCCAACCCCAATCCGCTCTCCCCTAAGGTCCCTCTGATCAGTAAATGCTCTCTAGAATTCCCCACAGAAACCTAGGAGAACTCCCACCATCCACTCCTCCACCATTTTCAACCAGTAACTATGTCCTGTTGTCTGTATTTTGGGTTCCCTCTACCAGTCTCATCAATGGCTACCACTCACAGAATTAAATGACTTGTCTTTAGTTCTCAAACTCGCAAATCGAAACCTTCACTGCCCCCATCTGTTGACTTTTCCCCCTCTGCAGAGAACCATCGAAACTCTCCAACCAGGTGATCCTTTATCCAAGAGGCCTCTAGGGTGTCGGCAATGGATTTGGGATACACTTCATGGCTACAGTCTTCTCCCTGGGTTCACCAAAGTCCATTAATCAAAGGTACATATAAATTATTTTTTTCAACTTAAGGTTTGTTATGTGTGTTATAACATTGAAAAATTAAAGTCTTCAGTGGAACATTTTCTACAGCGATGAACATGTTCTACAGGAAATTATACATTTCTCTGCTTTCTTAAACAAACTATTCTGAACATAATAATTTAATATTTTCTTGAGGAGTCGGAATTGACATTTTGGATATCAACTGTTTCATTACCGTGTGTAACATGTTCGTGCCTTCTGTTGAGGTGCGTAGGGCCTCTTTTCTGTTCACTAAATGGCCCAAGGCACCTGTACTTTTAAAATTGGAGCTTCTATTACTGTCATGTTCAGATTTGATTCAGTCAGTGTGTCTGTGTAAAATTACATGTTCCTAGAGGCAAGGGAGTGGATCTATAAAGTTTTCTCCACACAGCTCTTAGCATCAAGCTTATTCAAACAAGTGGTAGATTTCTTTCGATGGTAAAATATTTTTAAAAAGTGAAGTTACCTTTTAATTTCATTTTGGGATGAGGGCAAAAGGGAAATACTAATAAAGTTAATATAAGGTAATCATTTTGTAGTAGTCTTCCCTCGTATGTGATCAGGTCTTGGGGGGCATGTTTTAGTCCACAGCATACTGGCACCCATGGAATAGAGATCTAGGGGAATAACTCTACCAATTATGGGTAATTTGAATAATACCCTGCAGCTGCTGGGAAAGCTCATTTTATGGTAAGCTTAAATGTAGTTGGGTGCTGACACTCCTCTGGCCCTGGTGCTCCTTGCACATGCTGTCTGCAGTCATTGTCATGGCCAAACAGTTGGGTATAAAAGAGCCCCATTCGAATAGGACCACCATACATTTTGACCCATGGTCAAAGGGGAGGAAACCAACACTTATCCTGACTGGAAACCAATAGCTTTCTGGGTATTACAGACATCAAAACCATCGTTTCTCTTGATTTCTCTGAGGAAAAATGTGTCAGTGTCCATTTGGGATGGCTTCATGTCACCAGTGAGAATCCAACATGACTTTCTTCTTCCTCATGGACCTCCTCATCAAGCTGCACAGGAATTAAGAGATGGTCACCCTGGGAATGGTCCTGCTCCAACCTTAATGAGGGTATTTTTCCTCAAGAGTGCACTGACTCCAAATGTCTCAGTGGAGATGCTGCGTCATATAAGACCATATTTCTTGAGGCATACACAGCCCTACAGAAAGGGTGGTAGGTTCTCGAAGAAGGTAACTAGCACGAGGGTCAAATTTCCCTGACTAAAGCCACCCAGTGTAGACTTTGCTAGCTCACAGCATGTTGGTCCCCCAGATAGCCGATCCAAGAGACTTTGGTAGGTTAAGACCGATGGAGCCCCGCCAACACCTTGCAGTCCACATCCGCAGTAGGGGCAAGTTTTGACAGACTGAAGACAAGTGTAAGGCACACTTCGTCAAGCTCTTTTCCCTTCTGCCATCCTTTCCCTTCTTCCTTATTCCCACCAAACCTATTTCATCTTCTTAGTTTCCATTTTTAAAATATGGTTATGACAGCAGTGGTTTCAAGCAGAAATAACAGGGATTTGAAAAAAGAAAACTGACAAAAAGTATCCTGGGACAGGTTTGCCTGCAATATAAATTGTTTTTATGGGCACATACCGGTTTTTTTGCTGGTCTCGAGCTGTCACTTTGGGTTATTTTCACCGTAGTCACTGAGGAGGTTAGCTGAAAAGCAAACAGCTAAGAATGAATGAAGCAGAGAATGAACGTGGCAGGAGAGTCCCTGGAAGGCCCAGCCTCACAGGCACACCCAGATCCCCTGCACACCCATGCGTGCACATGCACACACACACACACACAAAGCACACTTGCTCAAAATTCTAATTTTCTTTCCTTGATTATTCAAAATGAGGAAACAAAGACAGAAACTTTTCATGAGTTCTCCGCGGTGAGCAAAGAGAAATCAAAATAGGTTTCTCTACAGTTTTAGAGTCTGAGTTAAAAAAGACGGATGATTTCCAGCTCTTTCCCTAAGTATCACCAATGCTCCTCTTCCCCATTTTCTTTCTCTCCCTATTGGTCATCGTTACTGTGCTTTACCTCTGCCTGTGGGGCAAACCTACTGCAGTGATTGCAAACCTACTCCATTAATCAAGAAACAGATGGAGAAGAAAGGCCTGTAAAACTGGAAAGCTGGAATCCTTTTTTTCACCCCCCCGCCCCCCGCCCCTGAGACTTACGTCCATTACCTAGAGGCTTGGCTTATTGAGAGATGATTCTGTGCTCATAAGCTTTACAAATGATGGCTTTTCCACTATTTGTGTGTGTGTGTGTGTGTGTTTGTGTTTGGTTTTGTGTGTTTAGGGAGCTGAGCACAGCATTGACTCTATACTTTCCAAAGTACTTTTCTCAAAACATGTCTTAAATATAAGTTTTGTTTAACACATCAGTGCATTCTAATACCAGTGCTGAGTGAACACTTTTCATTCCCTAGTGTATCTTTCAAACTAAATGAGGGCCTGAACTGGAGAGCCTTCTTAATATTTATGGAGACTCATAATGTGATAAGGACCAAATGGGGTTGATTGGAGTAAATGTTCAAGGATGGCTTTATGCTGTTTAATTCCTAGGAAGTAGGAGTAGAATCTATGCTTCTCTGGTTAGGAACAGACCTCACATAGGTATTACTCTATAGAAACTGTTGACCTAGTTCTCCAGAGAAACAGAACCGATAGGATGTATGTGTGTGTGTGTGTGTGTGTGTGTGTGTGTGTGTGTGTATGTGTGTGTGTATTTATTTTTTGTTCATTTTAGGGAATTGACTCATGTGATTATGGACACTGGCAAAATATTTACGGTAGGCTGGTAGGCTGAAGACCCAGAAAAGAGCCAATGTTATAGTTCAAGTTTGAAAGCCACCCGCTACAATATTCCTTCTTTCTTGCTGGAAGTCAGTCTTTTGTTCTAGGCAGGCCTTCGGCTGATTGGATGATCTCCACTCATATTATGAAAGGCGGTCTGCTTTTCTCAAGCCTCACCAGCTGAAATATTAATCGCATCCAAAACAGCCTCACAGAAATATCCATAATGTCTGACCTTATATCTGGACACCACGGCAAAGTCAAGTTGAGACCTAAAGTTAACCATTGTGCTTACTCTGAACAAAGGCTGAGAGGGGTGATGGGATCCATCAAAGTCAGATATCCCTCTTTCCTTTTAAACGCATATATGACCCTGTGTAACCACACCTGGGTCAAAGCGTGGTGAGTACTCAGCTCTCTCATACTCTTTTCCAGTCAATCCTTCCCACTCCAAACCTAACCACTGTCAGACTTCCATCTCTGTGAAGCACTTTTGTTTCTTCATGAACTTCATAGAAATAGAATTGTTAAGCATTTACTTGTCTCTACTTCCTTTCACTCGACATGTTTGATTTATCCATAGGGTTCTCATAACTTAGATCTTTTAATAACAACAAAAAATCAGAATATGGGCATTTCTCTGTCCTGGTTCTTTTGAGTTCCACTTTTGTTTCTTATTTTGCTTCCGTATGATCCACCAGTCCTAGCGCTGTCTGTGCTGTTCTATACCCCCACATCCTTTTGCATTCTAGACCTTATTTCTTTATTGCTAATTGCAGAAAAAGCTTCCATTTCACGGTCTGCAAATGCTCCATATCAAGTCTGGAAGCTTCACCATTGTTGCGTGAAGTTGAAATGCTGAAGCTTCCCTTCCTCTTCCCCCACCAGCTTTTAACATCCTCTTTTCTGAGCCCCCTTGCCCCGAGTTCTCTCTGCTGCACAGAAGAAGAGTGGGTGGACTGATATGGGTCACTACTGTATTTGCCTGGGGGAAATGACTTCCAGGTTGAACACTACCTAAAAAACATCTCTATTCCTCTGTGGATGTCTTTTTTTAAAGTTATCTTCACTCGGTGCACTAAAATCCAACATCCTGCCCATCGGTTTTAACCTTTGACGTTGCTGTCAGGACCATTCAAGGGGGTAACACATGCTTGGACGGCTTCGTAATCTTTTGGGTGAGCTACAGCTTTGCTGGCGCCGTGGGGCTGTAACTAGATGTCTTTGGTTTGTGGGCTGACACTTTGCTCTTCGTGTTGAGGTTGGTCAGAGTCTGGGCTCCCACCAGCATACTTCTGTGCAGAATACAATTGTGTTCTGACTCTGAAAAGTCACACTGGCTAATGTTCCCCGGGGAACGTCCCGATCTGCTTTATGAGTATCATGTAAACCTGTTCTCAGGCCTTTGGAATCATCTGGAATTCTAGAACCATGCACTAGAGAAGGAGGTCTTAAGGCCCATGAACTCATATCTCATCGTGTATCACTGCTCTGTGTCCAGTCAGGTAGCAAAATCTAAAGTAATTCCTGCAGAGGTCTCAGAATGATAGTCAAGGCTCATGTTTATTCAGAAGCTCCGTGCCTGCACTGGCAATGTTATCTAGTATTTTCTTGACTTTATGAGTATTTCCATATACGCTCTTGTTTACGCTACTGGAATTTACCCTGGGTTGAACTGTCAAAATCAATTCAGCAGAAAGACCAGTGTTCTATCCTTTAGCATCAAGAAGGAACAATTTTTAAGCTTTAAAGATAAAGACTTGAACGTGATGAGAGAAAGCAAGGGTGATGACGTTTGCCGTACAAACTCGTGTAAACATAGCCTTCCATTCCCACCTCTTGGAATAAAGTGGCATAGATGCCAGAAAATCTGACAGCACGCTTGTCGCGTGCGCATCTGAACCTGTTCGAAAGCCTTTCGAGAAATACAGAGTGTGATCCCCAGCTGTGGGAAACTCTGCTCTCTAAATATAGTCTCTGAGGCCTTTTGTCCTTCCTTCCCTCTCTCCTTGCCCTCTTTTCTCTTGCTTGTCTTCCTCACTTTCCTTCTCTGTAAGTATTTGGGTGGACCTGGTGCGTACCAAGTATCCTTCTAGCCCTTGGCAAGAAAAACAGCAAATTGATTAAAGACCCAGGCCTCCCGCAACCTGCTTTATTCCTTTCCTCCCCTACCTCTTACGCCTCCTCCTCCTCCTCTCCTTCTGATTGTTTCCATGCCACCCCACTGGGCCCCACCTCCAGTAGCCTAGTAACATTCAAGTGGTGCCCCTCAATTTCTGCTGGCTACGCCAGGAAAACCTTGTAGAGGAAATGACGCCGCCTCCCCAGGCCTCTCTGAGCCCGGGCTGAAAGCACAGAGGAAGGGATGTGGCGGCCGCCGGCTCACCACTGTGATTATTAGTCGCCAGGACTAATGCAACGGGTCCCGCCAGGTCCCCATCTGTCATCGAGACCCTTGCTCGCTGTTGATTAGGCTTCCTGGCTGTGGGTGATTGGGCTGCTCCCGCTCCAGCGACGCCTCAGCCCGGAGGCAACAATCACCGGGTCTGAGCGTGTCACCGTAGAAGAGTAATCACGTTAACGGTTAGGAGGCACTGAGGCTGCCCGGCTCACTTGCAGATATCTTTTATGGCTTTTAATTATTTTCTATTCTCCCCTGCTTCCTGGAGATCACAAAACCCTTATTCAATCTTCCCGCATTATAAGTGAAACAGAACGGTAGGCACTTCAGTCCCAGCCCTTGTGCAACGTGATGGGGTGGCGCTTGAAACTCAACGCAGCTCCTTTGGAACCAGGCAAGTGGGAGGACTGTTCAGCAGTGGCATGAGCCAGTGGAAAATACCAAAGGATATGGGGGGGTGGGGCGAGTGGTCCACCCATGTTGGCTAAAATGGCACTTATTGAACTTAGGCTTCTCTCCTCCCACAGAGACTGGGAGACAGGGGCTCCCTCTTCCTTGATGATTACTTTTCGAAGGGATCGCCCCCAGGTCCTTAAGGAAGAAATTCCTGGGTTGCAAAACTGGCAGGAGGCCAGGTGAAGATCTATCAGCATTTTAAAAGGACAGAGAGAATGTTTGCAATTAGGAGTTTTCTAAAGTTAATGTTCTAAGAGAAGGGAGGTCAGGGGCCTGGAGTCGGGAAGGAGTCCAAGTTTCCTGAAGCTAAAGGGAACGTGAAGGCGGTTTTGGAGAAGACCATCCACTCCCTTTGAGGTCCCGATTTCCTTCACTAAATACTTGTTGGTTTTGCGAGGAAGGAGTAGAACTCCCATTTCTCCTCTCCCTGGGAGTGGTCAGTCTCTTCTTTCCTGCGCATCCTCTGCTTCCTTGCTCTGTGAACCCCCAGGTGCCCTGGGGACTTTCTTCAAATTCTGCCAGCCCCCTCTCCGATGGCTCCGGTATTTATGAACTCATACTTCACTTTCCTCCTAGAAGAGTGGAAAGAGACTCAATCTCATTACCTCCAGCCTTTATAGTCTGAATTTAGCTTCTGGGTTCCTAGAGGACAAAGACTGTGTCATGATTGAATTCCGATTTATACACATCGATGGGCCAGTAAGCATTGCTTTGCCCCCAGCAAAGACGAGCTCATTCAGTGACTCAGGGAGGAAGGCGGTTGACACTGAAAAACCAAAGAAAATGGGAGTTTGTGCCTGTTTAAACAATAGAAGGCAGAGGAGTCTGCTTCTTGGCACTCTTTGAAATCTGAATATTCACTGTGTGCATATGTTAAATGTCAAGCATAATTCACTCAAAATTTCAGCTCCAAAGAAAGCCAGAAAGCAAGTATCGGTGTCTGCAGGAAAGCAGTGAGGGAGGCAGCTTGCAAAAGTGAGGAAACACTGGATGATTTGAAGTTTGAGGGAGGCAAAGTGTCAAATGTGTAAACAAAGACAGGGGAAGTTCAAATAAACATAAACCCAACTGAGAAGAATGCATAAAGAACCGGATAGAGAAGGATCTCGAACGGCTAGGGACCTGAAGCTGCAGAAAGAAAACTCAGTCAGCTTTGCAGGACCCAGAGCCTCCTGAGACTCACCACTGGGGCAGCGAGAGGTCTGCACCACTGTGCAGTTCTAAGGAACCATCCCTTGCTTAATTGTGAGATTTTATAAAAGGAGGAAAAATAATTGACAAAAGCTCCTGAAGAAAAACCTACCACTGAAAGATTTACGTAGTTCTCAGGAGAAGAGAGCAGAAAACACTTGCTCGCAGCAGTAAACTCTGTTGACCTTATTTACCAGGAGCTCTGAGCTCCCAGGTAGGAGTTCAGTGGTTGGGTTAATGGGAAGAAGAACATGTTGATTTATGCTTTGCAAAATTTGGTGCTTTGCAAAAATGGAGAGGGTAACTATTGACCTCTTGTATTCATCATTTGGGCTGCTTTAACCAAATACCGCAGGGTATATACCATGGGTTAAACAATAGAAGTTTCTTTTTATTGTAATAATGTAATATTCTGAAAGCTGGGAAGGCTGATATTAGGGAGCCAGCATGGTTTCTTGGTTTCTTTTCTTTTCTTCTTCTTCTTTTTTTTTTTTTTTTTAAAGATTTTATTTATTTATTTGACAGAGAAAGACACAGCGAGAGAGGGAACATAAGCAGAGGGAGTGAGAAAGGGAGAAGCGGGCTTCCCGATGAGCAGGAAGCCCGATGTGGGGCTCGATCCCAGGACCCTGGGATCATGCCCTGAGCCGAAGGCAGATGCTTAATGACTGAGCCACCCAGGCACCCCGATTTCTTGGTTTCTTGGTGATGGTTCTCTTCCTTATTTGCACCTGGCCACCTTCTTGCTGTGTCCTCATGTAGTGAAGAGAGAGAGAGAGAGAGAGAGAGATTATCTCTTTAGTGTCTCTTCTTACTTCTTACAAGGGCAGGGATCCCATTCACAATGGCTCCCAGAGGCCCCTCCTCCACCTACCATCACGCTGGGGATTAGGGCTTCCCCATATAAACTTGGGGGGAGGACACAAACATTCAGTCCACAGTGCCATGGGCTACTCTATCAAATTCGGCATACATTTTATGGTCAGGGCCCAGAGAAGACATTATCTTCCCATCTGTAGTAAGTAACGGTAGAAACAGTTGCTTTTTATGGGATGCTTCCTTCTCGTTCACCATGGGGGCTGGTTGGCTCAGCTCATCACATCTGCTCAGACACAAATAGCCATGGACACCAGAAGACCCAAACCTTCAAGGGCTTGATGCCATTAGGTGCTCACACAACCTTCTTATTCTATCAGTGTCGGAAGAGGGGCCAAGGAAGGGTAAGTCAGGGAGGAAAAAACAGCCCTGGCTCAGAACTTTTCACGCTGACTCCCAGTGGGTTGGTTTGCTTCGTTTTTGTTAAACCCACAGTGAAGTTTGGGATCTGTCACCGGCATGTATTTACATCAGTAAATTTGTCTGGAGTAGTCAAAGAATTAGTAAATTCCTCACTGTACATGACAATGCTCTCTCTCTATGGAACATTTTTATTTTTTCTGAATATGGGTCCCACTGTGTTGGGTCCCCCTTTTTACCTCTAGTAGTATGCTTTTCGGATATCCCTGCTAGTTTCTTGATCATTTAGTCTCTTCAGTTTATAAAAATATTCTATCTTGGCTATGACCATTTATTTAGTTATATCCATTTTTTTAAAGATTTATTTATTTATTTGAGAGAGAGAGAAACCGAGCAGGGGGAGGGGCAGGAAAGGGAGAGAGAGAATCTCAAGGAAACTCTGCTGAGCACGGAGCCAGATGTGGAGCTCTAGCTCTGGACCCCGAGATCAGGACCTGAGCTGAAACCAAGAGCTGAATGCTCAACTGACTGAGCCACCCAGGCGCCCTACTTCTATCCATCCTAAAACTTCAGACTCCAAGATTTCATCCTATCTCTGCAGAGGCCAGACCAGCAGATCCAGTTTCAAGCTGTCTGAAGAGGGTGGTGTAGAGTTCTCTGGTTGTGATGGAGAGGGAAAAGGGAAGAGGCACTTACTTGTGCCTCTATGGAGTGAGTCGTGCGCTCTCTTCTGGGTTGGTGTAATTGCTCTCACTTTAGGGATCACCCCAACTTCCTTGTTGATGAGGGTGCCCTGCCCTCGCTCCTCTCAGAGCCTACTTTCCTAATGCTGAAGGCCATGTCATCGTCTCTTATTCCTGGAGTCTCCTTACACCCTCCAGCTCTCTTGGGAGTCACTGTCAAGGTACGGAAGCCGGACCACCTGTTTCAGGTTTCCTTAGCCAAAGACGAGCACTTTCTTGGCACTTGACTTTTCAACTCTCTCATTCCTCAAATATCTTTCTTCACTGTCTGCGGCTTCCAGGTTGGGGCCTGCAGTCCGCCGATTGTTGGGCTCACCGTTGTCAGACAAGAGAAAAGTCGCTCCCGCGGAATATTCTGGGTATCTCCTCTTCTTAGAGAATAGACAGAACCTCCTTATGTGGTGCTCCACAAACTCGGCTCACTCAGAAGACAATCTTTTCTCCATACCCTACGATGCTTTTCTCGTTTTCTTTATTTCCTGTATCCTTGGGGTGGACGTGCAGGGGCTGCAGCAGCAGAATTGCGGTGCTCATTTTCCAGAATCTTTTGTGATGACTTTGGAATATGGGATATTTAGCAACTGCATCTTTTATGATCAACTCTGATGTCCTGTTGACAATGATTGGAAATGTGTGTGTGTGTGTGTGTGTGCATAGATTTTCTACTTTGATGACAGTCTGTATTTTCATGATTATAACTCTGATATAAGGCTAGTGTATGATAATTTATTTATTTATTTACTTTATTAACGTATAATGTATTATTTGCTTCATGGGTACAGGTCTGTGAATCATCAGTCTTACACAATTCACTGGATACACCATAGCACATACCCTCCCCAATGCCCATATCCCAACCACCCTATCCCTAGCCCCCAGTTCCAAACAACCCTCAGTTTGTTTCCTGAGATTAAGAGTCTCTTATGGTTTGTCTCCCTCCCTGGTTCCATCTTGTTTCATTTCTCCCCCTCCCTACCCCCCACGACCCCCTACCCTGCCTCTCAAATTCCTCATATCAGGGAGATCATATGATAATTGTCTTTCTCTGATGGACCTATTTCACTCAGCATAATACCCTCTAGTTCCATATTGAGAGAAGCCTTGTTGCTGTAAACATGTAACTTACTTTTAGTTTTGCCAGTTTAAAACATTATTTCCTGCATGCTCCATGATGTATTTCTGACAGCCTGGATGAATTTCAGAGTGAACTTGGAGGACTATAGATACGAACATTTCATGTTTTTCTGCAAGAGATTGATTGACTGCTCCTAAAAATACAATACTGAGGAGAGAAAATGTCAGAAGTCATCTAGACTCGTCCCCGGCTTCCAAGTACTTAAATTTAGACCAGTTGCAGCCTAAATTAAACTTGTTCTTGTTTTTGTCCCTGTATAAGGGAGGCCCTACAGCCTTCTTCAGTGCTGGTTCATGCAAACATTTCTTCTAATGCCTAATGGAAGCCCTTCGCGTGACATGTGCTCCCGTTTTAGTCTTATCTCACGGCTTGTGTTGCTGTGGCTTTCTCACTCTTCTCCTACATTTAGTTTCAGTGGTGGATAAAGGTGATCATCTGAATTCCCCTCGGACCTAGTATCAGGCCCAGAAGCCTTAGGCAAAGTGGATCTTTTCCAGACAGCTCTGAAACCCTGTGGAAACCAAGGGAGAACGACAGAGGGCTGATAGAGGCTGACAGCTCCCGGCTCCCTCCAGACCCACAGAAGAAAATGGAAAGTTCTTTAAGAGGGAAAGGAGAGGGAATGAAATGGCAGAAAGGGCAAGCACGAAAGAGAAAGAAACTGAGGATGTCGGGAACTTAGGGGGCCGGCCCTCCGGCAGCCAAGACCAGCCTTTTCCCACACAATATGCAGAAAGCGGTGTTGGGCGAACCTACTGGAACGTCACCAGCCTCTTCCTGCCCAGGCCCCTTCAGATCCTGCAGAGAGATATTCCCTGAGCATCCTTTCCCAAGGGTGAGAAGAGGAAGAGAGATGCAGTCGTGGGCAGCACACCTGGCTTTTTCACTCCCAGTAAGTCCACGCATGATGTACAAGTGAAGGGGGCACAAAAAGAACCCCAAGCAGGAGAATCCTGGGGCCCACTGGGCCTTGCAGTGAAGGAGCAAGCTGAGGGTATGGGGAGGTGTGCGAGCAGAATTTATAAAATAGGAGCCCTCAGAAGAACATCTTTGATACGGGATTATGAATGAGGTGAACTTCTAAACATACACATCTAATTATTTTTTGGTAGCTTTACCTAGTTTGGGTAATTTTTAAAAAGGATCATTGATGCTCTTACAGCATATTTTTAATGTCTTAATACAATGACTTAACACTGTCTTTGGCAAGCTAAGAAACATTATGTCCACCCACCATGGAAGGTGATTATATTTGCTTTCTAAATATTCACATTTCCTTTCCTTCCTCCCTTTCTCCCCTTTTTCCTCCTTCCTTCCTTCCTTCTTCCTGTTCATTTTCCGTTCTTTATCTATCTGTCCCACCTCCTCCCTCCCCTGACCCCGTGCATGTGTGGCTTTCATTCTGCCCGTGTTTGCTTGATAGAAAGGAAGCTGTGTGTTAAGAATGAATGGGTGTTTCTTCAGCATTTAACAGTTCAGAATCATGTACATCTAATGAAAGAACCAATCTGGATGACTCTCCCCAAAGTTATAACTTTATACCCAAAGTAGTTCTCTTTTTTTTTGGTATGAAAGGTAAAAGAGGCCAGAGTGAGGACCCCCTAGTGTATTAAATTTTTATTATTTCCAGACAAGGTAAAATTACAACTCCTATTTCTTTTGCACTGGGGAGAATTTAAGACCTCAATACGTACATTTTTAAAAGGTTAGGAAGAACTGTACACAGCTGACATTTCAGCGTATGATCAAAGCGTTCCTTCATCTTAAATATATACTTTGAATATGTCAGATACACCATCACCTGCTCACTGCAGCATATAAACTTCCCTACGACCACCTGACATAACCTGACCAAGAGACTGCATTGCTCAGGGTGTCCTACTTTCTGCTTGTCAAGCCATTCCATTTAGCATCATGCCTGTTCAGGAGGATCTATTTATACTGGTCCCAGATTGTGTCTACGTTTATCTCTCAAATGCCCCTATCATTTTTAGATATTTTAAGTGATTGTTAACGCCCTTTCTTTGGTGGCCGAAAGGGAGAGCGAGAACTCAAAATTCACAACCTTTGTGTCACCTTGTGCCTGATCTGATTCTGTGTTTGGAGATTCTGAGAATTCACTGGAATGTTTCAATCAATAGCACTGCATTTTCATTCCAGAGTCACGTTGTCAAAATCAACAAGGAGTTTCTGAAAGATATATAGGGAAAAAAGATCTCAAAGTCATGTTGCTTTAGAAAAACCTACCAAGTCCTGCCCTTTTTGTGTAAATGCACTAATCCCTTTGGATTTCAGGTATCAAAAGAATAAGATGGGCTCAGATTGCTGGAGACTCAGACGCACAAGGAGCCAACAAACCTACGGAGATCCTTTTATTTATTTATTTATTTATTTATTTAAAAGATTTTATTTATTTATTTGACAGAGAGAGACACAGCAAGAGAGGGAACACAAGCAGGGGGAGTGGGAGAGGGAGAGGCAGGCTTCCTGCAGAGGAGGGAGCCCCATGCGGGGCTTGATCCCAGGATGCTGGGATCATGACCTGAGCCGAAGGCAGCCGCTTAATGACTGAGCCACCCAGGTGCCCCCAGAGATCCTTTTATATATGGACTGCTTTTCTTTGGTGAAATGATGTTTCTTAAAAAAAAAAAAAAAAAAAAAAAAAAAGTTTGTTGTGAGAAAATTCATGCTCAACTGTCTTGGCTATTGTTTCCATTTCAGGGTGGGGTTATTTTGCTTAAATTGCACATGAATTGTTGAACATCATTTCAAAGGTATCTATGCTACTTTATTGTAAACCAAATGATAGCTTTCTTTACAGGTGACAGACGGGCAGCCCCGCTGATGAGGCACCATTGAGGAAAGCGTACTGTTTGTTGGGAAAAATCGTGGAGGGACTGAGTGGAAAATCAAGAGCCTTCGAGAGGAATGTCAAAGCAGCTCGGGGACCTACGCCCTCGCAGGCACTGCTGAGCTGGGAAAAGCCTCGCTTCTCTTTGCCTTCTTCCTTCCCCCGCCGGCGGAAGCCCACTGTTAATTAGAAAGACGTTCATGAAGAAAGGGGAAATTCAGTTCAACTCACGTTGGCTATAGGGCTGCCGTGTCTAAGTGTGGTCATGATCACTATGAGGCAAAATGAAAGCGTACTAAGCAGCAGCAGACATTATCTACAAAGCTTCAGGTCTATGGTATTCATTCTATTTTACACGTGTTTGTGCAAAAATGTGCTCATGAGATATACAAATGACCATTTAAATACACTGAAGCATTTGTCTTAGTTAAGGGCTGGTACACCAGGAAACCACAGGCTGGGTGGCTTATAAACAACAGAAACTTACTTCCCACAGTTCTGAAGACGGAGGGTATGAGTTCAGGGCGCCAGTGTGCTTGGGTTCTGGGGAAAGCCCTCTTCCAGGGTGTGGACAGCCATTTTCTTATCATATCGTCCCATGGCAGAGAGATGGAGAGAGCTCTCTGGGTGTCTACTTTCAAGGCACAAATCCCATTCATGAGGACTCCATTTTCATGACCTGCTCAAGACATCAAGGCTCCTACCTCCTAATACCCTAATACCCTCACACTGAACAAAAGGATTTTAACACGTGACTTTGGGAGAACACAAACATTCAGCCCATAAGGGCATGAAATGAGATTTTAAAAGGGAAGAGAGTACACTCATTTCTTCTTGGAAAGAGATCCTAGGCTTATCTTGATTCTCGTTGACTGTTTCTAGTAGGGAACCCACTCCTAGTTCTACCCCTGCTCCTTGTTCTCTCCATTCTACCTTTTGAGGGATACAGAGTCGGTATAATAGCTCTTTATTCAATGTGTTCTGTGTCTTGAAGGGCAGCAAAGCAACTTGAGAGATGGTCAGCCCCTGAGCTGAGACAGAAGATGTAATGCCACTGTGAAATCGGCTGGAAGTTTCTGCAGGACGCGGTGTGTAAGAAAACCAGAGCATTGCATGTTGTTCATGGGTCCAGTGTCACTTCTTTGACATAAAGTGGGTCTCTCAGTGGTTGGATCTATTATGCAAGATCTGGTGAAAAGAAATCACGTGGTTTGTGAGCCCTTGCAGAGGCACAGCAGACAGGGTTGAAAAATCCTAATCAGAATATGTGTCAATCCTAGTAAGACTACATCAGCCTTCCCTCTAGGCTGAAAGGGGCTGTTGCAATCAACTTGCGATCAAGTAGCTGATTGGTCTCCTCTAGAGATGATGCCGCATTGAGGACTCAAGAGGCTATGTCTGCTGCTGACATGTCTAATGTTCATCAGCACCAGAAACTTTGGAGAGAGACAGCTCATCTTGATTGAGCTTTGTTTTTACTCCATCCCTGTTCCCATGACTACATCATCCCTGGGCCCTCACATAGCTCTGGTGTGGCAAGAACAAAAAGTGTCTGATCTCACTGGATGGGGAATTCTGTGTGCATGATGGGCGGTGCCATCCGTGGGAGATCCTGTGGTGAACATTGATAGGAGACATGAGTACGCCCACCCCTGGTGCCCAATCCCATAGCTCCATCCAAAGGCCCCTTGCTCCAATGTCGGTGACTTCACTCTTACAATATCACTCCTTCAGTGCCTCTCACCTTCCAAGACATTTGCTTTTGGCCAGGAATTTTTTTTTTTTTAAAGATTTATTTATTTATTTATTTATTTGACAGAGAGAGAGAGATCACAAGTAGGCAGACAGGCAGACAAAGAGAGAGAGAGAGAGGGAAGCAGGCTCCCCGCTGAGCAGAGAGCCCGATGCGGGACTCGATCCCAGGACCCTGAGATCATGACCCGAGCCGAAGGCAGCGGCTTAACCCACTGAGCCACCCAGGCGCCCCCGCCAGGAATTTTTATATATACTTCCTTCAGAGCCTGTCTTCCTCACCCAAATCTGACAACTAGGAGAATTCCTCAGAGCTGTGCCCATCAGGCTAGTTTCCCCAATGTAGTGATTTTCATGGCTTCCAGTGAGTGGACTTGGATTTTCTCAACTGTCCATTTTCAGCCTATACCAATATTTCAGGCTGATCCATCCATGAACAAGGCTCAAATTATTATCTTTTTCCTTTTTTAATGATAAACTCTAGCATGGGGAATCTCTCCTTTCCTCCTTCGCCTTGTAGGCCATAAAGGGAAGCTAAAGAAGTGATGTCAGTTCAAGAGAGGGGGGTGACGTGGGATCCAGGACACTGGTTTGCTTAAATTTTTTTGGTGTTTTGTGGATCTGCTTGGCCTGAATGCAGAATTGTCTATTGTCTATGACATACCAGTGCACCTGTTCTGCCCTGTGACTTGGTTGATATGACATTCCCCACTCACAATAAGTATCTCCATTTGGATGATCACATGATGTCCCACGTTCCCACCACAGTCTATGAGAGCTGAGCCACGTGCTAAAGAGAAGCTTCGTGAATGGTGACGTGTGCTCTAATGCAGAAGGCACGGAGGTGCTGGGACTCCCATCTCTAAGGAAGGGCCAGTGCCGATATCTCTGAGGCTGGTTTTGAGAAGGTGGAGAAAAAGTCTGTAAATCGGCCAACCGAGCTTCCAGTACAGAGGATCTTTGCTACAACAATGCTGGCAAGACAGTGAGCAATCTGGAAGGAGTGTGCCCCTTCCTCCCCCAGCCTCTGGCTGCCTTCCCGCCACTCACTGGGGCCCACAGGCAAAGGAGAAATGGGTTTCTGCAGAGTTCCAACACTGGCATCAAAAGCAAAGTTCAGAAGGGAGAGTTCAGAATGCCAGACAGTGGCTTCATAACCTACACGTCTGACAAAATCATAAACAACAGATAAGGCCAAATAAATCCAACTCTGTCCAAGTCTCATAAATCCAGATTCAAACCCCTTGGTGCTTTATCAACAAGATTTATAGAAACATTTCCAAACTCTGGAATACGTGAGTGCCCCAACTCATTCATTCATTCATTCATTCGCTCTTTCATTAATTCATTCTTCTTTTCTGAAACAGTTACTGTACATCTGCTGTCTGCTACCCTCTCTGGCTGGCTGCGTTGTCCTTAAGAATCTTTGACACACTTACTCCCTGCAGTTAAACCAGACCAGCCAGACTCAGAAGCAAAATAAGGCAGAGGAAATCATTATGTAGGCCAAGAAGAAAGTTTCAGGGACAAGAGCGTTCAACAATTTCAAACGCTAAAGAGAGCTATAAATAGATGAATTAAATGAGTAAAACCGTAATCTCTAAAATTAAATATTTGCTTCCAGTTAGAGAGAACAATTTACTATTACCAAGGTTAGAAGGTATTTTGGATGCATTATCAGTTGATAGCTTCTCAGAGAGGAAAGAAATGACTTTTTTTTAAAAAAGATTCTATTTATTTATTTGACGGAGAGACACACAGCGAGAGAGGGAACCCAAGCCAGGGGAGAGGCAGAGGGGGAGGCAGAGGGAGAAGCAGGCTTCCCGCAGAGTGGGGAGTCCAATGTGGGGCTCGATCCCAGGACTCTGGGATCATGATCTGAGCTGAAGGCAGGTGCTTAATGACTGAGCCACCCAGGTGCCCCAAAAGAAAATAACTTTTTAACCACATACAACCTGTGTAAGAAATAAGAATGCGATTTGAAGAAGGGATCAGAGGAATTCTAATGGATAGTTACAAAAAACAAGGTGTTCATCAGTGAAGAAAAAACCTGTCAGGGAGCATATGAATACAGTTGAAAGAGAAGGCCTCTGGTTTGCCTTCAATTTAGTCATTCTGGGACTCCTAAGTGTCATTACTTTGCCTCTATGGTGTTTTGTTTCCTGTGCTTTGTTTGACTTACGGTTAATTTCTGATTTATTTTTTATAATTATCTTAATTGAAACATCTTTTATTCACCCCCAGGATCAAGGCAGAGTGTAATTTGTAAAAACCAACAGTTAAGCCTGTGCACCATCGTGGGGACTAGGGTCAGGGGGAGAAGCAGGATCTTTTCTACTCATGTGGAAAGAGGGGCCCAGAAGAAGCTGGAGGGGGGGACGTGGCGTTGAAGCCAGGGTCCCCAGGAAAGCCTGTTGCTGAAGAAGCCCCCAGAAGATGGCTTTTGTTGTGGATGGTACCCTGCTTCCCACGGCCGCCTGGGAAACCTCCACTCCTGGGACACTGTAGGCGGTGACCCATGCTTGCGGCCTTCCATCCCCCAGGACATGTGAGGACTCCTCCTGGACAACAAAGCCTTCACTTAGCAGAAGCAAAACAGAGTCAAAATAAGCCATTCTCGGGGCGCCTGGGTGGCTCAGTGGGTTAGGCCTCTGCCTTCAGCCCAGAGTCTTGGGATTGAGCCCCACATCGGGCTCTCTGCTCAGCAGGGATCCTGCTTCTCCCCCTCTCTCTGCCTGCCTCTCTTGCCTACTTGTGATCTCTCTCTCTGTGTCAAAAAAAAAAAAAAAAAAAAAAAAAAAAAGCCATTCTCAGCCTGACTCTTCATCCCTGATGTTATTGGGCCCTTTTCATGGCTTCTTGTCATGCAATGATTGAAGTAGAGGGTCTATTTTGAACTACTACAGACCGTTCTGTATCTGATTGGTAACATATAGTAAGCAGAATAAGACAATGAAAGTTATGATGCCTTATCTTAAGCGAGGCTTTAATGTAAAGTTTTCTTATTTCCTCATGTTGTTCTAAAACCCAGGCATTTTCTTCAATGAGTTGCGTTATTTTTTTAATGTTGCTAAAAGAAATGTCAAGTTCAACATCACACAGTGGTGAATTCTTTGCTTAGAGTGATAGCTTATAGTAGGAACCATGTACCAAAGTATAAAATCTTTGATGTTGACATGCATTTTAATAGCTGTAGATAATTGTTTTAAGGCTATTAAGGAAGGAATATGGGGGAAAGCCAATTTTCTTTGCAGTAGTTTTAGAGATAGGCAGTTTTAAAAGTGGATTTCATAAGAAAAGGATGTTTGTAACTCTAACTTCAATCACAGCATCTAAGTGTAGAAAAACCTGGAGGACAAAATATATACAAGCCAAATATTTCAAGAATCACTTGCCCGGCTCTCAATGAGTACCACAATGGTACAACTCGAAGACTCGAATATTAGATGACACGCCAAGGAGTGTGGAGCCTCTCCCCACATTGTGACCCTGTTGGTCAATTTTGCTAGGAAAGTATTGCTTCCTGAAATCCAGACCCGGCCTCCCCTTCAATAGCACTCGACGACTCTCAGGTCAGAGATCACAGTCTCGTTGACTGAGGACCCAGCTCCAGGTGTATGACACCCCAAATCACCATCATAACTCCCATATACTCTGGAGGAGCTACTTTCTTAGGATCATTTCTGTCACCACATCCTGAGCCTGCCTCTAGGAGGTGACTCTCAGCCTTGTCACTGTTTAGACACACGTGCCTTACAAACCCTCTCACACTCTTCATCAGTAGCCCCACTTCCCTGGGGATTAGTGATGGTGCAAGGGTTCATGCCACCTACTTTCTCCTCTTTTCTCTCTTCTGTTCCCATCTTCACACCCTTTCTCTGTCCTTGTGCCTCTTTCTAAAGGATTCAAAAAAAAGAAGAAGAAATTCCCATTTTACAGATGAGATTGACTGAGTCTTCCAAAGATCAGGGATCCATAGAACCTGCATCGCAGTGGTTCCATCTAGTCCTTCCCTTGACTGAGGATTTCCTCACAGTGAAAATTTCTACCCACTGTGGGAAAGCACAGCTTTCTTCATGTCTTTATAACTCAAAAGTGTCTACAAATGTGACTTCTTTCGTTCTCAAGGTACCACCTTAGATGGTGGGAAGCAGTGAGAGTTTTCATATCCGTGAGGAGAAATACTGGCTCGGAGAGGTCAGAGAAGAGGAAAACCAAGGAGACTAAGGAGATTAAGCCACTATCCATCCCCTCCCACCCCCCACCCCCTGTTACCTCCAGGAATTTTTTTCAGCAGGCTCCCTGCTGAGCAGAGAGCCCGATGCGGGGCTCGATCCCAGGACCCTGAGATCATGACCTGAGTCGAAGGCAGAGGCTTAACCCACTGAGCCACCCAGGCGCCCCACCTCCAGGAATGTTTAAGCAACACATTAATGACCTCAGTGGAGAAGCTTCTCGTTTCATGCCAGAGACAGATATGGACACACACATTTCCGCTAAACCAGGTATCTCCCTGGCTGAAGAGAAAATGCCATCACCTAGCAGATATAGATCTGAGGACTCCACAATGAGAGCAAGAACCGAGCCCCTCTTCTCAGAAGCCCACCAGCAGGTACTGGGTGGGGAAGGGAGGAAGCCTGCTGCCCTCAGCCACTTCTTCCCTGGAAGCCCATTTCTGGACCAGGATTAACAGGGAAGCCTCTCAGGGGACAGACAGTACAGTTGTGCTTGTGATGCAAAGTATTTTTTTCATGATGCTGTCATTTAATTTTAAATTCTGGACTCTGCTCCTACTCTCTAGGAATGTGACTAGATGGAGTCCTTCTCTTTGCCTCCATTAACATACAGAGACGCCATTGTTGTTCACTCTCTGCTGTATACAGACGAAGACTGTTTTCATATCTATGTATTATATATGAAAATGGCTAAGTGTTTTTGTACTTTGTCTTAACATGGAGCAGAACTTTCCATATAACTAAGATTTCCAGTACCTAAATTATCCATTGTTAAATTACCTGGAAAATCTCCAAATGAGGCATTCACATCTTCACTCTATTATTAAAACATAATGAACTGTCTACCAACAAATGATACTGTGTCTTCTCACTCCTCAGTTTGCTAGCTGGGAGAACCTCAGATCAGGCCTTTCATTTATTTTACGAAAATGAGAAAGCTATCCTAATACATGTATGTATCTCCAAGAATAACTTGGTTGAAAGAATTTCTTTCAAAATATGTAAAGTATGAAGTATAAAATATGACTGCAGAAAATGCTAGGGAAATCTGCTAAGGCAATATTGGATTATACAAACTAGTAAGTGTATCATTCAGAATCACCATTAATCCCTGGTTAAGCAGATACGTTACTGATCCTTAACAAGACTAGTGTATAATGGAAACTTTGTGAATTCAAGCCATCTTTCCAGGCTCCTGAGTTGTAAGTAGTTTTTAATTTTGGTAAGATTATTTTGTGTTTGCTTGATAAAAGAAACAACTCACAGAAAAAGACTCATTGCCCTATAAAATTTAACCTATTTAGCATAAGGAAGTTTAAGGTCACTGTATTGCAGTCAACAAAAATTTGTTGAAAGCTTATTTCATGATAAACACTGGAGAATTGGGAATAAAAAGGCAAAGCTAATTTTTTCTTAAAGATTCATTTATTTTAGAGAGAGAGAGAGAGTGCGTGAACAGGGCAAGAGGCAAGGCAGGGTGGTGCACAGAGGGAGAGGGAGATAGAGAATCTCAAGCAGACTCCCCACTGACTGTGGAGTCTGATGTGGAGATTGATCCCACAGACCTGAGTTTGTGACCTGAGGGGACATCAAGAGTCAAATGCCTAACCGACTGAGCCACCCAGTGTTGAGGCCAAGTTCGGAGAAACTAGTGAGTAGACAGATTTTGTAGTCATTTATATGATGTGTTATAAAAAAGCAATGTTATAATAACAACTAGCATTTCCGGGCACTTATAATATCCTGGACATTGTTTCTAAATCTTCACCTATGTTTGTTTGTTTGTTTATTTATTTACCTATTTATTGTAACTAATTTAAACCTCAGACAGATCTCCTGAGGTATATCCTATCATCATTCCCACTTTATAGATCAAGAAACTGAGGGACAAGATTAGCCCAAATCGCATAGGTAGCAAATGACGGAAATGGTACTTGACAGCAAGGAGTTGTAAGTTACCCCATGCTGCGTAGACACAACAGACAATGATCGATTCTAAGCAGGAGCATGGGAGGTGGGGGAGAATTCACAAGTAAGGTGGATTAGATCTGTGCTTTGAAGAAGGAGTACAATCTTCTCCAATGTCAAAGGGAGAAGAACGTTCTGGTGTTGCAGAGACGAACATGAGTGAAAGCACAGAGGTATAGAAATGCTTGCTGTATTCAAGGGATAGGGTAGAACTCAATAGTGTGGTTGGAGACAGAAGGAAGGGCGAAAACTGGGGCCATTACAAGAGTTTTTGTTTTTTCCAGGCCTACAATGGCATGATTTTTCAAAGTCTGTGGATCTTTTCAAGTCTAACACATTGACTTTTTGCATTTTCATCATAAATATTCACATTTAGAAATGTCAAATCATAGGCAACATATACAATGTTCCCGAACGTTGCCATTCTGTGATATGGAATGAATGAGTGCACGTGTGTAAACAGACACAGGGTGCTCGTATACATGATCAATTTTGCTAAATAAAGTATTATTTTTCTCTAGATGCATATGAGTAAGTTGAAAATACTAGCTTAGATAATGAGCAAACAGGCTAATGTACAATGAAATAATTTTCATCCTGGGTAAGCCCAGCTTCTTCACTTCATTAGTTTTTAATTAAACCTCTGTCTGATTAAGTTCTCCATCTCTTTTCCACAACCTTGGCTTGTAAAATTCTCTTCGTTTGGTCCTAAAGCAGCCTCTAAGCAGGGTGAAAAGCAATATTGTTTAATTACTGTCTGGTCCCTTCCTTGCACACATCATCTATTTTTTTAGTTAAAATATACTGTAAAAAATGATCAGAAAAGCAATTCAATAGGATAAGAACAGAATATATAGAATATATAGAAGGTAGAGAAACTGCAAGGGGCCAGGACATAGTGGAGAGCCTGGGCCTTCCAAGAGCACCCCAAGTTCTTGAACGCACCTTGACAATGGGTGAGATGCTTTCCTGGGCTTCTGAACCTGATTCTGATTTTTTTTTTTTTTTTTTTTTTTTTAAGTTCAGCCAAAAGGGCATCTCAGTTCCCTCAGCTAACAGCAGCAGAAGATGGGAAGACCAGTCCCGCCACCGGAAGCCCCAATAGGACCTTGCCCCACCTTTTGCAAATGTTCAGGACGGCCGCTTATCAAGACAGGGCACCCCAAGCTTCATCCCCAAACCTGTCTGGGCAGCACAGCCCTCCGCCCCGCCCTTCCTTTAGAAGTTGACTCTCTCCTTGCATTGCTCCCTCTCCCCCTCCATGTCTCATTTATGGAGCCCATTTATTCAGAACGATGATAGCTGATGCAGCTGGGATGGATGGAGGGAGGATTCCCAGAAACACAGGAACGAGGCTGGAAAGACGTGGGCTCCCGGAGCCCCGGGGAAGGGGACGACCTGCGGGAGGCGGGAGTCTCAGGGTGTGAAGACCCGCCGTGCTCCAGGGGTCCCCGGGGCTTCCGCAGGGGACTTTGCAGTGAGATGGCAGAAGCAGAAGAGCAAGTCATGAGGGGGGAACGAGGCTCTGCAAATCTGGAATCAAGGTTCCTTTGAGGATGGCTTTCCCCGCAGGGTGAGGGGACAATAGAGAAGTGGCTGGGGCGGAGGTAGGATTAAAGCAGACAGGGCTTAAAACGGAAGGGATTTCACTGTATTCCAAGGAAGCCCAGACCCCAGCGCCGTGGGGCTCCGGGCGGAACAATGCGAGGCTTGGAGTGTTCGCCTCCGCCCCGGGCTCAAGCCTTGCCCAGCGCGTTTTATTTCAGTACCACGGTGTCTGGCTTCAGGTTAGCGGTAGGGCAATTTTTAGACAGCTAATCAATACGACTGCTCCTCCCCCTCCTCTTCTGATTATGTAATTATCCACAGAGCTATTCCAAGAACCGCAGGCTGAGCTCTTTGCTCCCCACATTTAGCTGGTGGAGCTCCGGTCCCTACCTAGACTTCGCTTGCTCCCTAAATTTTAATTTATTAACTGTTTCACCTGAAAGCAATCACCCTTGCAGTCAATTCCCCAAATAAAACATCTGCCTTTTCAATTCAGACAGCTATAAGTGAAGAAATACACCCGGGGAGCAGAATTATGCTCTCTTCTAGAAAGTAGAGATGTTTACAAAGACATGCCTCTGACATCGGCTGTCTGGGCTGCATCACGAATGAGCCGGCGTTGGCACGGGGAGAGAAGGTGCTCGGCGTTTGCTGCTGCTCCTTGGGCTCACCTGCAGACGCAGAGGCAGCTCCTGGCCATCATCCTCCCTCCTGTTATTAATTGACCTTCTACAGAGGCTACTTGAGACCTGCAAGCTCGGAGGTCAATCGTTCTCCCAGCGCTGTTTTCCTATAACATCTATTTGCATGACATTTGTGGTTTTAATATGCTTTAAAGTCATTGCTCTCCCAAGGCCCTTCAAGCGCCACTTTGCGAACCTGTGAAGAAGGCTTCAGAAGGGGGTGATGCTCAGGCTCGCTTTTCCTCAAACCTTGTTCTAAGGCTGGAAGTCTGGGGACAAATGTGGGTGAACTTCTTACACCGCGTAATATTTTTAGCCCTCATAAGAAGTGTGCATGAGACAGACACTGAAGAAGATATACTGTTAATATGTGGCTTTTCTCTCTGCTTTTTTTTTTTTTTTCCCCTGACTATTCGAGCCCTTTAGAGGTTTGGGTTTTTTGGCATCCTTTGCAAGCGAAGCTGGTGGCGGTCCTGGAAAATCTAAGCCACAGAGTTCCAGAGGTCCTGTCTGTCTGCAAACCTCTTCCTCTTACAGGAGCTCAGCCAAGAGCCCCACAGGGTCATCTGTAATTCTTACCCCTGCTTTCACAGGAGAAAGTGCAGACCCAGGTCTCAGGGATTCCAGGAACGTTTTTTTCTTCCCGCCACACATGTACCCATACTCCTCTTGTCACACAAGTGAGCAAGGGACAGAGATAAGCGTCTGAAATGTTTTCTTCTTTCTTGTAATGAAAAAAAAAAAAAAAGATGACTGTAATGACTAACCACCCAAGCAGCCCACGCAATAGTGTACAGGGCAAAGAAAGAATGGAAAATTTTGTGGAGCAGAGGTGCCTCAGGAAGGGTTGGACTGAAGAGGCTAGAAAAAAAAAAATTGTGCTATGAAGGGTATAAAGGAAGCTCACTATCTCTTCACGTTAAATAATGATGCTTTGTAAAATCATCACAGGACTCACTGGGGGTAGAATCCAGCAGGTTCACAGGATGCTTTGCAAGGAATAAAGATGTGGGTGTTGGACCAGAGCTCTACGGGACCCATTGCAGAGTGAAACCAAAAAAAAGCATACTGCAATCTTATATACTAGAAACAACGTGGGGTTTATTTTGTTTATTTTGGTAAAAGATTTTATTTACTTACTTGACACAGAGATGGAGAGGGGATGAGAGAGAGAGAGCACAAGCAGGGGGAGCAGCAAGCAGAGCGAGAGGGAGAAGCAGGATCTCTGCCCAGCTCAATCCCAGGACCCCGGGATCATGACCTGAGCTGAAGGTAGACGCTTAACCCACTAAGCCACCCAGGCGCTCTGACATGGGGTTTTATGGAAACAAAAGAGATAGTTCTAGATGTGATAAGAAAAAGAAAAAGTGGGGGCACCTGGGTGACTCAGTGGGTTAAAGCCTCTACCTTCAGCTCAGGTCATGATCTCAGGGTCCTGGGATCGAGCCCCACATCAGGCTCTCTGCTCAGCAGGGAGCCTGCTTCCCTTCCTCTCTCTCTGTCTGCCTCTCTGCCTACTTGTGATCTGTCTGTCAAATAAATAAATAAAATCTTAAAAAAAAAGAAAAAGAAAAGGGATGGGGACAAAAGATTATTGCTTGAAAACCACCACTGCTTCCTAGATAGACATGTTTACAGCTGTAAATTATCCGGAGTTTCACAATTTCCTTATGTATGTTCTCTGTCAATAATTTTTTAAAGTTTCATAACATTTTAAATGCATATAAAGATGGTTTTTAAAGACTCATTTTTTCAGATAAAGAGAAGTGCTACAGTCAACTAATTTGAAACAAAGGCCCTTACCTCCTTCCACTGAATTCAGAAAACTCAACTGAGGAGTTCTGTAACTTGTGATAAATGACAGAACACCCTCAAATTTAATCTTACTTGTTATCTTTGCCTCAAATTGATTAGTCAGAGAATAGGCAATTTGTTTAGTGCCTTGGGTCATAGATATTCTACATGCTGCAGCTTTCTCATCAGCACAGAGAAGGCAATTTACAAAGCATTACCTGAATAAATCAAGTATTTTAGACTCAAGTGATTCCTTCACAGTTTCTGCTCCAGACTGAGTATTTGTGTCCCTTCCAATTCCTTATGCTGCAAATCGATCCCCAGTGTGGTGGTACATGCAGGTGGGGTCTTTGGTTGGTGATCAGGTCATGGAGGAGTAGCCCCCATGAATGGGATCAGCGCCTAATCAAAGGGACCACAGAGACCTCCCTCACCCCTCCCATCACGTGAGGACACAGCGAGAAGAACCAGGAACTGGAGTCTCACTAAACACTCAATCTGTCAGTGTTTTGGAATTTTCCAGCTTCCAGGACTATGAGAAATACATCTCTTTTGTTTAGAAGCTACTCAGTCTATGGTAATTTTTTGTAGAGCCAGCCGCTTGCGCTAAGACAGTTTTCTTTTAATTCAAAATAATTTTCTTCTTTGGAGGAGACTGACACTTCTGATTTCCTATTTTCTGTCTCAGAGAGATGGCTTATACTATTCTATTCCCAAGTTAACCCATGATGGCTTACGTCGCATCCTCTTCAGAGTTTGGGGGCTGCTTCTTCAGGCGACCTTCTGGAAAGCAGCCCTACCCCTTTAATTGTTTTCTCTATCACTTTGCATTAAGAAATGGTATGTTGAGATAGCCATCTGGGGGAGAAGGAACTGGTTTCCCTCCCTGAAGGAACTCCAGGGTACAAATTCAAGGCAAGTTACAGGTATGGAATATGGGAATTTGGGAGTAGCTTTCTAGAAAAGTCTTAGTTATTTTTCTACTTCCAACTTTCTTTTTCCTCCAAGCAAGCCAGTTTGCTTCTGCATTGGTCCCAGCCTCACCAGATCCCGGCATTCATGGCATTCAGAGAAAAGTGCACGTTTAATCTTGACCCCTACCAGATTCCAGGGTCCATGAAGACAGAGAGGATATTTTTCTTACTTATTATTCTCGGATCTATATCCAGCACATTTTAAAGCACTCAGTAAATAATTTGCTAAATCTCACTGAAGCAAGCACTCTTTTTCACAGAATATTAGAGCTGGATGTTTTATTAAAAAAAAAAAAAAAAAGGTATTCATTCAGGTGTTTTGAATCTGTGTGTGCTAACTCCAACATTTTTCTCCTGTCTGGATTTTTCCTGTTGACTGTTCCTCCCTCCCCAATTTATGGATCCTATTGTTTCGCTTCTTGGCTTGTTTGTAATTGCTGGTTGTGTGCTCGACTCTGGAGCCCAGGCTGGATTTTGCTTTCTTCTTTTAAAGACTGTTAAGTTTTATTCCGGCAGACCGTTTCCTGCAGGTCAGCTCAATTCGTTAAGATGAGTCCAGGTGAGCCTTACCAGCAATGTACATGGTATTGGTCCCTTATACCTGCCTCACCTCTTGGTCAAATTATTTCATCACCATGACTTGTGGTTTCCTTATCTCCAAATGCAGTTAATAATGTAGTAGAGAGAGTAAGGGTTCTCCCAAAGATGTCCACAACCCAATCCCCAGAACATGGGAATAAGTTACTATGATGCAGTTAAATGAAAAATCCTGAGATGGGAAGATTATCCTGGATTATCTGAATGAGCCACATTGTCATCATGAGGCCTATAAAAGGGAAAGAGAAGGAGATGTATTGAGGGAAGCAGAAGTCATAAACATGCAAGGAAGAGTTCATGAGTCAAGGAAGGCAGGGGACCTCTAAAAGCCAGAAAAGGCAGGGAATTGGATTCTCCTAGAGCCTCCAGAAAAGAGTATAGTACAATTTGATTTTAAGATTCCTGACCTCCATGGACTTAGGGTAATAAATTGGGGTTATTTTAAGCCACTAAATCTGTGATGATTTGTGGCAGCAGTCATAGGAATCTCACACAAATGCTTACCTCGAAGTTTGTAGAGGACGTTGGAGACAGTGTATGTTGTACACTGAGAGATGATGAATACACTGCATCTTCACAGTTCCTGTGTGTTTGGGAGCCTGGTGGTAGCGTTCCCTGGCCTGAAAGCATTGACCAGAGTTAGGAAAGCAATATTGGCATTAAAACATACATAGCATTTTATAGTTTATGAAGCTCCTTAATGGGCATTGTTGAATTTAAAACTCAGAAGGGAATCAGTTACAAATGTCAACATAGAATTTAAAATTGTAAATATAACTAAAGAGTTCCCTATTTTACACATGAAGGAACCACGGTTTCCAGAGAATTTGACCTTCTTCTACAGACCCAAAAGGAATAAGAACGAAATCTGAAATTCTATCTCTGGATTCTGCATTCAGGATCTTCTACCCATTTCTATCCATCTTCCACTGTTCTGCTTGTGATCAAAGACTGGGTTATCGTTTCCTTTTCATTTGCAACTCTTCTTTTTATAGTGAAGATAAAAATTCAAAGACAAAGACCGCAGCATCTGTCTCCTTTTCTTCTCTCTATCCCAACCCTAACTAAGTCCTAACAAAAGAAGTTCCCTTAGCGGGTTTAAAAAAAAAATTTTTTTTTCTTGCAGGTTTTTTTTTCTTTTTTGTCTTGGAAACCTTTCTCGACTTAAAAGTAGCCCTCCTTCTTAATACAATTCCTTCCTGATTAAGTATCACATAGTGGCAGAACACAAAATAGGCAGTCGGATTTCCGTTCTGTTTCTTCCTGGCTACGTTTGTGGAAAAATTCATTCAGCCTCACTCAGCTTCATCCTCCCCCTCTGAAAGTCCAATGGCATTGCTGTATTACCCTGAAATGTTATTTTCAGACTAACAGCTTCAAATGGTTAGAAAGCTTTTAAAACATTCTGCTTCCATTTAAATGCATGTTTCAAACCAGGCTTCCAAATGTCCAGTGATTCAAAAACACCTTTAGGTAATATCCTCAAAGTAAATTCCAGCCACTGATTGACAGAAATGAACTCCTAGGGTGTTGAAATATACATCTACTCTTTATTGCCACGTCCACTCAAGCACTTCACAATGTGGAGTCAAATCTGTTAGAATAGCCCTTTGGACATGTTTGTCTTGTTGGATTCAGGATGTATTCATTTCTGGCTGCCAAGGGTGTAGTTTGCTTCTCTTTAGGGTGCTCAGTCTGAACTGACATCTGTTACAGATACTGCCTGACTAACGAAGCCTTTTTATTTTCTTAAAGTGTGATGTGACCCAGGGCAGCTCACGGATGAAAAAAAGAAAGACAAATAAAACAAGAAAGACCAAGATTTCACACCAAAATAAATTTTTAAATGGATGCATGATGCATTTTTTTCATTACAGTTTAGGAACGTGAAACACAGATGCTGGGCTCTGTTAGTCCTTAAATCGGGTTTTCTGCAGGTGCTGCCTCCTGGCGCCCCATCGGGATCCTTGACCGTGACTTTTCGTGCTCTGTCCACTTTAACAGGGAAGATTAGAGGCTTGAGATCGTCTCTGAATTTCCCCTGAGGGAGAACGTGGCTAGTTACACGGAGTAAATTAAACAGCCTGAGATATACAAAAAGGCTATCACCATTGTGATGATTCCATTTAGTGTGGCAAATTTGATTTCAGAAACTGAGCAGAGTTGTGAAGTCAGAGGTTAATCCTCCCCTGAGTAAAACTCCCTCAACACGCCAAGGTGATTAATTGTTGGCTGAGATGGTAGGAGCAATATGAAAACAGTCACTTTCTAATGCCTTGGCTCCTGACTCTATTTTTAGATTCATTTCAAATACTCAGGGTCCAGGCAGACCACCTTGCCCCAGATAGAAGAGACTAGTGAATATCTGAAGACAAAAAAGTTGATCACGATAATTGTCGCTGATTGCTGGCAACACCAGTCTGTTCTTTTTAATTATATCAAATGTGTTCACATGTCATCCTCATGAATGACATTTGGAGGTGATGGAGTAACCCCTGCTGTAAAGTTGAGGAAAGAGAGGACAGATGTGTTTCGTAACTTGGCTGAAATTGTCAAGGTAATAAATGGAGAGTCTTAAAGCTATCTGGACTCTGAATCTTCTGTCATACCTCCTACAAAATGGGGAAAAATGTCTTTAGGGCAAGATTACTCTAAAGAAGTGTCCAATACAATATCCACTTTATCCTTTTAAAGTCAATGCCTTTTCCTGACTCACATACCATAGGTCAGTTGGAATTGAGAAGTACATTAACATATAATGGTATCATCCAGCCATTGGCATAGGATTTCTTTTGTAACCAAGTTGATGTCCTTATTTTAAAAAAGATTTTATTTACTTTCTTGAGAGTGAGTGAATGAGTAGGGGAAGGGGCAGAGGGAGAAAATCCCAAGCCCATTACGGGGCTTGATCTCCCGACCCATGAGATCATGACCCGAGCCAAAACCAAGAGTCCAATGCTTAACTGACAGAGCCACCCAGGAGTCCCTATCCAAGCTGATTTCTAGAATGTCAATTTAAATCCCTGAAGGTGGGGACTTGGCTTTGTTTACACTTTATTGCTGACTTAATAATAAGTGAATAGGAAAAAATCACAGGTTCTATCCAAACTATAGGGATGATAGCAATTCATTTGGCCATCTATAGCTGCTTCAAATACAATATTTAATTTTTCAAGGAAATGCCACCTTGGAATAAGTGCTAATTTGAGGGGGTAAATGACAATATATATTTGCAGATGGGACACTATTTGTATATCCAATCCGAAGGATTCTCTCTCAGCAACTTGGTCACTGGTAGGTACTTGTGGAGAGAACAGACTCAATGGGCCACCCACCTAGTCTTTGCTTTGGAAGCTCAAGGAGACAAAAATGAAGAGCAGTGCAGAGAATCTCATCTGGAGGTTTCTATGGGGTCCCTGGACAGATGTGGGTAAGGGTACAGATCCCGGAAAAGCAAAAGGAAATGGAAGGTGAAGATTTGATCACCTGACAAAGGGCCACCTATCTTTGTGATCTTTCATTTACCCACACATATAGATAGTAATTGCTCTCAACACCTGCACTTTGAACGCAGAGAACCTGAAACACAAGGTTACGGAGGTGCTGGACAGAGCGTGAGAATAAAATATTGCTCTGACCTCACTCAGCTAGAGGAGACTGACACGTGGAAAGATCAACTATACTGTGATTTTATTGCTCTTATCAATAAAGGCAGAAATAGTGCCACTCATGTCCAGAACAGCAACGATGTACTCTGATTGTTGAGTTCAAATGGTTGTATTAACAAGATTACCGTCGACTTGAATTTTGAGAAGAATAGTCTTTTGACACAAGAAGAAACAGAGAAGAGGTAATAAAGATCATTCTAGAGAGAAAGCAAAAAAAAAAAAAAAAAAAGTGAAGCTATCTGAGTGATGACAAGAAACAGCCTATTTGTCCCTTTTGAGAATCTGATTAGAAAAATAGATAACTTTGCCCCAGAAAAATGCACATATCTATGTCCACCCAAAGTTTACTGTATAATTTCAAGGGCATTAGAGTCTTGCCTTCTCTTCCCTCCTTCCTTCCTTTCTTTCTTTCTTTCTTTCTTTTATTTTGGTGAAGATTTTATTAATTTATCTGACAGAGAGAGAGCACAAGCAGGGGGAGGGGCAGAGGGAGAGGGAGAAGCAGGCTCCCCGCTGATGAGGGAGCCTGATGTGGGACTTGATCCCAGGACTCCGGGATCATGACCTGAGATGAAGGCAGCTGCTTAACCAACTGAGCCACCCAGATGTCCCTATAATCTTTTCTTAAATTTGATTTACCACTTACGGCAAGGTCACATTTTTGCAGGATGTGGGCCCTGTGACTGCTCTCTGAAGATGACGCCAACGCATTTATGTTTACTGCACAACAGCCTTAGATCAAGAGAACACCTCGTAGACAGAAATCATTTTTCAAATGTGGTGCAATATTTCTTTCCATGAGAAAATTTTATGTTTTTTTTTTCTTTATTCCTCTCTGTTCACTTTGGGGATAATTGTTTGCATTTGTAATATGTGCTAGCACATCTGTCTCCAAGTGAGCTCCTGTGTTCACTAGTCAATGAAGCAATGAAGTGTTTGAAATGCAAGAACATTTCTCAAAACGTTGTTGCTTGTTAATAATTCTTCATGCTCGGAATGTTGCATCTCTTGCACCCTGAGCCTATTAATCTTGAAAATAACACAAGTTACATAGTTCTCATTATGGGCCGTTAAAGAATACAATAGAAAAGCGGGGTGAGCAAGACGGGAATTCAGTGAACAATTTCTCGTTGGAAACTTTCAGGCAAATATTTTGGGGAGTGGATCTTATTCAAGGAATGCAGAATTTTATTAAAGTAATATTTTATTTATTGGATTAAAAACTTAGCCTGCCAGAATCTGGGAGAAACTTATTCTGAAAAATCAATAAGATAAGAGTATTAATCTAGTAGAAAAATGAGGTTGGCCCATAACCACGTGAGAAGATACTCAACCTCACCAGTAATTGAAAATAGTAAAAAATGTAAAGAAGAAAATGCCCTTTTCTACACTTAAATTGCAAACCTGAAAAATGAAGAGTAATACCTCATACACGTTAGGGAGAGTAAAACCAAGAGTACAAGTTGGTGTACGTTTTCTGGTGGATGATTTGGTGTATTGTGCCAAAATTTGAAGAAAAAAATGTCATAATATGGGCTTAGCAATTCCTCTTTTTAGAATGTGTCTTTAGGAAGTATTACACATTTCTAAATATATTTGTACAGAAATGGTCATTGTTAAAATGTGTAACACACTGAAAAATTGAAAACCTAAAAATTAAAATTTAACTAATTAAAATTGAACTAAACTTTAACTAAATTTCCTAATTTAAATTAAGTAACTAAATTTCCTAAAATAGGATAGATCTACTACATACATTATGTGGGTTCATGGGTCCACCCTGCAACTGATCTATCTTTATCTATCTCCTTATCTATCATCTGTCTATCCATCTATCTCTATATATATTTGTATATTGTATATTTATGGACATATTCTTATTGTCATAGAAAGATGTTTACAATGTTCATTGGGAAAATTGTCAATTGAAAAATATTTGTAATAAAAATTACAAGTATGAGCTGTTAAAAATTATTTATATATATTTTACGGAGAAAAGTTTGGAAGCACATACAAAGAATGTCAGTACCTGTTATCTCTGGGTAATAGGATTTTAAGTAACTTGTTTCTATTTGCTTATCTGCATTTTCTCAGCTTTTTCAATTACCACATGTTATTTCTTTATAATGCAAAATATGGGACGTTTATTGCATGACAACAAGAAGAAGAGCAGAGTTCATTTAATATTTTATTACGGAACCTGGATAGAAATACCACTTTAAGTGTGAATATTTTTAAGTTTGGTTTTCTTTGCTCTTCACTCAATTTTCACTCCCCCACCCTCTGCTACTGTATGTAAGGGAAACACTCTACTAGATGAAGCAAACTAAATGAGCAGATGTAGATGAAAAGTCTATGATAAATTCCATGTGCAGAAGCTATGGAGCAAATCTATAATGGCATATTGGCCAATTCAAGACTCAATTAACAGAAAATTTGCAATCTGGTCAAAATAAATGTTCAAATAAAATGGTAATAGGCCTTACAACTGTCTCGTAACGAAAAATGAAATTTCATGAAAGAGATGAATAGACGGAATATTTTAAAATTTCAACTTCTTCCAACTCTCAGTGGGGCCAAAGGATGATGTTAATGATAGCACACAGCTGTAATTTCATATATAAATCAAATCATTCCCCAACCTTGTCATGAAAGGAAGCAGTGCCCTCTGGCCGGTCTAGTGCACTGATGGAAATCAGGCTTTGATTCACTTGTTTTTTGTTAGTCATTCACCAGTGTGAATGACTGACAGGCACAGTACAGTTTTAGACCCCAGAGGAGGATTAACATCATGGTCATGGTCATCGTGGAGTTTGGAAAACAATCTGAAACTAGGACTTACCCATGAAACAACAAGTAACAGCGAAGAGGTGTATGTTCTTACACATCTAGACCAGTGGACGGGCCCTTAGCAAATGGCTAAGCAAGCACATGGAAGGAGTTGTTCTGATGAACAGGATTACAGGGTACAGAACAGAGAAGGAAAGTTCCATCTAAAAAGAGGAATATGGTCATGTGAGGAATGCAATATTTTCTGCTGAAATTATTTCTTAAGGTTAGTTTTGTGTAGAAATCTTCAAATTTAATATAGACAGAGCATAATCTTCTCTTGGACTGCTGAATTGAGAGGTAGGAAAACAGTATGCAGGGAAGAAAGGGAATGTAGATAGTTGGCTCTAAGAAGGAATATTCGCTGGGTTACGTTTTATTTACTCATTAAACATATTATGAATGCCTGGCATGTCCCAGGAAGTATGCAGTACACTGACACTACAATGTAAACAGAACAGACATAGTTCTTTACTCCTATAAAACTATTAAGAATACAGTTCTGATGGGGGTGCCTGGGTGACACAGTCTTTCAGCTTGAATCGTGATCTCAGGGTCATGAGCTCAAGCTGGAGTTGGGCTGCCAGCTCCATTCTGAGCATGGAACCTACTTAAGAGTCTCTTTCCCTCTTTCTCTGTCCCTCCCCCACTCCTCCAGCTCATGCTTCCAATCTCTCTCTCTCTCTCTCTCTCAAAAAAAAAAAAAATACAGTTCTGATTAAAGTTTTTATGATTAACTTATCATTTAGTCAGCATACATGTAAAATCAGCTTATTGGTACATATGTCCATTAAAATAAAGTTAAAAAATAATGAAAAATACCACCTACATGGTAATGTCTCTCATATGAGTCCATTACAGAAACAATAAATATTAGAGTCTTCACACCATATCTTTTAGTCAGCTGGTGTGGTGTGATGGTTGTGTGATGGCTTTCAACTTTTTCTTTATGGAACCCACAGTAAGAAATATATTTTATACCAATCTTCGAATACACACACACAAATAGGAAACAGAAGTTTCACAAGGAAATACAAAAAATAAAGAAATGAAATTATAAAGTGCACAGAAAAGACAAAGTATATAACAGATGGTATTGGGACATAGATAAGAATAAATTTGTCCTTTCTTCTCACTACACATAGAAATAAACTGTAATAACGTTAGAAAGCTAACTGTAAAATAAAAAATGTAATGTTTTAATTTAGAGGAAAGTATATGAGCTAACCTTGAGCTATGGAGGATGTCTTAAACAATAAGGAAAACACACACCCTACAGCAAAGGATAAAAAATTGACAGCATTAAAGTGAAAAGGAATACACCTCCATATATCAAATGGTTAAATGCAAAAAGGAAGATAAACACTTTCACTTCATGTAACCAGCAAGAGCCAAAAGCCTACTAGATAAAGATTTCTTTAAAAAACAAAAACAAAAACAAAAAAACTCTACAAAAGCAAAACAAATTTTAATGGGGGAAAAGGAGAAAGAACACAAGCAGGTGATTAGTGTAAACAAGACCAGAAGAATGCAGTAAATACCTAACAAGATGCTCAACCTCACTACTGGCCAGAGGCAGTGAGATGCCATTTCTTAACTATCAGTATGGGAAATTTAGTTTCACAGTACAGACACTGGTTAGAATGTGAGTTCTCATATATAGCTGGAGGAAATGTAAATCATACCATCCATCTGAGGAACAATTTGGCAAAATATAATACTAGAGATGTTTTTGCATATATACTTAAGTAGACCTATACACAAATGTTTTTTTGCATCATTGCAAAAGCAAAATGTGAGAAACAACTTAAATGTCTATCAACAGGATGAATAATTAAATTACGGTATGTTGAGCAAAGGGATATTATGTAGAAGTTCAGGTCAGTGAACTAGAGCTACTTGCATCACTGTAGGTAAATCTCATCAAATAATCCTGGGTGATAAAAACAGATTATATAAGAAGAGTAAAGAGTAGGGTTTACATATTTCAAATATCCTCTGTTGTATTATATTTACATGAATAGCATCACTTTTATTATAAATGTTTGTTAACAATAAACCCAAACTCAGGATAGTGGTTGCTGCTTGTGTTGGAGGACTGCAAAACCATCCTCAGACTTGAGGATTTGATAGAATGACTCAGATCACAGAAAAGCTTTTATACTCATGGTTATGGTTTATTACACAGAGAAAGGATCCCAATTAAAATCAAGAAAGGGCAAGGTGCATGGGGAGAAATCTAGGAGAATCCAGGGGCAAGCTTCCCTGTGTCTTCTCCCATGGGTGACAAAACATATAAAGCACTGAGCATCAGAACCTGAGTCTTGTTAGGTGCCTTTGAGTCTGAGTGAGACTCTGGCCCTCAGCTACTCAGATGTGAGCCCTGAGAGTAAAAAAAGGGCGCTGCTGATCAACTAGCACTACCTGAAGAAAGACTGCAGCAACACAAAAGCACTCTTATCAAGTGGACTCTTCCAAGGGCTCAGAGCTCATCTAGGAGTCAGCCGAGGGCCAATCCCAAAGACAAGCCTTCCTTGAGAACATGTAGGATCTGAGCAATTTCACTTCTGCTGGGCTAATGCCTTCTTGAGCCCTTCTAGAGAGGTAGGATGGGGCTGGGATCAGCAAGGAGTACACAAGAGGCTTCAAGATGAAATGTAGTTTATTTCCTACACTGGGGGAGGGGGGAGTATATATGGGTGTCAGTTGTGTAATTCTTTAGACATTTTATGCTTAATTGCATAAAATTACAAAAAGAAAGTCCATGGACTAGGGGAATATCACTTAATCCAAGTTTGTCTGAAAATATTTAAGATAAATGATGCTTGAATCATAAATAATAGACGTTTTTACAGAAGATTAATTCATAAGATATGTTTGGTTTTGGCCTGGGAGTAGTCCACCTATCAAAGAAAACATCTCATTAATGAAAGTAATGTCAGAACTTTGCTCTCGACGTGTGTGCTTTTTCATTTTGTTTTTAGAGATATGGAATAGGGGCGCCTGGGTGGCTCAGTCGATAAGCATCTGTCTTCAGCTCAGGTCATGATCCCAGGGTCCTGAGATCAAGCCCTGCATTGGGTTTCTCGCTCAGACGGAGCCTGCTTCTCCCCTTCCCTCTGCCTGCTGCTACCCCTGCTTGTAGTCTCTCTCTCTCTCTTTTTCTCTTGTCAAATAAATAAATAAAATCTTTAAAAAAATAAATAAAAGAGATAAGGAATAATCTCAGCATTATTTCACTCTCCAGGTGGCAATCTATGACTGTCAGTTTCTCCCAATTTTACACAAATCCAAATTACACATTCTCCAAATATATCATAACGATTTTTGCCTTTGTCCTTTGTCTACTCCTGCTTTTATTTTCTTCCTTCAATGGTCCTCCTTTAGCCCACGCTAGGACTCCTCCTGCTCCTGTGTTGACTCTGTGTAGACACGACCATCTCAGTGAGAAGTTCCACCAACACCACCGGCGTAATATCTGCTGGTGTCTACTGGGTAGCAGGGAGCAGTCTGAGGGCTTCACAGGCACTAAACCCTTCAATCCTCACAACACTCAATGAGGTAGGTGTTGTCGTTCCCATTTCATCAGTGACAGAAACTCAGCCAAGGTCACACAATTCCTAAATGGAGCATGGGGCATGGGACCAGGCTGTACGACTGCAAGGTCTACCTGTGGAACCATAATGCTCTGCTGCGGTCCACCGCACCCACCCCCTCTCCGGCATTCTCATGCTTTATCGTGCCTTGTGTGGAACTTTATTGTTGCATTTGTCACATTATGGAATGATTTGTGGCTCTCTCCTTCACCAAGTGATCTGTTCCTTGAGGTCTTATGGAATCCTTATACCTCCGAGAAGTGCCTTGTATATAGCAGGGGTTAAAGACACTTATTTAAATAAGTTAGTTTTAAGACTATGGATTTTACTGTCTCATTGGGATATATAATTCAGTCTTAAAATAAGGTAATGTGTACAGGAAGTTTCAGTAGGGAATTGCCAGGGGTGGTTGTGGATAAACCTTTAAATACCTTCATTTTATTTATATTTTAATGAGAACTCCAAATGATTCAGTCAAATATATAAGCTACTCTTGATATATTTGGGTAGTTACCAGATTATTTTCATGCAAATATATTAGCACTTCAGTGTGGATGTGGCAGCCATAAATTTAAAATCCAGCATTACGTTTTTAATCACATTTTTCTTAACCAAATGAATAAATATTTGATAATATTTTGATTATAATAATCTATAACACATATTAAGGACTCACATGCACATGCTTATTTCTATTTATTTTATAAACACATCACATACAAACACACTTATATGTACCTTCCTTCCTTCCTTCCTTCCTTCCTTTCTTTCTTTCTTTTTTATTTCATCTGCAAAGCCATTTTCACATTCTCTAAGAAAAAGTCCACTATAGATCACGGGAGAAAGAAAACCTACAACATTTACCTAGTCAGTTCCTGTTTTAAATTATTGAATTGTACTGAATGTAAAAGGAAGATGTATCTGGGATACTGTCTAAGGCAGACCTACTCACCATTTAACTTATCACCTTTTAAGGGGGTTGCCAAAATGGATGCTGCATTTTGACAAAATAGCCTTCTTCCTTACTCGTTACACTCAATCTCTACAAAAAATTATTACCTCCATTTTTCCTTGTTTTTCTTTCATTTTAAACATTCTACCTGCTTACGTTCTTCAATTTGGGGTATATTTGACTTCCGTGGCAAAGAAAATGACCCTTTCTCACATTAAATCTTGACGTTGGCAAAGTAAGTTAACAAATGCATTTCCAAGCACATCAGGAGGGACGCATGAATCACAATAAACATTTGAGCCTGAACCACTGACTCTTATTTTTCTTGCTTTTAGATTCAACACTGCTACAGCAAATAAAAGCCTAGGCCTTTGGTACCAGAATCAGTATTAGAAGGAATTCATTGTAAGAAAAGTACCCTTGTGAGGAGGTACACGGGGTTAGTCCGGGACTGTTCCAAAAGGAAATCTTGCTTTGCATTCTAGCAAACACAAAAAAGCCCCACAGAGGAGGCAGACATCATCTTCTATCATCCCACCCTAAATGCAAGAAAGAAAGCAAGCTGAAAATTGGTAGAAGAGTTGATTTCACTACATGTTTATGTTAATAGGGTATTTGACTTTTGAATGCTTCATAAACCTTGTTATGCTCTGTGCTATTTGAGGGAGTAAAACAGCTGGAATGCTGCCAGAAGCCTTAATTGGAATCAGCTTAGCAGGGGCTGACAAGGTTTCCTAGTGTTTAGTTTCAAACTTATTATAAAAATGCAAAATTATGTGCCATTTATTTTCTATTCCTCTTTGGTTTACACCTGTATAGGTAAGACTTAGCTGCATTAGGAAATAAACTCATTTTTCCCTTGTCTGCCCCAGGCTAGTGCTCTGAATCCAGCAGCATGGGTATTGTCTTTGCTAATTGGCTATGGCCTCACTTCTGATGCAACAGAGAATGTCCCAGAGATCCTCCCCCATGCATTTTGATTATTGGCTAAATGATCACTCAACCGGCCAACCCATGGTCGAGTTACTGAGCTGTGTGGTTGATCTGTCGCCAATGTGGTGAACAAGGCCACAGAAATATGGTCAAAGATGGCTCTGGGGGCCTCTTAGGTGTTTCCTACCAAAGGGTCACATTTGCTATTGGTCAAATATCACAAGCTGGCTTTCAGGTTTATTCCAAGCCATGAGAAATAGATGAGTTTTATGCTTCCTGCCAAATTTTAGGGAATTAAATGCTTTTTATTTTGTTTTTTAGTTGGGCTTTTCAGCTTCAATTGGCTCTCGTGTTTCAACCTGTCTATAATGCTTATTATACTGTTGCTTGGCACTGGAAAAAAAGAATTCTGTTCCTTAAAAAAAATTAAGTGCTCTATTGCTAATGACACCAATGCACACATAAAATGTAATTCCCGTGTTGAGATTATTAATCTGTTTGGGATGCAACAGAAATTTGAACAAATAATTTAGAATTAATGATGAGTAACTTCTGACGCCAAATGTTGTCTGGTTACCTGACCCAGAGGCAGCCTACCCTAGCTTTTTACTAAAATGTCTATGAGGGCACAGAAAAGGATTAAAAACCCCACCTAGGTGTTCTCCGGTTTCACACTGGAAGTTGTCACTCCATTTTAACAACAAATTAAAAGCCAAAAAGGCCAAAAGGTCAGCAACTTCTTTTAGATCTACAAAAGAGAGGGGCAAACTCAGGGCAATCCACTGCCCCCAAGATAGGAGAGACAAACCGGTGAAATATGGGGGTCATGGTTTACTAGCGCAGAGAGACTCACAAGTAGAAGCCATCTTGGAAACCAGCACCTGGGTAGAAAAACTTGGATTATAATTGGTGAATTGCTAGAAGCTCAGTGTAGATACCTTTGAGAGTTAAAAACTCCAAGGGACCCCATCACAGGTCGGCCCCCACAACATTGTGAAATTTACCTCCAGGAACTCAACCAGGTTCCCACAGTAAATATCCAGGGAAAATCTCCTGTTTCTAGCAGAGGAAGGGGTAGAAGGAATTTTGAAATATAGCAGAGCACTCTGTTTTTCTTAACAAGACCCAGCTGCAGGGCAGACCAGTTAACCAGAGCCTAACCTGCTGGGATGTTAACAGAACTTGGTTGACCTGGGGAAGGGAAATACCCAACCCCAGCTCACTCTCACCATCCTGTCCCACCTAAGGGCATCTTTACTGAGAAACACTTGTGTTGTTCGTAGTTCAGAGGCACAGGCTCACTAGGAAAACTTTCATGACACCAAATGACTCTTGCCCTCCCTTACACCTCACTACCGTATTACTAAAGGACAATTGAAAGAAGTTCTTTTTACTCAGTACATCCTATCTGGTTATCAAGAAAAAATTGCAAGGCAAATAGCAAAATGTAACAAAACAGAGCAGACATCAGAAGCAGACCTGGCAGGGATGTTGGAATTATCAGACTGGGAATTGAAAACAACTATGATTAATATGCCAAGGGCTCTAATGGGTAAAGTAAGTGTGCAAGAACAGATGGGCAATGCAAGGGGAGAGGTAAGACTCTTAAGAAAGAAGCAAAAAGAAATGCTAGAGATCAACAATGCTGTGAGAGAAATGAAGAACACCTCTGATGGGATTATTAGTAGCCTTTTGCTGCATCAGTCCACAACACAAGGGAACATGACTTCCACATTGCTAAGTCCAATGACCTATCTTGGCTCTCATTTTATGTGATGCATCCACTAACATTTTATACTGATGTTCATTCCTTCTGTACTGCTACACGTTCTTCATTTGGCTTTCAGGACACTGCTCCCTTCCCACCCCCACCCCCCATCACCCTTTCCCATTCTTCTTCTCTGGTTCCTACAACCTTCTCCTATCTCCTCTAGTTGGTATGCCCCACAGCCATTAGTCTTCTTCTCCCTACTATCTACATTTATTCTCCCCAACGTCATCCAGTTTTGCGGCTCAGGATACCATCTATATTCTAACACATCTCCAAAGTTTACACTCCAGCCAAACATCTTACTGCACTCTAGTCTCCTCTACCCAGTTTAGATCAATGGTGGAAGGGATGCCATGAGGCATCTGCATCTTGTGGAGGTGTTAAAAATGCAAACTGATGGAAGCTTTCCATCATCTGCAAATGAGGAAGTCAGAAGGTCATGCACTACATCTCATGTTTCATTCCAGAAGTGACATGCATCATAGGAACACTCATATGGTCTCACATAACTGCAAGAGGTTTGGGAATATCCATGGGACATCCCATGGATATTTACCGAACACATGATATGCTGCCATATTGGACTCTAGGTGATAAGCTACAGGAAAGAAACTGTACATATACATATACACACATATAAATAGAATGAAGTATATGTATATATATAATCTATATATTTATAGACATATATGGGCAATAGAATTATGTTTTAATTTCTGCTTTCTCTTTTTCTGTTTTCTATTTTTCATGATGAACATTTACTGCCTTTGCAATAATAAAAAGGTTAATTTTGATCCTACAACTAAAAGTACATGTTGGGGCCAGAGTGTGGCTGTCCTCTGTGCAAAACTGGGTCTTAAAGAAAGGGACAGGGAAGAGGAGGGCATAAAAATTGAAAGGCAATGGACATAGCACAGGAGGAGATTTACCAGGGAGGAAAATACGGAAGACATTTGTGAAGACAATTTTAAGAGAAACGAACTAGTTTGCAGAGGAATTCCTAAGTGCCATGGGGAGGAAACTGGGAGGCAGATCTGGGGCTGCTGTACCAGCTCAGCAGAGTGTGGCTTTGTTCCTGGGAAAGGTGGACAATGGTGAATATAGAGAAGTGGTTCATAGGAACGAAGAAGAATAAATAAAAAGAAAACAGTGGCCATATGAATGGAGCTGCAGAAAAGGACAGAGAATATATTGCGTAGAAGGTGAAATATACTGAGCTTTTATCCTAAGGAAATGAGCCTGCAAAGGAAGCTGGGCTGGGCTGTAATATCGGTATCATTAAGAAATGTATATATGTATCATGCAGGTTGCCAGCCCTGAGAGAGAAAATGGGCAATCCTATAAAGTGCTATATACTTAAAGGAAAAGCTTCATAAGTGATTGCAAGACAGACTGGTTTTAGGATGATGATATCTAGTACGACAGAGGGGGATGAAAATGTCATTTGAATTTATAATTCCGGATTTGAAATTGATTCTTTTCTTGGTGGCAGGAGGAGTGGCTCTGTCATAGTCAAGGTAGAAGCTGTGTATTGACATCGACAACCTGAGATAGAGGTGAAAACCATGTCTTGATGCAAAGAAGATGGATCCTGTTGTCCAATTTGGGGCAACACTTATTTGATTCTGAAATTGGCATCTATTGATTCTTGGATGAATCTATTCATATTACTTGAATTTATGAATGTGTGAGTGATTTTTTAAATAATCCAACAGATCTTTAGCAATTAATAAAGGGGGGGAACACCAAGATCAGGAAAATGTCCCTTGCATTGGACTATCTAAAGACAATTGGTCACTGTCTCCAGAGCAGTTTCAAAAGATTAATGTGATGGAAGCCACGTCAGTGGGTTGGGTGGGGAGTAAATAGGAGGAGAGGATAGAGGGAAAAACTAATGTGCATAGCTTTTTTTTTTAGGATTTTATTTATTTATTTGCTAAGCAGAGAGAGAAAGAGAGAGAGAGTGAGAGCCAGCACAAGCAGGAGGAGTGTCGGGCAGAGAGAGAAGCAGACTCCCCACCAAGCAAGGAGTCTGATGCTTGACCCCAGAACCCTGGGATCATGACCTGAGCTGAAGGCAGATGCTTAATCAGCTATCCATCCAGGCAGCCCTGAGCACAGCTCTTTTAAGAGGCTGCACTTCAAAGGGATTAAGAGAGGTCTGCTCTTTAAGGGAATGTGCAAGTGTGCGTTTTTGTATATACATGTGGAAAGAGTTAAAAGGCTTCCACACCAAGTACATATTTCCTAACTTTCCTTTAAATAATTTTCTAAGTAGAGAGAAGAGAGTTTTGGCCCTTATAGAGTTTTGTAGATGTAGAAAATGTAGATTTGTCTTTAATCAGCGGAAGCTAACCCAAGGTTACAAGTGTCCTAGAAGCTAAGGCAAGACCAAGCAAGCTGGTCTTGAAGTTCAAACTTATATTCATTCTCTAAGTATTTTTCAATATGTCATTTATAAAGAGATCTAACACAGTAGGAGGAATCCAGGACAAGGGGTGTGTGCTGATAACAGCACTTTCTTTTAGAAGCAGTGTGTCTCTGGCCCACAATTTTGCACTTGGGCCAAGAGGGGCAGAGCTGCAGTTAACTCCACATGCCTTCTTGACTAATTCTCAATTGACCTTGAGTGTGTGTTTTAAGGGTTCCAGCTTCATCCCAGGTGCCTACCAGAGCATTCCTTCCAATAAGAGTCATGTTCCTTAGAGACTTCCTGGCAAATACATTTTCCCAGTCTCATTACACTACCTGAATTTTAGCTCCCCCTAGAGATTAGCTTTCTGGATATCTGGCCAGCTTCTGCCCCCCAACACCTGCCCCCACCCCCAATGCAGTTTTGCTCAGTCTCCAACCTTTCGATTATTGGATTTTGGTTGATTAACTCTTTGTTAAACCCACACTCCTTTATTCATCTCCCCCATTAGCACATCCTCTGGTTTAATATTTTGCAGGAAGTTCTAAGATGAGATGATAAACGGAGTGTGACACAGGGCTAGGCAGTCATAAAATGCAAGATCTACTGATTTCAGCCACTTTGCTTACAGTACTTACAACCAGGCTATAGATGAATGATTAAACTCCATCACCAGTACACGGAGGAAACGCTGCGGCCAACCTGAGGAATAATTCACCTGTCAAACACTGATAGCAAACAGGGGGAGAAAAACATCCAAATTATTCCAATCATAAAAAAATCAATGGAAGGAAACAAACTTGAGAATCCAAAAAGGATAAGCATGTGGAAATTATTTTCTTTTTCCTCTGAAAAACCATATTGTTGTTTTTGCCCTTTTAAAGAGTACAAGCCAAAGGCCCCTTACTAAGACCTCTGCCTGACATTGCCATTAAAGAAATGGATTATAAAAGAGCGGAAAACGCCAGCCCTGGAGGTTCTGTGAAAATACTGGTCATGGGGAATAGGAATTGGAAAGCAAAGACTGTTCGTGCCGAATTTATCTTCGCCAGTGCAAACGCTTTTTGCCTCCTCTCCCCTTCAAGCCCATGGGTAGAAGCAATGAAATTCACTGACATAACTGGGCCAGTTGCTTTTTATTTCAAGTATGCTGTGAGGAATACTTGAAAGCAATCATCTGTGCTCAGTAATTGGCTGATAAAGCTCAATATCCTCAGCAATTACAGTCACTGTTCATTCAGGAAATCCTCCATACATCATTGGAAAGCAGGGCAAAATTGTAAATTATTCTAATACCAACCTGTGTAATACTAGTAGAACATACTGTTATAGTGTGGGGAACAGATTTAGAAGCCAAATGGAAATTCTCGTCAGGGAAAACACAGGTCACTGCAGTTTCAAGGGGAACTGAGAAGGACAGGGGCCTGTGGAGGAGGGACAGACGTGGTGAACCTGGGCTATTCCCAAAGCAAATCTGACCACGGGACAGGACACCCAAGAAGGAGATTTTGAGGGCCATGATGAGATTTACAAAAAGAAGAAACCACAGCAGATACCCTACCTGAGATTAAGACTCCAAAACTGGTGAGCTGAATATGCCTGTAAAGAACAGGACTGGGGAGGAACAGAGAATTGCTAGAGGGTGACCCCCAACAGAAAAGTCAGTGATTAGGTGTCTCCTAAGAAGAGGCAGCTGAGTGTGTGGGTGCAAAGCACAAGAATGAGAATCACTTAATCTCTGATGTACACATATTGTGCACAATATTTAGAGCTCGGTTGCATCAAGTTAAACTCTGATTTCTTACTTTATAAGTCAGGTGCGTAAGGCATGAGAAGCTAAGTGACTTGTCCAAGGTAATACCACCAGCCACGGGCAGAGGTGAAATGAAAATTCTTGACCTGAAATCCAGTCATCTTTTCAATACAATGTGTGGCCTTCCTTCTCCTTGTTTTCCCTCTGTGCTAGTTCAGATGATTATTTGGTCAATATTGGTCAGGTTTATGGCCACCAGGCCTGTTTTATAGGTCTACATCTTAGTAGGTTCCTCATCCACTTCATTCCTAGGACAAGCCAATCAGTTAGATAGTCCATCAAAGATCCTTACTTGTTAAATATCGTGAACAAGATTTTGTCCCTGCTGTACCACACTGTCTTCGGATAAGCACTGTCTTTTACTCTCTGTGATTCAGGGAGTCAATCTCACCAGGGAAATTACTCTGAGTCTAACTGCCAGCATGGTACCTGCCTTTGGAAAGTAGATGCATGGAGCTTTGTGGAGATGCTTGTGTTTCCTCACTGGTATATTCCTCAGTGAATTAATGAAGAGAATGTTCTTTGGGCCCTCTAGGAATTTGTGTGTGCATATGTGTGTGTGTATGTGTGTAAAGATGATTTAGCACAATATATCCACCTTTATATTTTATCTTCCTAAAGCTTTGGGTTTCCTCCTCTATCTATTATTATACCAGGGATGGTCTGGCACCTCAACCAAATAAAATTAACTCACTCTAAAGTCCAGGTTTTGGTCAACCAACCAAGGAAAGCATTACAACCAGCTACACAGGCCAATGCATTAGATCCAAAACCTCTAGCAAGTGTGCACATATCAATAATTTTTTTTCACATATCAATAAATTTGGTGAATAAATATTCTGCCCTCCTAGGTCTCATTCCCTTAGAATTCATTCCTGTAGTTATTTCCTGGGATTATGCAAAAAATAATTAAAATAAACAAACAACATTAGTTAACACAAGCTTACAGTTTCTTGGTGCATGAACTATTTCTCTCATATTAGTCTTTGAACTTTTCACCCTGAAGCACACTGATATATGATCCTAGCTGTGGGCCTGTGGGAAAATGGGGTTGATTGAGTCTTGAGAAGAGTAAGCATCTGCTGGAAGACAACTGCTCCAAGAGGGGTTGTAATGTTGTATTTAAGTAAGGGGATACTAGTGTTTGTAAGACTTGGGAGGTCAGGCTTCTTCCATGGCAAAGGGAGGCCCAAAGGTTCCATATTCTCTACTTTCTCTCAATCCCTATGCCAAGTTTCAGAGAGTTAGGTCATCATGAGGATTGAATAAGTGTGCTTTTTTAATGTGTGTATATATTTCCTCTACTGGATTAAGCTTTCTGAGTGCTGAGATTATATATAATTCAGCTGTAATCAGTGTCTGGCAGAGAAAAGGCACTAAATAAATGTTAATAGAACAACGACACTGAAGATGGCTATTGACTTCTAAGGGCTTTCACAAAAATCCACTGTTTATTATTCTGGAAATGTATAAATGTCCCCTTTTAGACAGTCTGCTGTAGCTCTCACTAAACTTTCTTTCTCTCTACCTCCTTGCCTCTTTCTCTCTTTTTCTCTCTTGCACGAGTCACTGATCTGTGGTACGGTACAGAGACATTTATAGTCTACTCTATGACTAGAAGGAAATAACTTACAGAATGAGCATCAATTTGGGCAAAAAAGGTGTCCCCAGATGGGAAGACATTATTGATTATTTTCTATTTTGGAGCAGCAGGCCATCCACTGACTTCAGCAAAAAACGCCTTGTTCCTTGGCACTCCTGTGATGTGTTTGCCAGAGTGCCTTAGGTCCGTGGTCAGCCAAAATGGACGATGGCTGTATCTGAATTCCTTATGGAGTTCAAAGGCCTCCTTCTCACAATCCTACTAGAAATCTCCATTAGTAGCACATATTGCATGCTCCGGGAATTTAATTTTGATGAACGTCTCTAAGCCTTCGGTGAGAGGTCTGCGAAAGAACCTGAGAGCTATTGCTTTTGGTAGGTCGAATGGAGTCCCATGGACAGGGAGTTCTAGAGTCTGTCAAATAAGGAAGAAATTAGGCAAATGAATTCCGAGACACCACAGAGAGATGAAGTCTTCAGGAAAGAATTAGGAAAGAAATCATTCAGGTCACATAGAAGGGATGAGGCAGGGATAAGAAAAAGAATAAATGAATGTCCATAACCCAGACACCAGTCCTGGCCCGATTCTGCCTTGCCCATCTGCTGGTAAAGAACTGGGGACATCCCCCTTAATCAGGAGGGGAGCTTGAGATGGTTTTCTGCTAAAGGAATAGAAGAGGATGTTTTAAGAAAGTGTCTAGAAAATACTTATTTTCTCCTTGATCAAAAGGAGAAAGCTCTGATCTTGAGTCTTTTGCCAGCTTCCTTCCCTACCTCTTTTTCCATTTCCTGTCTTCAGATATGGTCATCCGGGTGCTTGGATTTACAGCAGTCACTGTCCTATCATGAGGTAACATATTTAAGGAATAAAGGAAATACTAAAGATGATAAACAAGCAGATGCAAAGAATCTAGATCATTAACTTCCAGTAACAATGGTTTAATTCTGGCAATCGTTTACCTACACCTAAATAGAGTCTTCCTGTTTTTTTTTGTTTTTTTTAATCTACAAAAATCAGTAAATATGGTATGCTACGTGCTCTATTCACAGATCTTAGCAAAATATTTAATTTCCCTGGACCTCAGTCTCTTGAACTATAAAATGGAAATAATGTCTTCTTCACAAATATAAATTAAGTAAGATATGTAGGTAAAGATGCTAGATGAGTATAAATTTCTTCCCAAGAGAATTAAATGTACTCTGCAAAAATCCACCACATTTTGGAACATGAGATTTTTTTTAACTGGGAGAGTGACATTCACCTTCAGAAAGTAGGAACTCACGAGACAGTAATTATTATATCCATTCTGTCCAAAGATTCACTTATTAATCTCGAGCAAATTATTTAACTTCTCTAACCTGTGCTTCCACATGAGTCATGCTTTTCCTGTTTGAGGGATGGGGATGTTTTGAAGATTGAAGCTGGTGAAATACTTGAAAACTGAAAGGAAAATATTGTGATATGTAAATGTATAATGTTAATATATCATTAATATATTTTTATATATGAGACTAGCATTGAGTTCAAATACTAAACAATTACTTTTTTTTAATATTTTGTTTATTTGTTTGACACAGCGAGAGAGATCACAAGTAGGCAGAGAGGCAGGCAGAGAGAGAGGGGGAAGCAGGCTCCCTGCTGAGCAGAGAGCCCCATGTGGGGCTCGATCCCAGGACCCTGAGGTCATGACCTGAGCCGAAGGCAGAGACTTTAACCCACTGAGCCACCCAGGCGCCCCTAAACGCTTACTTTTAAAAAAATATATTTTATTTATTTATCAGAGAGAGACAGAGAGAGACTGAGAACACAAACTGGGGAGGGGCAGAGGGAGAAGGAGAAGCAGACTCCCTGCTGGGCAGGGAGCCTAATGTGGGCCTTGATCCCAGGGCTCTGAGATCATGACTGAGCTGAAGGCAGACACTTAACCGACTGAGCCACTCAGGTGCCCCCAAATATTGGATGATTATTTAACAACATGTCCTTTGAAAGAAACCATTCATTTGGGATTATTTTTATTTATACATTTTCAAATATCTATATTCAGGTAGATGAGGGGGTCCGATTGTTTTAAATTTCATGATATACTATCATTTTTATTTTTTTAAAAGAATTCTTTTTAATTGTATTTATTAATACTAAAATAATAATTTTATTTATTACTTTAAAATTACTACTTATCAGCCCAGGCAGTCGTTAGGAAAAATTGAAAGAACCTAGGAATAGAGAAAACTATGAAGGTACTTAAGAGAATTAAACATAACAGCAATTTTTTTCTTGCCAATTTGTTTTTTTATCATAGCAGCAATTTGGAAGAAAGAAATTAGATTTATTTGTCTTATTCCATTTTATAACTGAACTAAGAACTGTCCAAAGTGTCATTTTATGTGGGAAAATTATCAGTTATCTGTCTTCTTGAGGCTAGAAGGAGATATATGCACGCACACATGCATTCGTAGATAAATACATACCCAGATAGATACATACACAGATAGATCTGTATTTAATTATATATTTTTATATATACATTGAAGCATTTTGATCTCTCCTAAGTAAGATTCTGCTGCTGACGTTTGAAGGGATTGTTATAGCATCGATTAGATAATTAGATTTCCAGATGTTTGGTTGGTTTAGAAGTTGAGGTGACCTTTTCAAATTTGTTTGACCATTTCATCGAGCATTATTGCATGTATCTTTGTTCAGTGTGAGTAAAAATCCTGGATAATGTTGTATCCATGTACAAGGGGCTGTAATCCTTTAATATAATTAGTGTTATTTTCAGTACGGGCTGACAATGTTCTAAGGGCAACTGAAGCTCCCTCATCTCTCTCTCATCAAATCTTCCCCCAAGCACTGTCCTTTCCAGATAGAGATGTCTTTCCAGATTTAGCTGCCCTTTCTTCTAACAGAGCTGACAGCCCTTGCTCTGACCATAAATGTTATTTTTAAACCTTCCTTTGCTTACTGTTACACGTTTTGATAAGGTCCTGACCACTAGGACAATTACTGGTTGCTGCTGCCTGTCTGTATTCTTATCAGACTGTTCTCAGTATGGTTTCTACTTTTCTTATTACCTTCCTGTCTGCCTTGCACTCAGAAAGCTTTGTCATTGTTAGAGCAAGAACTTAGATTAGGTAGAAAAATTTATCCTTTCCAAAATCAAATCAAACTCCATCCCCCAAATATGATTATTACCACTGTTATAAGGACCACCAGATAATGACTAAAGATTACAAATTAGAATGCAGACTTTCCATTTGACACCAATTAGCTCATGGTACTGGCCTGTTGTCTTCCTCTTGGGGGTAAAACAAACAAATGGGGAGAAGCATCTGATCCCATGTGATTTAGGTCATTGGGTCAGAACACCATCATTTGTTCTTAAAAGTCTTGTTGGTTTTGGGACGCCTGGATGGCTCGGTGGGTTAAGTCTCTGCCTTCAGCTCAGGTCATGATCTCAGGGTCCTGGGATCCAGCCTCACATCAGGCTCTCTGCTTGGCAGGGAGCCTGCTTCCCCCTATCTCTCTGCCTGCTTCTCTGCGTACTTGTGATCTCTCTCTCTCTGTCAAATAAATAAATAAAATCTTAAAAAAAAAACAAAGTCTTGTTAGTTTTGCTGACTGTTCTCAGCTCCCTGGTTTTCCATTCCAATTCCCTTCCAGCCCCTAAACAGACCAAGTCAGGGCTTGAACATAGGTGACACAGGTGCCATTAGCAGGCATCGAACATTCTTAAAACTCAAGCAGAGAGTGTCCTTTCTTAGTTCTGACGTTTGAACCTCCCGCAAAATGTGGAGATATAGCTTTGAGTGATGTTCACATCGTCTGGAACAACTTGTTGCTCTGTATTGAAGCCTTACTTTCTTTATGTTGGGAAATGTTGTTTTGAAAATCCCGTTCTGGTACATTTTCCAACCTCTCTTCCCTTTATTGATCATATGGATCCACTTCGGTCATAAGATTTCTTGACTGAGAACAGGAGCACCCAAGGAACTAGGAGGAGTCTTGCAGATGAAACGCTGATGTACATTTTCCAGTTTGGCATGTTTTAAATTCTATTCCTCTCACTGCCAGTGCAGGGGATTATCCTGGGCAACTCCCATAAACGCTGAGGGGAATGACGCATGGATAGCTCATCAATGTTAACAGGCAAATAAACCTCACGGTTTGTTAAATAATGTAAAATCTACTAGAGAAGGGTGAATCAGTTAATGCATGTGTTAGGTTCCGAATTTACTTGAATCAAACCTCTTAATGGACTACTTACTTTATGCTTTGTGCTAATGAATAATTAAGTCTTGGTGTATGCACCCTTAAGCAAAACCAATTACTTATTAGTGGTGTTTAGGAAATGACGTCAAATATTCTGTCCAACCTCATAAGTGTCTCTGCGGTGATCTTCAAAACAATTCCAAACAGGAATGCCAGAATTCCCTTTATTAATGAAACTGAGAGGTAAACCTGGACAAAAGCCAAGTTTAGATGTGCAATATTAATTTTACAACTGAAGGCAGTTTGTATAAGAAGCAACAACGAGGCCACATATTAGTGATTATTGCTGCTAATTTTGTGGTTTATGGAGCTTAGTTTTAATTTTTATATCCTCTCCAATGAAGCAGAGTAGATATTCATATAAGTTACTTTGCATGAGACTTATTACAAGGCAGACATAATTTTCTTGGAAACAAACTACTTGGGTTCACAAAGAAGATTATGATCAAGATTTCTAAACTCAAAGAAAAAAAACTTACTTTTACTTTTTTTTTCTTTTCTTCATCAGTGGCAACAGGAGGCAAATTTCTATAATGTACTTGTAACATAATTTCCCACTCCAGTGCTATTGTGCGGCAATTACACCATCCCTAGTTGGAAGAGCATTGGCCATTTCTCCACGTCCAGTTGTAAAAAAAAAAAAAAAAATTATAACATTATTGAGACAACTTTCCTTTGAGGAAATTAGCTTCTGACTAAAATTTGCCGTGACCATTTTTAACACAAGCTTTCTTAAGAGTTCTGAGTATTAATAGCTAAGATTAAAACTGATTTCTTATAAAAGGAAATTGTCCCAGAATTGATATAATTTTCTCAGGAAGTGAGAGAGTATCTTAAATAAGACATGCTGAAAACGAACGTACGATTTCTTGTTATTTGATGAATGGATCTTGGTTGAAGCATCATTTAACCAAAAAGTGTCCCTAAAGAGCGGATAAGATTCCTTGCTTCTCCCTTCTTCTCCTGACACTCGCCCAGGAAGACGAAACAGAATGAGAAATTGAAACAAGGAGTCCATGTTCGATGAACCTGGGAGGCACCAGTAACCCCAATTCACAGTACATGAGGGCAGAGAACTGAGGATGAAGAGAGAGGAAATGACTGAGGGGGATGGAGGGTGGCCAATCCCAAATGTCTGCGGGGGGAGACATTGATGGGCCTCAAGTCGATTTCCCCCACAGAGAGCTGAATGGCCTCTGGAATTGGAGGCACCGTATCAGAGCATGTAGGGGAAGGGGGAACTGCAAGCAAGGGGCATTTTGCAAGCTCAGTCTAAGGAACCTTCCGTTCCCGGGAAGCCCACTCCCACCCAGTGTTTGGCCAACTCCTCTGGATGCCTCAGTAAATGTTCTTTTTTTTTTTTTTTTAAGATTTTATTTATTTATTTGACAGACAGATCACAAGTAGGCAGAGAGGCAGGCAGAGAGAGAGGGAAGCAGGCTCCCTGCTGAGCAGAGAACCCGATGCAGGGCTCGATCCCAGGACCCTGAGATCATGACCCAAGCCAAAGGCAGAGGCTTAACCCGCTGAGCCACCCAGGCGCCCCGTAAATGTTCTTTTTGATTACAGGAGTCTCAGATATGCAGCAGGAGAAAACAGAGGAAATGTCATGAAATTAAAGAATATGCAGAGAGAGTGATCCTCAAAAAACCAAACCAAACTAAACCAACAGTAGCAGTAAAAGCAAACACACAAAGAAGCAAACAAAAACTCTGCAACTTTGCATTACAAAAACACCATAAGCCCAGTCAAAAGATGATGGACAAATCTGTAAAAAGTATTTGCAACTCACACCGCAAAGAATTAATATTCTTAATATGTGAAGAACTCTTATAAGTTAAAAAGAAAAACCCAACTATACAACACAAAAATGATCCGTGTCTAAGCAGATAACAGAAAGGGAAGTGCAAATCGTACTTAAAAGATGAATAAAGGTTCAACCTCACTCATATTGAGAGATGCAAATTAAAATTAAAATGAGATAAGTGTTTTTTCAATCTAGCAGGTTAGCAAACAGAAAAACTTGACAACTCAACTTGGAAAAGCTGTGGGGGGAAAGTCCTCTCACATAACTTTGATTGGTGTATAATTGGTACAACCTTGATAGAGGGACAATTGTATCAAAATTATATATGAATATACACGATGGTCCCTTACTCATACTTGCATAGTGGTACAAGGTTTGGAACCATAAAAGATGACCAAAAAATTAAAACCTAAGGTACGAGCAAATAAGTACCTTATTGTCATTAGGTAGAATACTATACAGCCCTAAAAACAATGTGTACTTATATGGAAAGATCTTCAAGATAAGGTTATTCATTGCATAATGCAAGAGTAGTCACCTGTGCAATGTGTTCTCTTTTGTATTAAAAAAGGAGATAAAAGATAAAATTATGTTTGCATTTACATAAAGAGACTGCAAAAATATATACAGAACTATCAAAAGTGACTAACTTTCTGGGTCAGTGGGAGTTTTGCTTGTTGTTTATAAATGTTTTTGTACCCTTTGGTTATTTAAATTGTTTGAAAGTACTTTTGGAATATAGTAAAACAAAATGTACATGTTAGTGTGTTTTTTTTTTTTTTTTCAAATGTTCAGTCTTCTATTGATTACAAAAGCAACCTATCCCATTTGTTCAACTATTTTTTTATAATAAATAAATTTATGTCACCCATTACCTGCCTGTGGCAACCACCAATCTGTTTTCTGTATCCATAAGTTGGTGTTTTTTTTTTTTTTGGATTGCACATATAAGAGAGATCAAGGGTATTTTTCTGTCTCTGTCTGACTTGTTTCATTCAGCATAATGTCTTTGGGTTCCACTCATGCTGCTGCCATTTGCAGCAGCAAGGTTTCATTCCTTTTCATGTCCAAATAAGATTCCATTATATATATCTATCTCACAGTTTCTTATTGATCCATCAATCAATGGACTTTTAGGTTGTTTCTATATCTTATATAAATAGTGCTTACATAACTAGTGTTGCAAGGAACATGGGCGTCCATGTACCTTTTTGAGTTAGTGTTTTCATTTTCTTCAGATGAATAGTCTAGATTAGAATCATGCCAGTAGTTCTATGTTTAATGTTTTGAGGAGCCTCCGTACTGTTTTCCATAGTGGCTGCACCACTTTACATTCCCACCCATAGTGCATGGGGGTTCCCTTTTCGCCACATCTTCACTAACACTTATTTCTTGTCTTTCTGGTAATTGTCACTCTGACAGATGTGAGGTGACTATCTCATTGTAGTTTTGATTTGTGATTCACTGATGACTACCGATGTTGAGCATCTTCATATATGTCTTCTTTGGAGAAATGTTGCCCATCTGTATGTCTTCTTGGAAAAATGCCTGTTTAGATCTTTTACTTATTTCTCAGTTGGATTGTTTTTTTTGTTTTGTTTTGGTTTTTGTTACCGAGTTCTATGAGTTCTTTATATGGTTTGGATACCTGTCCTTTGTCAGATATATGATTTGAAAATATTTTTTCCATTTCAGTTGGTTGCCATTTCATTTTGTTGATGGTTTCCTTTGCTGTGCAGAAGATTTGTTGTATGATATAGTCCCACTTATTTATTTTTGCTTTTGTTGATTTTGCTTTTGGTATGAGATTAAATAAATCATTACTATGACCTATACCAAGGAGTTTACCTTCTGTGTTTTCCTCTGGGAGTGTTTGTGGTTTCAGGTCTTACATTCAAGACTTTAATCCATTTTGAGTTAATTTTTATATATGGTATAAGATAGTGGTGGAGTTTCATTTCTTTACATGTGGCTGTCCAGTTTTTCCAATAGCATTTATTGAAGAGACTGTCCTTTCCCCATTGTATCTTCTTGGCTCCTCTGTCATAAATTAATTGACCATATATGTGTGGGCTCTCTATTCTTTTTATTTCCAGGCTCTCTATTCTCATCTATTGATCTGTATGTCTATTTTTATGCCAGTATCATATGGTTTTAATTTGTATAGTTTTGTATTATAGTTCGACTAAGGGAGAGAGATACATTCAGCTTTCTTCTTCTTTTTCAAAATTGCTTTGGCTATTCAGGTGTTTTATGGTTCTATATAAATTTTAGTATTATTTGTCTATTTCTTCAAAAAAAAATTGGAGTTTTGATAGGAATTGCATTGAATCTATAAATTTGCTTGCATATTTTAAATTGACATTTTAACAACAGTGATTCTTTCAATTCACAAGCATGGAATTTATTTGCGTCTTCTCCAATTGCGTCTTCTCCAATTTCTTTCATTAATGTCAAAAGTTTGTGTTCTTTTATTCTTAAAGTTTAGTTGTTTGGACCTTATCTGCTTTTGGCATCTATTCAAATGTATTGATACATATATAGACCCTTCACTTTGAGGAAGAAGTAGGAATTGGATTGGGGGATCGGTGGGCATCTATTGGCTGTCACTTCCCTTGGCTGGGGTTGAGTTTGTTGGAGAAGGGTTGGAGAAACACAGCGTTTTTTCTAAACCAGACAGCTCATGCTCCAACTGGAGATTCCAATTAGCTCTCCTATTAAAATTGTGTCTCCAGGTGATATTATATTATATTTTCTTGGTAGCTAATAAGTTTTTTCCAGCTTTACTCTCCATGGCGTATTTTAAGAAAATAATAGGTGATGTGTATTAATTTCCAAATACAGAATTGTAATGTAATATTGAATATGCTTTTCAAAGTGCACATACCTCTCCTCCTAACCACCCCAATTCTGAAATGACCTGTCTTCCATGTATGTATGGTCCACCCTCCCTCTGTATCCCTACCTCAGCCTGAGAAAAACTGAATCACAGGCAAAAATGAAAAGAATCCTGTCCCTAGTCAACTTTAGGAAACTCTGGGCCCACACATTACAAGTAGGGCATCTTCATTTCAAGAGTTTGTGTAGTGTCTTTGCTCTAGCATGGACACCAGGATCACTCTGGCAATTTGAGTGCCATCTGATGGCTTTGAGAGCACAAGCACCAAGCACCCTTGCAATGCACAAGGGTGTTGTGAACATGGCCACTATGTGTGTGGGGATGGTGGACTACCTCACTGGGGAGGATCACTCCCGAGGGGAGATCCTTCATGAGGCAGAGCTAGAGCACCAAGGGGGATGCTGGAAACCCTCTGTGTCACGGGTGGGACTAACTATTGCGAAAGCATATGAGACAACACTTGCATTCACATAGAATGAGGAGGGAGGTTGATTTCAGTGAGCAGGTGGCTCTGACTCTGCATAAATAGATAAGGGCAGGAAAAATGTAAATTAATGTAATCCTCCCCATTCTTCCTTTGTATATTTAAAATTGGTGACATCTGGGGAGACGTATGTGTGTACAAGAATGGAAAAAGGAGAGACAACATGAATGACCCATGCTAGAGAACTGGTTAAATACATTACATATCCTTGATATAATTTATGTAGCCTCAAGTGTATTCTGTTGGGATTCTTTTATTATGTAGAATATTCTTAACACATTTCTCTGTCATTTATGACTCTCTAGTTATAGCAATACCAGTAACAATGACAAAAGAATAAAGAGTCTGAATGAACTTAAGTAAAAAATGAAATTTATTGGTAAAATATGGAAAAGTCTATCTAATTCAAGGAAAACTTTAGGGAGAGCAGAAAGTGGGGATGTTGAGGGGATATCATGAGAAGAAACCAGTGAACTTCTTTTCAGTCTGTTACTGTCAAAAGAAATTACTTATGGGGGGTGGCAAGTCTAAAATCTGCTGTGGGCCAACAGACTGAACACCCAGGAAGGAACCAATGTTGCAGGTCAAGTCCCAAGGCCATTTGCTGGCAGAATTCCTCCTTGCTCAGGAGAGGTCAGTCTTTTGTTCTATTCAGCTCTTCAACCAGTTGGAGGATGAGACCCATAGATGTTATTCAAAGCAATCTGCTTTATTCAAAGTTTACCAATTTAAATGTTAATCACATCCAAAAACATGCTCATAGAAACAGGGGATAACCACACATCTGGACACTGTCACTCAGCCAGGTTAACACAGAAAATTAACAATCACAGGCAAATTACTTAAACCCTCTGCATCTTACTTCTCTCACCTGTAAAATTGTGATCATAACAGCACTAATCTCTCAAGGCTGGTCACACTATTAAATGAAATATTAAATATAGGACACTTGGAATAGGAGCTCAATAGCTCAATAAATATTTGGAGTCTTGATTAGCTCTTGTTATTCTGTAGCAAAGAATAACTTTTACAATCAGAAAATAAATGCAGTGTTGGGACTTTCTCCAGTGTTCATGGTTCTGAAAGTTTGGCTGGACAATTCAACTTGCAGTGAAACCTGGGAGCAAGCAATACACTATCACAAATATGCACATTTAACCGAGGCTTATAGGAGTCCTGAAAGTCATCTCTCTCACTGCCATATTTCATGATCTTCCCCTGGCATATGCTCCGAGTGGTCCAAGAGCCAACCATAGTCCTGACAACAGGAGGACTTAGGAATGGTGTCAGAAACACCACTGCTTCTGAACTGTCCCTAATTCAAATAATTTTGTATTCATGAGAATCTTCATCTTCTTTATGAACTATTGGCATTTTTGAAGGATGGCATTTGCCCAAGGCCACTGATCTGGTTACTTATTGCATAAAGGAATTTGTCCTCCTAACCATTATTAATAGAACAAACAAAGGCCATAGTTACATAGATCCTACAATCAAATAGGGGAAAATAAAGGTAAAGTATTCTAAAATGTTAGGCTATTTCTGAGTGAGTTTGCTTAATCAGCAGGGGCAGGGAGGCTGGGAGATGTCTGTAACATTGCTCGTACTTAGAGAGTCAAGGTGGGGGAGGAGTCAGGGGAGTTTCTGTGTCAGGCTCCATCTATGAAGTCAGCAGCTCCAGAATAGATTTCTCAACTGTGACTGGTTATTACCCTCTCTAAAGCTGTCCCAAAATTTATTTTTATTTTCTTTTACTTTTTAAAGATTTATTTATTTATTGTAGGGATGGAGGGGCAGAGGGCGAGGGTGAGAATCCCAAGCGGAGTCCATCCTGAGCTTGGAGCCCAACATGGGGCTTGATCCCCCACCCCCACCCCCCCAAGATCATGATCCCAACCAAAACCAAGAGTCAGATGCTAAACTGACTGAGCTGCCCAGGTGCCCTTCCCAATATTTATTTTTGAAATGAAGCCTCTGGGTTCAGGCTTTTCCATTCTTTCCTTTGTGAAAGGAGTAGTACATTGTACTTGCCTTTCTCCCCTTCCTCACCTCCATTTCTCTGCTGGAAGCCCTCCAGTCTGGTGTTCACAGTCCCGCACTGTCGAAATTACTCTTTTCAAGGTCGGATATCTCATTCAGCTTTTGAGCAGCATTTTCTTTACCACCATCTCCTATTTGAAATGTTTGTCCCCCATACTGTGATACTGCATTCTCCTTGTATGCCCTTTATCTCCCTAGACACTCTTTCTCCATTGTATTTTTTTTTGTCTCCACTTGATCCACCTGACCATGATGGGGAACTCTGGACTCAGCCTCTACCCTTTTCTGCCCTGCTGTATGCTTTCTTTCCAATCTCATCTAGTCTCATGGCTTTTGGATTCAAACTCCACACTGCTGAGTCTCAAATTTTCTCCCTGTCCCCTCCTTTTCCTTCAACTTGTACCCTATGGCTAAGCAACCATGGACTTCTCCACTGGATGTCCTAAGAAGCCTGGCATCTAAGCCGGCATGGGGCCAAGCACCAGTACAATGTCTCTTTGTCCCTCAAATCCATTTCCACATTGTAGTCACATCAACTTCCAGTATGTTAACCTCTCCTTCTTAAACATTTTTGTGCTGCCCCATTGCCATCAATAACAGGTTCTAAACTCTTCCCCATGATATCAGTGGCCTGGCCCCAAAGTCCTCTCTGAGTCCAGTTCCACCCATATCCATTTGGCACACTCCAGCCCACTGATGTTCCTTCTGATTCACAAATGCATTAAGGTCATTAAAAAGACAGTTCTATTTCCTCTACGATTCACAGCACTTTTGACACCAAATGTGCGGGTTTTCCACACCAAACAATCTGACACAAACTACCTGGAATGTGTGCAGACCTCACATTTCAAGGCTCAGGATCATAAGGTTGTCCCTAGGTCAGACACCAGTAGTGAGTCCAAATCTTCCGGATTTCTGACTGATGGGCTATTAATCAGAGGTTCCCACCATGCCCTCCTGCAGTTGGATAATTTGCTATAATGACCCAAAGAACTCAGGAAAAACACATTAGGATTCCTGGTTTGTTCTAAAGGCTACAACTCAGGAACAGCCAAATGGAAAAGATGTACAGGGCAAGGCATAGGGGAAGGGACACAGAGCTTCCATAGATTCTCTTGGTACAACATCTTCTCAGCACCATGATGGGCCCATCAACCTGCAAGCTCTCTGAACCTCTTTGCTTCGGGTTTTTATGGTGGTTACATGATACGGGCATAACGGGTTAGTTTGTTGGCCACTGGGGATGGAGCTCAACTTCCAGCCCCTCTCTCCTTCTTGGAGAAGGGATGATAGTGCAACCCTCTCATCACAGGATTGGTTCTTCTGGCAACCAGCCTCATCCTCAAAGAGTCATGTCTTTGACATAAACACAGGTATGGTCAAAAGGGACTCAATATGAATGATAACAGATGCCCTTCTGACCCCTACCTCTGAGGAAATTCTAAGGGTTTCAGAAGCTCTGTGCCAGGAACTGGAGACAAAGACCAGATAGATATTTATTCTTATATCACTATTTCACACTCTTTTTTCCTCTTCCTTTACAGAGTCTCTGGGACTTTGAATTTGTTTCTTCTTTTGGGAACTCTCCGCTCTGGCTTTTGCACACCTGCCTGGTCAGAAACACCACCCTAGGGTGACCCATCGGAGCAGTCCAAATACCTTCTGGGACTCTGCTCTTCTTTATTCATTCAAAACATTCATCAACACTGGAAATAAGTTGAGTATTTATGGTTCCTATAATCTCTTATTAATTATAGTATTTATGTTATATCAATTATATTAATTGTAGATTATTGTTATCTGCCACTCCCCCCACCAACGAAATATGAGGTCTACTAGGGCACAGACTATGTTAGATTCCTAGGGCTGCAGTAACCAAGCACCACAAACCGAGAAGCTTAATACAACAGAAATCCATTCTTTCATAGTTCTGGGGATTAGAAGTCTAAAATCAAGGTGTCAACAAGGCCACACTCCCTTTCAAGGCTCAGGGGAAGAATCCTTCCTTGCCCTTTCTGCTTCTGCTGGTGGCAGGTAATCCTTGGCTATGGCTTTCCCAGTCCAGTTTCTGCCTGTCTTCACATGGCCGTCTTCCCTCCGTTGGTTTCCAAATCTCTCTCTCTTTTTATAAGCACACCAGTCCCTGGATTTAGAACTCTCCCCAGTCCAGTATGACCTCATCTCAACTTGATTCCAGCTACAAAGATTCCAATTCCAAACAAGTTCCCATTCACAGGTTCCAAGGGTTATGACCTAAACATGTGTTTTTGGGGGACGTAATTCAACCCATACACTGCTCTGTGTTAAGCAGTATGTCAGGTGTCTAGACCGTAGTAATAGCTTAATAAATATTGTTGACTGACAGACTGATAGGTTGCCTGGAACATTGACTCCCAGTCAGTCCACCTATTTCAGTGCTTATGTGTAAGAAATACAGAGTGAGAAAATTCAGGATTTTAACTCTGTATAGTTGAGATGTTCTGAATGCTTTCATCTAAATCGTGGAATATGGCTTAAAACACTACCTATGGTTTCTGGTTGTTCTTATTCTTATTTTTGATCATGGACCTTTCTCTGTGGGTTATTACTTGTCCTGCTACTTCACATTTTTGCTGATCTTCAGGCCCCCAGATCTGATTCTGCCTGGATCTCAGTGACACATACCTAGGTTTCTGATGAAAGCAAACACCAAACTAAAGTAATGTTAATGAAGTCACTTCCTTTATCACCCCGATTCTTGCTTGTTTTCCTCATTTCTGCACCAAGAGCTCTTTTCCTCGACTATTTTACACAGGTGTCATTTCAAACTGTGAACTCTGCTTTCTTTGTTTTCTTCTTGTTCCCCCTCCCCCACACCCCGGCCTTCTCCGCATTACCTAGGCTCTAAGTGCAGCTTACTTTGCTGACTCAGACACACAGATCCCCTGCTACCTTACACCCTCTCGGGAATTCATAGTGCATGCACAGCTGTTAAATCTACCCATCAACCTGCATTGCATCATTTAAAAAGTATCTTATTAAATACTTGAAAAAAACAGATGAAACAACGTTACAGTGTTGACTGTACTTATATTCTAAAACTCCGGAAGATTGTGGTTGAGTTCAACTCTTTCTTTCACAAAACTTTTAAAAATCTCTGAGGAAGTTCTTATAGAAATCATGGTTTCTGCCATCCGGTTGCAGCTGCATAACATCCCATCTCTGAGCAGCACATTAATGCACCTGCTTTGACGGAGACCTAACTCTGTCCCATCCAGTTGGTTAGGTGATTTGATGGTGTTTAATTTAATCTGTCCATGACTCTGATGTTGCACTATTATCCCCATCTGACAGAATATGAAAGGAAAATTTGAAAGATTAAGCAATTTTAAGAAATATCACACAGCTAGGAAGCCATATAGCCAGGATTTGGACCAAGCTCTGTCAGTCCCCGAAGTCCATTTATTTCCACCTGCCATGCCCTCTTTGTTCAGAAGTAAGTTTTAAGGAAGCACAGTATTTACATTGACTCTAAATAATGTGTATATAATGTGTCCAGTGAGTATTTCATAGAGGGGTATAATTGTATTCACTCTGATATGAAGAGATGCTGAACATTCTGAAATCACCAGATCATCTTTGCATTCCTCTGTTCACTAGTTCATTGATGTTGTCTGCCACGAGGGGTTCAAACCCATCGTTTTGCCCGTCTTATCTTCTGTATGTGAATTTACAGGCTGAGCCAATTTGCAATCTCCACTGCTCCCAAGGTCACCTCACACACTGTCCCTTTGCTACCCCACTGCCTCTTACCAAATACTTCTGCCCCAAGACCTACCAAATTCCTCTTTCCACGTCACTGACAAGAATTCGAATTTCAAAGTTCTGCTTTTTTTTTTTTTAAGATTTTATTTATTTATTTTACAGAGAGAGAGAGAGATCACAAGTAGGCAGAGAGGCAGGCAGAGAGAGAGGGGGAAGCAGGGTCCTCGCTGAGCAAAGAGCCCGATGCGGGGCTCGATCCCAGGACCCTGAGATCATGACCTGAGCTGAAGGCAGAGGCTTTAACCCACTGAGCCACCCAGACACCCCTCAAAGTTCTGCTTTTTAAATTGCCTGAGACACCATGGATACCTTCTCTCAACTCTCTGAAATCCCACCATATTTTCTGGGTGATCTTCCTATCTGGACTTGAAAAGTGGTCTTTCATCCTATTATTAATTTTTTTTTAATATAGGAGCATGTGACTGTTAATTATACTGGGAGTATCATTAATTTATTGGTATCTCAGGGGCCTAACCCTTAAAGGAGGCTAAATAAGAATTTAGGACCTTGGACAGTGGCAAGCCCATGATGGCTTATTTCTTTTCTTTCTTTTTATTTTTTTTCCTCTCAGCCTGGACAGACTATGACGTCTTTGTGTCTTCAGTGTCCCAGCATGCTGCCTAGAAAATAGCAAGCGGTCAATAATATTCATTGAATTTAACTCAATTAAGGATATTTTTGTGGAAAAGGTGAATTTTCAGAGCTGTTTGAATAATACAAAAGATTTGATAGGCTTTTAGAAAAAGAATGACATTCTGAGCACATTCCTCTGTTCTAGTGTGTTTTAAAAAGGGATAAAAAGGGCGGGTGAGGGTGGGGGAACAAGGTAGAAATAAATGCCTGGATACAAAACCAAATAACATAAATTTTAAATTGCCTTTTTGAGAATTATAGAAACTCCTTTTTCCTACAATAATCCAGTCACATCATTTCAATTTGCCTTTAAAACAGTCTTGCTGGATGCCTAAATTTATGTTTTCATCTTAAGGAACTTCAAATGGAAATATTGCATCCTATGAGCTAAGAGATGAAATTCAAGAATACATCTCTAAGAGAATGTATTATTTTATTCACATAAGTAGAAATCACAGTTCTTCAGATAGCATCTATGCTATGACATAAGAAGGCAGAAAAGATCAAACTTGAGGTTTCTGGTTTTATACTTATTTTTTTAAAACAGACTTATAATTGCTCTGCTAGGTTATGTAGTGAAAGAGAAAAGCAATTATTTTCAAAGGGCATTTGTTTTTCATAGAAGTCACCAGGAAATGAATACCAGTACAGGCATAATTTTATTGGGATTGAAAATATAGTCAGAATATAGCTGTTCAAATGCATTTTAAGGAAATTTGAATAGGAATGGCTAGCAAAACAAGATCAGGCAAAAACATTAAACACTACTTGGAAAGTTTAGAAGCATATTCATACGCACTGTAAGTTACATCAGAATCACAGGATGTCAGAATTGAAAAGGGCCCCAGAAAAAAGGATCTGGAAAGAATTTGCCAGAGTCAAAACCAGCCCCAGCTCTGCTGAAAAGAACCAAAAGGAAAGGAGCTCAGAATATTTGTACTTGAGTTCGAAACCACATCTAAGTTTTTGTAATGCTTGATAATGAATGCAGAGAGATAATAATTTCCATGTTTTATGGTTTTCTCCCCTCTCCTTTGCAAAATAAACAGATTAAGTGAAACTACATGTAGAACAGTGTGAACTTCTTGAAGTCAGAGCCTGCAAATTATCTCCTTCTACATATTTACTCCCTGACATAAGGTCCAAGGCATATCAAAGGTAGTTGGATCTAGTAATCACTGACTGCCTACCATGCTAATCACCTTAACGGTCTGGTACATATACTAGCTAACTATTACCAGTATAGGTTTGATTAGGTCCCCCAAAAAGATTTGTGTAAGTTCTAACCTCAGAATCTCAGAACAGAGCTTATTTGAAAATAAATCTGGTGAAACAAAAAACAAAAACAAAATAAAACAACAACAACAACAAAACCCAAAAACAAAAACAAAAACAAAAAAAAAAGAAAAAAAAAGACAATAGAGCTGGTGCAGCTATAATTAGTTCAGATGAAGTCCCATTGGTTTAAGTAGGCCCTTAATTCTGTATGACTAGCGTCCTTGTAAGAGGACAGCCATGGAAGGAAGACGACCTTGAGAAAATACACAGACCAGAGAGATCTGTCTACAAGCCAAGGGATGACTTGGGCCACTGGAGCTGGAAAAGACAAAGAAGGGTCTTTTTCTACAGGCTTCAGAGGAACATAGCCCTACTGATGTCTTGATTTCAGATTTCCAGCTTCCAGGGCTATGAGAGCACAAATCTCTGTTGTTTTAAGCCACCTGGCTCAGGGTAATTCATTCAGCTGTCCTAGGAAACTGATACACAGACTTGATCCTCACTACATCCTATGTGGCTCAGGGGGCTCTCATTTGATCAGACGACTGATAAGGAAACTGAGTCCCATGCTCTGAGTCACACTGGCAGAGCCCCATTGGTAGGCCAGAGGCAGTCTCGCCCCAGAACCCATGAGTGCTACAAAATGTTTGCTGGTTAAGTGAAGTAATGCCTGGATGGGTAGTATCGCTCCACAGTGCATGGGCACAGGCAAAATCATTTCTTCTCAATATATTCTGCGGAATCATGTTAGTGTGTGTGCTGTCGAAGTGAACACATGTTAAATCATATTTTAAATAAAACAATAAAACCTCTTGGGGTTTTATGACCACTGTGCCCTGCCCCTCACTCCCTACCAATTAATTGCTAATCAGATGATTAGCTCTCATTCAATTCTAAGAGGGTGTCTTATAGCTAACTACTTTTTTCAAATCTTCATGTGTAGAATCCTAGAAAATGGTCATTTCAGAGATGTGAGGACTTCTTACCTCTAAATAAGTCTATTTCTTTTTTTCTTTAAAAAAAAAAACAACTTGTGATCAAGTGGCTGTTTCCTTTTTTAAAATAATAGATATGCTGACATATCTGTGTCAGCAGACCTCTCTGTCTTTGGTCAAAGTGCGTTCATGAGCACCCCGGTTTGGGAAACCATGTCAGTCCCTTTGCCAGGAACTCTTACCTCCTGCCCCACACTCTAAATAAGAAATTTGCCAGTGTTTTTGAAATTATAAGATTCTTTCTGTCTCCCTCCAGGCCCAGGGAGATGGTCTGCATGGCAAGAGACACAGTGTCCGAGTGGCGACCTTCAGGTTAGGGCAGGAGGGAAGGAAGCAGCGATGAAATGACTCCTACCGGTAAAGCGAGTCACTGCCATTACCCAGTTAAGTGGTGAGACGTTCTGATGAGCAGCCGAGTGTTCCAGGAGCAGCTGGGAGCATGACCAGGACAACTTCTGGTGTTCTTTTAAAACATCGGATGACTAGTGATTGCGGTAGCACTTCGTCCCTATCGTTTGCATTTAAACGTTTTAAGACCTAACTCCTGTTGAGGCTGTAGGAGTCTTAAGCCTTCAAATGAGTAATTTTTCCCAGTGCAGAGGAAAGGCCTCTTACAGAAAGGTTGGAAAAGAAAAGTAAGCTCCATTTTATAAAGGTCAATCTACTTAAAGCGACTTCAGGTGCACATGCGTCCTGGACTCCCCTCTCAGGCGGCATCGCAGGTAGGATGTCCGCAGGGCAGAGCGAGGGAAGTCCACAGGCTCCTGAGTTTCATTCATGGGGAAGCTCGCTGGCTTCTTCCCCGGGGGCGTGAGGACGGCTGACCACGGCTGATGTGTAAACGCAGAGAGTGGGGTCGGCAGGTGGGGTTGGTAGGGAACATATCAGCCGAAGCAGAGACCAACACCGTTCCGCAGATATTACATGATGGTGCTGTTAGTCCATGCGGGGTGGTAGCATCATTTGAAAATTTTGCTGGCTGGCTGGGGACCTCTGACTACCGTAGTGACTTCACCGGAGCTTATTTTTCTCATCCTATAAAAAGAGGAAGGGGTACTTTTGGATCCCTGACCTCTTCCATGCTGTGAAACTGTCCCAAAATTGAATGCAGTGCAGCAGAGAGGAAGATGCCAGTCACTGGAGCCAACAGAGCTGCCATCATATTTCAACTGGGTACTTAACTCAATGACATCAGACAAGTTACTGAAACTCTGATCTCTAGTGTCCTCATTTGTAAAATAAAGATACATATATTGACTTGAGGATCTGTTATGAGAGTTAACAGAAGTAATGAACATTAAGCCATCAACTACCTGTTGATAACGAACTTCTACTACATTCTCATCATCTGTCTAGTCATTCCCTCTAGACCCAGAGAAATGATCCACGTTGCAGAAGAACTAGTTTCTGAATTATGGAAGAAATTTTTGGATTATTTTTCCATCATTTTAAAGATTTTATTTATTTATTGGAGAGGGAGGGAGAGTGAGCACAAGAGGGGGGATCAACAAGAAGAGGGAGAAGCAGGCCCCCCGCTGGGAAGAACAGAAGGGGGCTGCATGTGGGGCTCCGTCCTGGAATCCTGGAATCATGACAGGTGCCGAAAGCAAATGCTTTCACTGACTGAGTCACCCAGGCACCCCAAATCTTAGATTTTTTTCAAAGTGCCATTTTGACTAACTTCTACTCTAATGCCGGCTGACTCTTAGTTTCCAAAAAGAAGCTGCTGTTGAAAGAACGCACGAGTAAGGGAAGGAAGGAAGAAATGAATGCTAGCTTGCTCTGCACGGTGCCCGTCAGGCACCCGGCTCTGTCTGCGGCCGGTCACTCACAAAAACCTTCCCAGTAGCCACCATGCTCTATCTAGAAACAGGAATAGAAAGTAATTATTCAATAAAGTATCTTTTAAAAATTAAGTGGTTCTTTCAACAAGCAACAGTTTACATTCAGATCTTCTACTAACACACTCCATCTAATGGATTCCTCATATGAAGCCTATAGTATAGAAATCATTATCCCGTTATACAGCTGAGCCAAGTGAGACTTAGGGTAATTAACAAATTTTTTATGACGTCATTCAGGTAGGAACTAGCAAAAGCAGGATTTAAATCTTGAGATGCCTGACTCCAGAGCTACTAATATTGATTGCTACATTATGTTGCCTAACCTGAAGCTGCTCAACGTGTAACACTTAACTCTATATAAAAAGAAAAACAATCTAAGCACAATGACAGTTCAGAGGAGAGATGGTCCTAACAGGACTAGGTAATCGCTTTACATGCATGTTGATCTTTGGGCTTGCCTTGAGGGATGGGTAGATTTTTGAGAGGGGACAAAGGAAAAAGGAGAAGTTTTTAGTCAAATTAAGTGTAAGAAATCGGATGAATAATGTTTTATGTTTATGTAATACCCAGTAATTGGCTTTCGTTGGAGCACAGTGTATGAAACGGGGGTAGCTGTTAAGAGGTTGCAGAAAGAAATTATGGAGCCTTTAATTCCAGTTCAAGGAGTTTCAGTTTCATTGGAAATACAGAGAAGGGCCACTTGGTATTTGATGCGGTGAATGATGGGCTCAAAGCTTGTCCAAAAGGAAGGATCTATCTAGGGTGAGAAGGAGAGATGGGGAGAGGAGACATTGGCAGTGAGGAAGCAAGCTAAGGACAGTTGCTATAATTCTAATGAAGGAAAAGAGAAAAACAAAAACAAAACCAAATTTTGTTAAACCACCAACAGGGAAAGATTCTGCACTAGACGTTTTACTCACATCACAGTTTTAGTTCTAATAATACTCTAATGAGGACATATTGACTCAGTGTCACAGGTGAGAGGATTGAATCTTGGGAACGGAATGGCCAGATGGTCAAGAACAAAGACGGTGTTAGAATCTCGGGCTCTCTGACTCCAGAGACTGCTGGTGTTGCTGGAAAGGACTGGGCTACAGGGGGGCACTTGGAACCTCTGGCCCCAATGGCTGAGGACTGCAAGGTTGTCCGTGCCTCTCTCTACACTTTGGAGTCATTTCCACCCATAAAGATCCACTTTCGCAGATACCTGGTAATCATGGCTACTGGCAACACCCAAATTTTGCGTCTTACTCTGTCAGCTACTAGATACTTACCAGATAACATGTCCCCAAAAATCCTTTGGGGGAAAAATAATTCCCTAACTTAGGTTCAGTATTCATCTCTAAACCAATGAACTCTAGGCAAAAGAGCAGTGTCTGATAGGAGCAGAACAGTTGGGTCAGGCCCACCTCTGTTATTGGAGGGCATGGTCACACCTAATTAACATGGAATCTCCCTCAATAAATATCTGGATGGAAAGAAAACCCATTTCTACTTAAAAAAAAAAAAAAGATAACAGATCATCCCACTGGTAACCACTATATGCACTCTTTCTTTTTTTTTTTAAATTCTTATTTTTTCATTTTTTAAATTAATGTATTATTACATTAATTACATTACATCACAGACCTGTACCCCTGGGGCAAATGATACATTATATGTTAATTTTTTTAAAAAGAGTGACTCATCAGTCTTACATAATTCACAGCACTCACCATAGCACATAGCCTTCCCAATGTCCATCACCCAACCACCCCATCCCTCCGTCCCCCCCCTCCCCTCCAGCAACCCTCAGTTTGTTTCCTGAGATTAAGAGTCTCTTATGGTTTGTCTCCCTTTCTGGTTTCATCTTATTTCATTTTTCCCTCCCTTCCCCCATGATCCTCTGTCTTGTTTCTCAAATTCCTCATATTGGTGAGATCATATGATAATTGTCTTTCTCTGATTGATTTATTTCGCTTAGCATAAGCATTCTTTCTGTTAAGAAATCATTTAGGACTGAAATTCCATGGACTGAATCACAAGAATACCATTTGAACCGAAATGAAGGAGGCAGATTCCGTGGTCAGTAAGCAGTCTGTATCACAGACCTCACCATAAACATCACATAAGGGTCTGTCTTATAAAAGGCCTTGTCCAGATAAGCTCTGCTGATATTAACATGGGGATCTTCCTGTTTTTATCTTTATGTCACAATATTAAAACTGGTGAACTTTTTTAATATGATGATGGTCAACTATCCATGTTATCACTTCATCAGAAAATGATGGCTACATTGCATCTTCTCTATCAGAGATGAGGATTTTTCCAGGTGCTTTGACAGAAAGCAATAAAATTTTCTCTTTTGTTCCTAGATATAGTAGTCCTCCTTATCTGTGGGGGATATGTTCCAAGACCCCCAGTGGACTCCTGAAACTGCAGGTAGTAATATATATACATATATGTTTTTCCTATAATAAATTTTTCCTATAATAAATACCTTTGATCAAGTTTAACTCATAAACTAAGCATAGTAAGAAATTAACAAAACTAAGAAAATAGAACAATTATAACAATATTCTATAAAAGTTATGTGAATGTGGTCTGCCTCTCTCTTGAAATATCTTACTGTATTGTACTCACCCTTCTTCATATGATGATGTGAGATGATAAAATGCCTATGTGATGAGATAAAGTTAGGAGAATGATAGAGCAGCGTGACGTAGTGTGAAGCTACTACTGACCTTCTCATGATAAATCAGGAGACTCTGCTGCCCAACCACAGCTGACTCCTTGTAACTGAGACAATGGAAAACAAAACCACAGAGAAGGAGGAGCTACTGGATATGTTATTCTTTGATGCTAGGTTTATAAGGGATGATACAATCAAAATACCGAAACCCATTCATCAGGATAAAATGTATTACCCCAAAACCTAAGAATACATTCAAGATCCATTTTGTGGAGAAGTTGAAACCTTTATTTCCCAGAGTACTTAAAGATGTCTCCATCCTGTCTAGTGTATTCTTTAATAATTATCTAATACATCTACTGAGCTTCACAATGTTGTATTTTCACATACATCATCCTTTCTGAGATTTACAGCAACTTTTTGAGGTAGACAGAGCGGACATTACTGTTCTCATCTTGGAGATGATGTAGTTGAAGAAAAAATGGACTCTTTTTCCAACTTTCAGAGGGTATTAAGTTTGATGCTTGCAAGAGTCTCTCTTTCCACTCTTACGAAGGAAAGGAATGTATTAAGAACCTTTAATAATTCTGGAGTCTCTGAGGTGGTTAAGACTCAGTCTTGATGGCTAGGTAGCCAAAACATTGCCAAGACAATTCCAGTGATGACGACGGCATGGTTGTTACTTCAGGACACAAATAGTATCTCTCATGCCTGAATGATGGCAGGCATGGTGGGTCCCCAGCCGGCCTGATAAAAACTTGCTGCTTTGGGATGCTGAATGTCTTCAACATCACCTACACTAGGATAAATTCTGAGCTTGCAGTGGACTGAATGTTCATGTGATCCCCAAATTCATATGCTGACAACCTAACCCCCATGGTGATGGTATTAGGAGGTAGGGTCTTTGGGAGGTGATTAGGTTAAGAGAGTGGAACCTCCATGAATGGGAATGGTGTCCTATGGAAGAGACCCCAGAGAGATCCCTCACGTTCTAGCCATGTGAAGACAGTGAAAAGATGGCATCTGTGAACCAGGATGTGGGCTCTCACCTGACCCTAATTGTTAGCACCATGATCGTGAACTTCCCAGCCTCAAAATGGTGAGAAATAAATTTCTTCTGCTTATAAGCTACCTACTTCATGGCCTTCTGTTATAACAACCTGAACAGATGAAGCCAGTCCCTCACCTGCATCTGCAAACCAGACCTCCTCTGAATCAGAGTCCATATGTGTGTTTGAGTAAGAGAAGCTAGGTCACTCTGCTCCTAGGGTGACCAACTGTCCCAGTCTGCTAGGGACCATACTGATTTCAGGACAGAAGTCTCACGTTCCAGGAAGCTCCTTAGCTCAGGGCAAGCTGTGGTAGTTGGTTGCTTTACTGTACTTTAGCTGCAGGGAGGCTGAGAAAGCAAGTTCCACTCTCACTAAGGCAAATAATTCCTTAAAACATGACGGAAGTACTTAAACTTATCAAGCCACCAAGAAACAATAAAAAATGCCACTACCCAGTGATGATGAATTCCTAATTCTAAATGACTAATAGGAGCTTAACATATTAGAAAAGAATCGTTATATATTTAGTGGGTGTCTATTTTGTTAGCTCTGGTCAATATAGATTTTATCCACCTGATCTCCTTGATCGGTCCATGAAAGGTCATGAGTCTCAAGCCAGGGTGATCGGTCCATCTATGTTCTCCAGCATCAGACTGGGTATATGGGTCTGGGACTGGGTCTCTCGCCTTGCCTCCGACAAGGAGGAAAGCAGAAACTTCTTAATGGGAACTGAGTGAACTCCTTCTAGGGAGAGGAATGGAGTCAAGGGCAGAAAGAAAGTGAATGTTTGAGAGAACAAGAGAGCAGGAGAGGGAGTGAGAACCAACAGTGTCCTGTGAGTTCCTGAGAGCACTTTACTTCCTGCCGTATCACACAGAGATCTCTAAGAACATCTCCTCCTGTTTAAGCCAGTGTGGCTTAGCCTTAGGATTTTTGTCCTTCTAAGACTTCATGCTTGTTGGGGGCACCTGGGTGGCTCAGTGGGTTAAAGCCTCTGCCTTTGTCTAGGGTCGTGATCCCAGGGTCCTGGAATCGAGCCCCACATCAGGCTCCCTGCTCGGCGGGGTGCCTGCTTCCTCCTCTCTCTCTGCCTGCCTCTCTGCCTACTTGTGATCTCTGTCTGTCAAATAAATAAATAAATAAAATCTTTAAAAAAAAAAAAAAAAAGACCTCATGCTTGTTAATGGGGAAGGCTAGTTGCAGACACATGTTGCCTAAATGTGTAGCTCTGGGAAAATAATTAGAATGACTAGAATTTTCAGTTGTCTAAGAGGCAGGTTCACACACACAAAATTATCACCTGCTTTAAAACATGCATGTGTGTTGGTTTATTACTCCTAGATTTAATTTATTCCTAATTAAGTCGTCTTAATCACCAGCCTGTTATATGTTCTATTTTCTAAACACTATATTAGTTCATTTCTCTGTATCTCATAAAATTTTAGGTCCTAGTCATAATTCCTGGCATCTTGTCTGCCAGCATATGTTACATTAGTATTTTCTGAACAGGGATAACTTCTATGATTAAGGTCTGTTTTTACTTTGGGTCCAAAATGCCAATGATCTAATTAATGTCTCTTTAAATCTCTGCAAATCTCTAAGCCTCTGTCTTTGGGACCTCTGTTTTTTGGACTTGCATTTAAGATAAAAGGAGATGCTTTTCCTGAGCTTATATAACTGCTTAGATTTTAAACACTGGAAAGTGAAAACAAGAAAATAGAGTAAATTTAGTTAACAAACACTTGTAACATCTCTATTGCTTAATTATTTTAAAAGTGTTAGAGGTAAGATTTCCATGTACAATCTGCAAGGTACATAAGGTCCCCAAAGACAGTCCCGCATAGATTTGGTGAGGATTAAACAATCCTGTTCAAGGGTCTAGTTCAGGGCAAGAGGCTTACCATCACTGTTAAACAACCACAAATGCCCAGGAGCACCTGAGTGGCTCAGTCGGTGAAGCGTCTGCTTTCAGCTCAGGTCATGATCCCAGGGTCCTGGGATCGAGCCCCGCATCAGGCTTCCTGCTCTGCAGAAGCCTGCTTCTCCCTCTGCCTGCTGCTCCCCCTGCTTGTACTCTCTCAGTCAAATAAAGAAATAAAATCTTTTAAAAATAAACTGTAAATGCCCCAAACCCCAAATGAGCAACAGTGAGCCAAAGGTGCTCCTGGTCAGTCAATCCAGCACTGAGGCAAATCCCTTTCTTAACCTCCGTCTCAAGCCCCCTAATGTTGGCTACTCTTGATTCAAGCCACTAATTATCAGACAAAAAGAGGAGAAGATACATGATAAGGAACTCAAGACCTGGTTGCTTTGCCTGGAAAGCAAAGGAGCCCCCTTCTCAGCTTGTGCACTATTCCTATGACTTGTAGAGAAAGTTTAAGGTCAATATGTAGCTGTCTAGATTGCAAAACATGTATAATATATTAAAACCCCAGGATTAGCAGCACACTTTTACTTTTTAGGAGGCTTATATGTGAATACAAACTTGCCAAATAGTATATGTATATTATGTCAATGCTCTACCAACAATTCTTTTTATTTTGTAAAAATAGATATGATTCCCTACTATGCAGTCATCAAAAGAAATGAAATCTTGCCATTTGAGACAACGTGGTTGGAACTAGAGGGTATTATGCTTAGCGAAATAAGTCAATCGGAGAAAGACAATTATCATATGATCTCCCTGATAAGAGGAAGTGGAGATGCAACATGAGGGGTTTGGGGAGTAGGAAAAGAATAAATGAAACAAGATGGGATCGGGAGGGAGACAAACCATAAGAGACTCTTAATCTCACAAAACAAACTGAGGGTTGCTGGGGGTCGGGGGGTCGGGGAGAGGGTGATGGGGTTATGGACATTGGGGAAGGTATGTGCTATGGTGAGTGCTGTGAAGTGTGTAAACCTGGCGATTCACAGACCTGTAGCCCTGGGGCTAATAATACATTACATGTTTATAAAAAATAAAAAAATTATTAAAAAATAGATATGATTCTTTCGAGCAGTTTTAGGCTTGCAAAATTGAGTGGAAGATATAGAGATCTCCCATATGTCCTGTCCCCCCACATATGCATAGCCTGTTCCAATATCACCACTGTCCACCAGTGTGGTCCATTTGTTACATTTGATGCAGCTGCACTGATGTGTTATCATCATTCGGAGTCTATCGTTTACATTAGTGTTCATGCTTGCTGTTTTGGGTTCTACCGGTTTGGATAAATGTGTACAGGACATGTATCTGCCATTATAGCGTCATACAGAGTAATTTCACTGCCCTAAAAATCCTCTGGGCTCCATCCGTGCATCCCTCCCTCCTTCTCAAGTCCTGGCAACCACTGATCTTTTTACTATTTCCATAGTTTTACCCTTTCCAGAATGTCATATAGTTGGGCTCGTACAGTATGTAGTGTTTTAGAACTGGTTTCTTTCACTTAGTGATAAGCACTTAAGTGTGCTTCCTGGCTTGAGAAGTCATTTCTTCTTAGTGCTAAATAACATTCTGTTGCCTGGAAGTAACCCAGCTTTTCCATTTACCTACGGAGAACATCTTGGTAGCTTCCAAGTTCTGACAACTATGAATAAAGCTGCTGTAAACATCTCTGGGCAGGTTCTGTGTAGGCATAAGTACCAGCTCCTTTGGGTAAATACAAAGGTAAGAATACATTTAACTTTGTAAGAAACCACCAGACTGTCTTCCAAAGTGGCTGCACCATTTTGCATTTCCACTAGCAATGAACGATTTGTATATTTTTTTATATTTAAAATTTGTGTATCCCTCTGGGTCTTTTTTAAGTCTCAAAACTCAATATCTCATCCTGTTTCTATCCAATATCAACTGAAAATCAAGCCTATTTACATTTCATTTCTTCTTATCACTGCCAACTGCTTTAAAGAAGAATCTGCATATGCTTTCTCCCTTCCTGCTTATTACCCTGACAAGCGCACCATTAACTGGAAATTTCCTTCTCCCTCAAAGAGAAATATACAAGGCAGTGATATTGAAGGTATCAATTATAATGGATTATTAGTTCTCACGTTTTTAAATTTCCTTTCTCCATTGGACATCAGTGAGCATCATCTTGTGGAAAATTCCACCCCCCCCGCCTTTTTTTCGCTTTGAGGACATGGTTTTCTGGATTCTCCTTTTATAACTGTTTACCTCCACCCTTCTTCCAACCTGTAAAATATAATTCCCTGGTAATAATTTCTTCTCTGTTTTCTTTCTTTTCAACATCGTTTATCCTAGTTACCATATGTTTCAGGATTGCAAATCTGTGAACTAATTCTAAAATATTGACTTCCAGGCCAGGCCATCCACTAAATTCCAGCTTTACTTCCCCCAATTAAATACTCAGAGGATCCCCAGCTATAAGGCTTGGCGTTCAAAAGCGGATTGACATTTCCCTCCCCCAAATCACTCCCTCTATGTGTCTTCACAGCACTGCCATCTCCACCTACCCTATACCTCAAGGCACTTGGACACGAAACTTCAATACTTTAAAAAAAATTTTTTTCCTTTGATCCCACACCGAATCATTTGCCAAGTGAACTCAGATATGCTGCCAGATACTTTATTTTTTGCTCTCCTCCCTTTTAATAGCTTCTTGTTTTTTATTTCTTGCCTGGATTTCTGCAGGTACCCTCTGGCTCAGTGACTTTCAGGGGTGAGTTTTGGCAGAATGGGGGGTGAGGGACAGCGCGTGTCCTGCTCGGATATCCTGTCAAGATATTGTTGGCTGTGGCAGGGGGATGTTTGCGGCGTGGAGTCAAGGTGCTTTATGAGACTTGGACGTGAAAAGGCCTCCTGTGGTGTTCTCCTTCATCTGTGTCTAGGAGTTCCTAAACCCTAAGGGGACAGGCAGTGATCCACATGGAGGAAGAACAATTTAGATCTTTTATTTTCTATGGATACTTATTCCGTGTTCAAAAACAAAATAGAAAAAGAAGATAGGCATTATTAGGACCTAATGTGTGTCTCTACATTGGCCCTTTCCCTTGCTCTATGGGGGAGCTCCCCTGCTAGCAGGTGAGGGCAGGAAGTGGGAGCTTCTTGGCAGGGGTGCACAGGGTGCCCTCACTTACTCTTTTTTTTTTTTGGCTGCATAACGCCCTGTGTCTCAGTTAGGTCTGTGCTGATAATGGAGCTGCAGATTATTTCATCTGGTGCTAAATGAACAAACCCTCACAAAATAAAATGCTTAAAAATACCAGGAAAATTACAATAAAATGTAAGTAATTAAGCACAAGCAAACCAAAAAACCCGTGGCAGAAACAATGCTTCTCCTACTCTTAATACAAGCTTTTTGTCATTCACGATGCAATACAACATAATGATAGTATAACCCATAGCCAAGAAATGGGCCTCAAACTCTCTAAGTTAACAAAAAGACTATTTAATATTTGGCTAATTTCCTCTTTAGTTAGGGATAAAGCTCTCCTAAGTGTATATTGTGCCTTCGGGTCTTAGCTAAAGATAACATGGAGCTGTCATGATCAGGAAGGAACAAAAAGAACAAAGCCCAAATAACACGTTTAATTATATATATGTGTGTGTGTGTGTGTGTGTGTGTGTCTACTGTACTGAAAACAAGAGGATTTATTATACCATCAAAATATTATAAATACATATTTGGAATACTGTTTATTTCACCTTTTTAATTTCTATATTTGAAAAAATAATATAGTACATATTACATAAATTTATTAAAGGTAGACTTCAAACTTTCTACCAAAAGTACGCATGAAGAAAATGTCTGGAGACAAATGTCCTTCACCAACTAAGACAGTAAAACTTGCCCCAAGTAAGCAAATGTATCACTCAGATTAGTGCACATGATTAAAATTTATATTATGATACATTTCAAATGGTGTCATTTTTTTCCTTAAACAATATCTTTTGCTTGCCATTTGGTCAAAAAAATTATTTTAAAAATTCTAATGATGAAAATATAGAAAGAGAAATTAAAGAATCGATTCCATTTACTACAGCACCAAGAACCATAAGATAACTGGGAATAAACCTAACCAAAGAGTTAGTAAAGGATCTGTACTTGAGGAGCTACAGAACACTCATGAAAGTTCTAATAAAACAAAAACAGGAAAATATTCTCCTTCTCAAACTGGGACCTGGGGTTAAAAAAAACTTTGAGAAACATTTAAGGAACAGTATTCTCAATGAGTTTTCTGTCTGTAGTCTTCCTCCTCTGTTTAGTTTTCTGTGTATTTGTGTGTGATTGTGTTTTGTGAAATTTCAAATATATATAAATAACCAAGGGTTCTAGTATCATGGAAAATGCAACATAAAAAAAAAATCAAAGAAGTTAAGTAGAAATGCTGAATTCCAAATTTGAATTGAAAATTTTTCTTTTTCTTTTTTTCAGATGTAATGTTCAATAATTTATCAGTTGCATATAACATCCAGTGCTCACTACTTCACATGCCCTCCTTACTATAAATTCATAATATTATTTTCTCTTTAAAAAAATGTTTGTATTTTCTAACTTGACCCACTAAAAAGGCCTAGAAACAGCAACAAGTCCATGAACAGACAATTCTCCAAAGAAGACATCCAGATGGCCAACGGACAGATGAAAAGATGCTCAATGTAACTCATCACCAGGGAAATGTAAATCAAAATGAAAATGAGATATCACCTCCTACCTGTCAGAATGGCTAAAATCAAAACCTCAAGAAACAACAAGTGTTGGTGAGCATGTGGAGAAAAGGAAACCTTCGTGCACTGTTGGTGGGAATGCAAACTCTCCAAATTCTCAGAAGTTACTGATTTTAGGTATTGCAAAAGAAAAGGACCAGATGAGCCTAGAACATCTTGTTGTGCCAAAAAGTAAGAAAGTTATCAAAGACAAAATCGAAAGGATTCCACCGCCATTAGATGAAAACACAACAACAGTGTGACTATCACATATTCAAGTGGATGGGTGACATGTCAAAATAATCTCTTTGGTGACCTATGGAGGATCATAGAAAATCAATTTATTATTTTGAAAACTGCAAATAAATGGAAGTAATCAAGAAAAAATTTGATCTTACTATAGGTACTGTATCTTAGAGTAATGAAAAAACATTGATGGAAAAGTTCTTCTTTTAAAAGAAAGGCCAGCTATTAGAATATTAATGAAAAATTGGAATCAAGAAATGATCAACAAGCTAAAAATCCAGGCAGATTTTTATAATGCATGAATCAACTCCTGACAACTCCTAAATCAACTGATTAATCTCAATAAAAGACACTCTGCCACTCTTGATGGGGTTCAATGGGAAGTATACACCTCTACCTATGGAATGTTCTTTTTGAAACAAACAAGCTAACCTTAAACATCAATCAAATGCAATCAGCAAAATTCAGAATGCGAGAAACTCTGAAGAACAAATATCCCACTTTCTGCAACAAACAAATTTTCAGGAAGAAAAGAGCAGAAACCATAGATTAAAAACTTGAGAGACCTATCAACCAAATGCCTTCTAGCACGATCAAGCCAACTAAGCAAAAACAGAACCAAACAAAATTGTGGGATAGTTGGGGAATTTCTTTTTTTTTTTTTTTTAAGATTTTATTTATTTATTGACAGAGAGAGAGAGAGATCACAAGTAGGCAGAGAGACAGGCAGAGAGAGAGGGGAAGCAGGCTCCCTGCTGAGCAGAGAGCCCGATGCGGGACTTGATCCCAGAACCCTGAGATCATGACCTGAGCCGAAGGCAGAGGCTTAACCCACTGAGCCACCCAGACGCCCGGGGAATTTCGACCATTGATTTGATAATACCAAGAAATCATTGTTAATTTTTCATTGTTTTATAGTAGTAATTTTGACAGTTTAAAAGTCTTCTCCTTCTAGATACACGTACTAAAGTTTTAGTGGAATAAAAGTAAAGAGGATCTGAGATTTGCCTAAAAATATTCTGAGATTGAAGAGAGTGAGAGGAATTTTAGAAGAATCAATATTTACTATGTATTGTTTATTGTTGAAATGTGGTAATGGCTTTATGGAGGCTTATTATTCTATTTTGTTTATTTTTGACATGTTTAGAATTTTCTGTAGTTAGAGAACTGAGACATACAAGCAGGTAGGAATAATAATTTAATGATCAACCATATACACTTCACCTAACTTACTTTACAAATATCAGTGAAGATCTCATGGTGTGTTATTATAAAAATAACAGTTTATGTAGGTATGGTTACACTTTCTCGGTCCTTAGTTCTGTTTCTTATTGTCACCCTTCACTGGCAGACGGATTTTCTTCGTTAATCTGCTTTTTTACTGAAAGACTAGGCTTCAATTCTTCAGGCTTTCCATACAAGTGTGTAAGTCACCAGCTTGCAAGGGTCACAAGGCTTCATCCTGGGCTTGGAACACCCGTAGTGAATCAAGCTCTCTTGAGGGGTAAATGGTTGCTGATTCGGCCTTATCTACTTTTGGACCCTGTAGATTTCCCTCACTTTCCTGCAAGCTGGATATTTGAGAGAATGTTTGCTGTATTTTCACCAACAGGTTTGTGTATTTTGCAGAAGAACAGTTTGCAGATTATCTACCAAGTACTTTTCTAGAAACAGAAGGCAATTTCATGTTTCATACAGCTTCTAGATGAATCTCCTTGGAACACAGGCCTGTATAAAATTCTGAATTATTATCTAACCATCACTCGTTTCTTATTTGCCATCAAATAAAAGCATAAAAACAATTTAGCCTACATTTCAACTTTCTCCAGTATATAATTCCCGCATTTGTCTAAGATTTTATTTCCACCCATGGTTGCATTAGGCAAATTTTGTTCATTTCTCACAAATGTCCATTTTCCTTGCTCAGGCTCATCCATCCACTTGGGGGGTTTCTCTCTTCTCATCTTTACATGCTTCATTCTCACTTCCTTCAGAGGTTATCACATCTTCTGCAAAACTATCTCCAAATCTCCCAGATGATAAAATCTTTGGCTTTTCAGAAGTCTCCCTCAGGAATTCATCTTTTTTTTTTTTCTTTTATGGCACCAAATTTTATCTGTATTTTACTTAATTTTTTATTTCTTTTTTTTTTTTTTTAGATTTTATTTATTTATTTGACAGACAGAGATTACAAGTAGGCAGAGGCAGGGAGAGAGGGAGGAAGGGAAGCAGGCTCCCTGCCGAGCAGAAAGCCCGATGTGGGCCTCGATCCCAGGACCCTGGGATCATGACCTGAGCCGGAGGCAGAGGCTTTAACCCACTGAGCCACCCAGGCGCCCTTAATTTTTTATTTCTTAATGCCTAACCTTCTTAGGGTTCAGACTCTTATCTTGGCATTCCCTAAGTTACAGACAATGACTTCCATGTAGCAGAACTTAATAATTTTTGAGGGTATGAATAAATATGTGACAGAAAGAATGTCTATTACTTTGACAGCTGTATCTTTGCAAACCAAAAGGTATCTCTGAAATGAGATTACCTGTGTTCATATAATGTCAATGAGACCATAGAAAACCTAGATAAACAAAACTTTGTTGTTTGCATGAGGAATATTTTCCTGGGAAAGAGAAGACCACGAGCCAGTAAATATCTACAGTGTTTGCTTCAGGATAGCCTATACATGAACTTATTAGAGATAATATTTCTCACCCGTGTAAACAGCTTCCTCAGTCTTGTGTCCACCAATCCTAAATTATGTCAGAAATTGTGCCCATTCTAATTAATTTCTTGTGTTAAAAGATTTCCTTTTAAATGACCTGAGTCCAGAACCCAAGGTTTAGTAACTATCCCACTTATGAATTCTCTCTTCTGAGACACTCTAAAGATGGCCAGTGGTGTTTTCCTCGCTCCTTAATTAGGGCTGTGTGGTGATATTTGGGGAGTTACTTTAACATATAAATGTTTCAGTCAATCATATGTTATTGTAAAATCAAACAGCGATGTATATTAAATTTTTCACAATCCAGGATGATGGTTTTAAGTTGACATTCATAGTGCTGATCTCAGGGCTTGGGAAATAGCAAACACAATTTGTTCTTGAAAAACTACTTTCCAATATGATAATATCGTATATAGGATTACCATTTGCAAAAAAAAAATCTTTCACATAAAATTCAGCTTTTTTTGTACTAATGGAAAATACCAACATTTTCCTTCCTCATTTCACTCATTGGAGAAGAGTTGATCTCATGGTTGTTTCTAGTTCCCAGAGTCACTGTTAAGTGGGAATACTTATTTTTGTCCATTTCAAGTCTCTTTGCATTGGAAATCTGATTGAAACAATCTTGTGATTTTAAACATCCTTATGAAATATAAAACAATGGTCATTGTCCTCAAGTAATAAAAGGAACAAAGCAAAGACAATGCATATATTAGCTTGTGACCCTTGGTATTCCGAACCAAACTACAAAAAGGTTTTTGTACATGTGCAAAGCGCTCTACAAATGTAGTGTTTCTAATTCCAGAAAGGAGCATGGTGACTGATGCTTAGGAGGAGTGCAGTGATGTTTACTGAGAGAATGACAATAACAGCTTTTAGTCTCAGTTACAGGGCTTCAGGAATGTCTCTGAATACTCTGGCATCAGCTCACATTTTCGCTGCAGTAAAATTCTAGTATCAGATCCTTCCTGAAGACCAGGTCAAGGAAAGAGAACAAAGGGATGTGGGGTAGACGTGACGCCGTTTGTGTCAAAGAGGACACTGGGCTGGCAGGACCCCCACAGGCTGTGGTGGACCTCCTAGTCTAGGTGAATGGCGCCCCAAAGTAGTGCAGTGGCTGAGGTCAGAGAAGCAAACTTTGGCATTTCGGGAACGGGCTGCTGCTTGCCCTGTCAGGGTGGAGAAAGGAGCCAACAAATCTCAAGCTACGCTTGGCTTAGCTCAGTTCCAAGCTTGGATTTTCAAGGTTCTCCGGTAACTTGGGATGAGCAAGGCTGCTCACTGTGCGCATCCCTACCTAGCACGTAAGTCCCTAGAGGGTGCGGAGTCCTGAGTGGCTGGCACTCTGGGCTCACCCTGGGGAAGGGGCGGTGTTGGAAAACAGGCCATCCACACGGATTCTAGTCAGGTACGGGAGGCAACAGAGAGACAACTGTCCACGAGGGAACTACAGCCAGAGCAGATTCACTGTGGAAGATCTGGTTGTCCTGTCAATGACTTCAATGACAAAGAACGAAAGAAGAGGCATAGAAAGTGTTGTTTACTGTAAGATTTTTTTCTCCCAAAACGAATATTTTTTCTGAGTATCTCTTGTTCTTGTTTCTTAAGCTCTTTGTAAAGATATAATTACATAGGAAATCTTAGCCGTGTGTGAGCGGGTGAGATCACACACGTGCGTGCATGCGCACACCCACGCACATCTTCAACACCTTCCTGAAGCACAATGATGCCCTCTCTTGTCTTAAATAAGGACATCATACTGTAGAGGTGATGGGGGAGAAGAAATCACTTCAATTCTTTGGATAGGAAGAATAGGGTGTATAATGAAATTATTTCTTTTCGACTTGAAAAGGGAAACACAGACTGCCAAAAGTACGTCTTAATATTAGCAGATTAATCTGTAGCAAGGTGTCGATGGTGCAGATGGTGGCAGAAGTCTCAGCAAAGGAATTGGTTCCCTTGGGCTCCCCAGAGAAAGTTGCCAAACTCCTTGCTGCTTGCGTGTAGAAGCAGAAGGAGGAATCCTCTACCAGCAGAGAGATTAATCTCCTTTAAAACTAGGGGACATCATTTTGTTCCATCTGAGGGACAAATCTCTTATGATACTGGTGGCAAGATTTGGGAGGGCACTGTTAGCCCTCACCGACAGAGGTAAACAGAACACGATAAAACTATGAAGTCATTTGAAAAATGCTTTATTTTCCCCATACAGTGTTTCCTCCCACCTTCCATTTCCCCGAATGTAATCACAACTATCCTTGGGTGATAAATAATTTGGAGAGACCCTCAGTAGAACATGGTGATCTGCAAAACTTGCCATGCTCTGGAGTGCGTAGGACCTTATGTGAGTGAAGTTTAAAGCAGTGAGCATTAATTATCCAAACATTCTAAGCTGTATCTCATAGCTTCGATGGAATTTTAAAGTCAAATTAACTTACTCGTCCTTTTTGTATTCATTACTCCTTCAGAAAAGCACCAAATGTTAAATAAAGCAGCACAAGACTGAGAGAAAGGGAAGCATGCAGTTCATGAAACAAATAATGACCTGAAGAAGTGGGGTGATTATGGAGACATGGGATGGGAGAGCGAGCTGGCCAGAGGCATGAGAAACATGTTTCATCTTGATCTTTTGGAACACTGGTCTTCTCATTTCCCATGGAAAGAATCAAAATGTCTATGTCTTGAACTCTGTAGGTCTTCATCACAATAAAAAGTATTTGTGGGATCTATCATGCATTGGACAAAATTCTTATAATAACTCTTCCAACCCTATAGGGAGAGAGTAGAGCTATGATAATCTCCATTTTACAGATGAAGAAACAGAGGCCCAGAGACTCTGCCTACATCATCCAATATCGCACAGCTACTGAGTGACAGAATCAGGACTTGGATCCTGGAGTCTGGCTCCAAGATATGAGCATTTCCCTATACATTGTGCTACTAAAACTGTGGTAACCAGGACAGTGGGCTCCTGATCTGTTCTAGTTGAGTGAACCTCCGACTTTGAGAGCACTTGGGGCTTGCATGATGCCAACTGCTGGTCCTGAGTTGGTACATGGAGTTTTCTCATGACTTGAAACTCTCTTGTGCTAACCCCTGTGCCTCTGCGTGGTGCTGTCAGGGTCCTGTGCTCAGATGAAGACCCACAAAGCTTGGCTCCATTTTCCTCATCTGGGCTCCTCCAGCCTAGTGGGCTCCATAAATATTTGCTGAGTGAGTGAAGGGCATTGATACCTCTCGCTGATGATTTGACTTCCCTGCGAAACATTCTGTATCGTAAACGTCTTAGAGAAGAACCTAATTTTGGAGCTACACTTTAATCAGACTCTTTTGAAGTTTCTTATTGAAAAGGGCCTCGGTTTCCAGCTCGTGTTTGTCAGGGAGGTTACAAAGAGGAAAGCATGGAGACAAAAAGCCCTGCTCCGCGTATGACTGACATTCCTGCTAAAAATGCTAATAAGCCCGGGCAGGGACTCCACTCCTTGACACAGCTCCTGAGTTGGTTTGAAAAGGAGTGGACTGACCCTTGTAAATGAGTTTAACTTGCTTTTTCACATGGATAGAAACTGTCAGTTTTCTGTCATCTAAGCTGCCCTGAGTCATTCTTACTGTTCTGTGTCGAGTGACACAGTTGTTGTGTTTTTTTTCTGATTTCGTGCAACCCCAGGGAGGACCTTTTCCTTTCCTTAGAAAAATGCCACCATGATCGACACAACACTGGGCTCCTTCTTCCCCTCTGTGCCTTTACCTCGCGGCCAAGGTCCTGGTCTTCTCCTTGCTTCATTTTAAATGTCCTTAATTTCCTCAAGAAATGGGAAGCCTGAGCCTGCTTCCTCTCTACATTTGTCATTGTTCAGAGTGTAACTATACTTAGAGTTCTCAGGAGAGGCACTTGGGTTGGGGGAAAAATAACATACCCAAATGTGTCAGAGGACTGCATTGGGAATACCACTATGAAGGCAAGACATCAGTGGCCATGGCTCACAACTCCAAGGTCGTGGGCTGATACCAGGTGGGGTACTGATACCTCTTGTCCCAGGCTGCAGCCCTGTGACTGACAATCTCTTCACCCCGAGGCTCAGGCCTGATCCTATAGAAGGTGCCAGAAGCCCAGACCTGGAGACATTAGCGTCTGGTACCCAGAACAAAAGGTTAAACTTTTCTCTCTATCCAGCGCTCAGGTCTGAGAGAGGACCCCTGGGAAGTCACAGCATATAGCAGAGACATTTTCTTTTAAGGCTGCTAAGAGAAAGGGATGATTTCCTCAGTCTCTCTTTCTCTGTCCCATTCTCCCCACTTTAAAAAAGGAGTATCACCCAATTACTAACAAGGAGCTCCTCTCTTTTTTTTTTTTTTTAAAGGTTTATTTATTTGACAGAGATCACAAGTAGGCAGAGAGGCAGGCAGAGAGAGAGGAGGAAGCAGGCTCCCTGCTGAGCAGAGAGCCCCATGCGGGGCTCGATCCCAGTACCCTGGGATCATGACCTGAGCCGAAGGCAGAGGCTTTAACCCACTGAGCCACCCAGGCACCCCAGGAGCTCCTCTCTTTAATGCATCCTAGAAATCTCACATGTAAAGAGATTATACATTTCAGGCAAGAAAAAGAGAATTGATGTTTTCAAGCACGAGGGCCAATAATGACTGTAAGTGTCTATTCCTTGGATCCACCCTTGCCAGTGTCTGCGGACGCCTTCAAATGTCATTTTATGGCTGGACATACAGCTTCACGGATGCTTTGGACCATTCCAGAAAGTACTGAAAATTTGTCTCTGAGTGGATGGCAGCGTTGTCGTCTTATTCAAAGAGGAGAAACAAGAGCTATTTTACATCGGCCTCACGGGAAGAGAGGAATATTCCAGGCAAACAGTTATGGTTATGGGGAAAATGTGTTCCTTTCCACAGTGGATCAAGTGCAAGTAGCCCTGGTCCCTTGGAAGGACTCCCGCAGAAGGGTACGAAAGCAATTATACGATGCGGGTGTTTATCCTCTTTACAAACTTAGTGGAAAATGAGAGAAAACACCATAGGGAAAGGGAAAGCAAATCCAAATGCTATGTGCTGCCCTCCGTCTCTTCAAGAACGTCTCTGCGACCTCCGGCGGAGATTGAGGGCGCCCGAAGGCTTACAATTCGCAAACCCACTTGTTTGGTTGACCTTATGCCATTCAACAGCCAATCAAGCTCCCCAAATGCTTTCCTCTCCAGCTTCTCTGGTTGGTTGGTCAGGTTAGTAGAGTGAAGAAACACCTGCCTTCTCTATTTTCACTGGTCGAGGGTGCGACTCAAAACCTACAGAAACGCGCTGCATTTATTACCTAATCAGATGTTGCCTGACCTTGGCAATGACTTTTCCGGGTAATATTGTTACATGACAGTGACAATCTTGATGCTAATGCTGACATTTGGTGAGTGTGCAAATTATCTCGGGGATCGGAACTATCATCGTTATGTATCAGGCTCCGTTTCTTGCCATTATTTTTTCCTTTTCCATCTTTCACTTATATTTAGAGTCCCTGAATCCAGAGGAACCCAATCTTTCCCTACTGAGGTACAGAGTGTTTTTATTTTAACTCTGCACTTGTGATCTCATGGCAAAATGATTTCTTGCGAGTAAATGCTAACAATTTTCTAGTTTAGAAATGCCTCGCCATCCTCTTTTGATTTTTTTTTTTTCCCCTGTTTTTCTCCCCTTCCCACCTATGACAGGTCTTTTTGTTATTTAGGTGCATTTACATGATACCAGAACCTTTATTTACTAGGAGTTCATCTGCTCTCTGCCGCTGCTTCTCCACCGGTGATCCTAATCCTCTGTTTGTGACAACATAATCATTTGCACAGTAACCGATTGACGAGCAAAGCAAGGATTCAGTTTGGGTGGGAGAATAAGCAACCGGGGAGCTCTGGAGAAATAAAAAGAGTGCCATTTATATGCAAGTCTCAAAGGTGGTGAATGGGAGTTGAGAGACAATGTGCAGAAAGGAGGGGATAATAAAGAAGTAGCATTGTTTTAAATAGACTTGAAAAGATGATTTTGTTTTTTCCTTCTGGGAATGGAGTGGGCCTTTTGCAGAAGCTGCAGGTTGATTTGCTTTGTTTGTTTTGCTTTATTTAGGTATGCATTCATTTTAAGTGTCCTAGGACTGGACTTGCAGCCCCAAATATGACTTTTGAAAGACCCTTGTGTATGGCTTAGGACCTACTTAGCAATTGCTCCTATTTTTAAAGGAACCTTTAAGAGGAGTTTGCTGAACTTCACCCTGCATGTGGGGACGGAACATTACAGTAACGATCTGCGCCTCCCTGTTTTCATCTCAGGGTAGCAAGACACAAATGGAACCATGAGGCTTATCTGCAGAGTTTGCAACCAAAAACTAGTATGAATTTATGGGCTCCTAGGAATCTCAGAAGTAAAAGAGGGGAAGAGGATATCATCTTGATTCCCTGGTCACTTAAGATCTCTTTATCAGAGTCTGCTTACCATGTTCTTTCTTTTTTTTAATGAGCAAAACTAATTTACAATCTCTATTTCCAGGTTTTCCTGAATCCAGAACTCAGACCTACGACTGATTTCTCGGTACAGAAAAGAAACATGCCAATAATTTAATCTAGGAGTTGTGTCAAAGAGAAATTGCCCTGGACAGTTACACAGGCAAGGGAGACTTTATTCAAGATTACCGTAGTAGTGGAGAGAGTGTGAACCCATCTGCTTTGAAAGGAAAGATGGGAGGGTTTTTCAGTGCCTGGGTGAGCTACTGGAAAAGTATTGGAGGACAAGTAGGGGTGGCATTAGTCAACGGATCAGACCATCTGTGTTTGCTAATTGGCATTTACTGAAGTTAGATTCCTGCCTTAGACGGTCCTGGGAAATAGGGCCAATGTCTCCTTCGATAACTACATTTCAAGTGGATGACTCCCAGCTCCTTGAGAAAGACATCCCTGGGTTGCAAACCTGGTAGAAAGGATGGGAGATCTGTTCACACTTTTAAAAGGTGGAGAAAAAATTCACGATTCTAAGTTGTCTAAAGTCAATGCTCAGAGTAAAAGGAGGTCAAAACCTAGAGTCAGGAGGGAGCCAGTCTCAAGTTAAGTCTAGCTGATTGACCAAGTTCTAGGCCCCTTATGGGAACGCAGGGTGCAGGGCCTGGAGCACATTGATCACTATGTCAGATGGAGAGGCTCCCACCTCTCTCTTCCACCAGAACAGAGGATTTTCAATTTAATCTGTGCTGCATATAGGATTTCCAAGTAAACTTTATTTTAAGAAGAGTTTTCTGGCTAAAAGAACTTAGTAAACTACCAATCAGGTGCAGCTTTTTTTTCTTCTTTCTTTCCTTTTTTTTTTTTTTTTGGTGGGCGGATAAACTAAAGTTGAGAAGGGATAGAGTGAAGACAATATTGAACTTCGCTTGAGGCCTGTGATCCTGGAGAACAGTGAAGATTTGTGTTCAGGAATCCCTTGGTGTTCAGCAGTTGGCTTAGTGCAAGAAATCACCCTTAAACATATGTCTTACCTATAAGACCCATGGATACCACCCTGGTTCCCTTATAAGGTCAAATACAAACCCTCCAAATTCCCATTTCTTGCCTCTTAAATGATTGGCTGAACTGTTTTATCCTCCCAACCAAATTGAATAAAAAGACTGTTAAGCAAACATTGGTTGAGCTTCTCTCTTTCCCCTGGTCCCTGAACTTCACCCACCCTGAGCCTGAGCTGCTTAAGGACCCTCCTTAAAGATCCATCCAGGAATGTCCTGAGCTCAGGGTGAAAGACTTCCTGATCTGCCGGCTGATTCATCACACTTTCTCGCACTGTTGTTTCTGGCCTTGTTTACTCCTCCTTAGACAAGAAAAGCCTTTTTTCTGCCTGACCTTAGCCACTCTTGCAGATCTCCTGGTCAGAGCGATCTCCCCATGGCAACAGGCCTCCCACTCATTACCCAAAGGTAATCCTCTAGGGTAATGTCTCCCTTACAACAGGATGTGCTTTTATTTGACAGGGACACGACAGATTTGGATAGATTGTTAAAAGATTTCTTCTTGAGTCAGTTTGGGTAGTTGGTGTCTTCTTGGGACCTTGTCCTTTGCTGCAGTTTATCTAATTTGTCGGTGTGCAATTGTGCATAGGATTTCCTTGTAATCCTTTTAATTTCTGTAAGGTCAATTGTAATGTTTCAAGTTTCATTTTTGATTTTAGTGATTTGAGCCTTCTCTTTCTCTTTCTCATCAGTCTAGCTAAAGTTTTGTCAGTTTTGCTTATCTTTTCTAAGACTCTACTTTTGGATTTGTTGACTTTTCTCTATTGTTTTTCTATTCTCTATTTCATTAATTTCCATGCTAATCTTCATTATTTACTTCCCTCTGCTTTTTTTTTTTGGTATTTAATTTACCCTTCTTTTTCTTGTTTCTTAGAGTGGAAGTTTAAGTTATTGATTTGAGAACCTTCCTCTTTTTTTAAATTGGTATGTATAGCTATAAATTTCTCTTTATGCATGGCTCTCACCGAGTCCTGTAAGTTTTATATGTTGTGCTGGTTTCATTCACCTAGAAGTAATTTCTGAATTACCTTGTGATTTCTTGTCTTTGCTCTTTTAGTTATTTAAGAATCTGTCATATGTGTTATTTTCCTGAATTTCTGTTCATCATTGATTTCTAATTTTATTCTAATATGGTCAAAGAATACGCTTTGTATAATTTCTGGCATTTGAAATATATCTGGAGTTGTTTTATTGCCTAATATTTGCCTGGAGAATGTCTCAGGTCTACTTGAGAGGAGTGTGTTGTTGGCTGGAGTATTTTGTAGGTATCTGTGAAGGCTAGTTGGTTGATATACTGTTCAGGTCTTCTGTGCCCTCACGGCTATATAGGTGCAGGAGTGGAATACTGATAGTAAATGCCAGAGAAGGCAACACTATGAAGTTGGAATATGAAGACAATTTAGTGCAATAATATCGTTCCTCTTCTGAGATTTAATGTCCTTGGTTTCTGAATCCTGACATGAAAACATATTGGCATGATGAAAGAACGTGCCAAATCTGGTAAAATGAAATTTAACAAGACTATATATCAGCTATCGTACTTGGGCTAATGGTAATTTCCTTATGGTGGGGATGCCCGCTCACCTGAATTTTTTTGAAGAAAGATCATAGCACTACAGTTGCTCCTACAATCTTAGAAAGAACTTACAGAGATGAGGGTTGACAAACAAAACAAAACAAAACAACAAACCACTTGGGCAATATAAAGAGGAAAAAAGAGCATCAGCATGGGGTAGCTATCCTCCATGTACATACTCTCAGACCACATTCACATTTCAAGAGGGGGACTGAAAGAATGAATTCTATTCAGAAAGGAGTTGTCTATCCATAGAAGTAACAATTCTAGAGCCACCTCATGAGAGATATTTGAAGGAACTCTATATTCAGAGAAATAGAACTTGGTAGGGGAGCAAGTTTCATGGTATTACATTTTACTTATGAAAAAGATTTATATGTAGTATATGATTTCACTCATATGTGGGATCTGAAAAACAAAACAATGAATATACAAACAAAACTCAGAAACAGACTTATAAATACAGAGAACAAAGTGATAACTGCCAGAGGGAAGGGAGGGAGATGGACAAAATGAATGAAGGAGAGGGGGAGATACAGGCTTCTCATTATCCAATGAATAAGTCACAGGGCTAAAGGACACAGCTCAGGGAATATAGGCTGGATGTGCACTTGTGTGACTGTGTTAAGATGTACCCCTCTGTGGGATATGAAATGTGGCACGGAGAAAGGTTAGGACATCAAGGAGATGGTCTCCGTCATCCCTTTCTAATGGGCCATATATGGGGGGTGATGCTAATTATCTATCAAAATCCTTCTCATGGTAAGAATCATAGCTGAGAATATGATCTTATGGAAAAGACTACATTCCCAGAACAATTTGGAGAAATTTCTTGACCGTGGCATGAGATTAGAACTAACATATTCCACTTCTGCACTGTGCCCTTAAGCCACCAGACTGCCTAATTCCCTTCCCTCAGGCTGAGGACAGAATGCAGTGGGTACAGCTCTGACCAAGCAGGTGACCATCTAGGGGTGGCAGAGGCTCAGGGTGGGGGAGGGAGGAGTCTTAAAAAAGAAAAGATTGTAAATTACAAATAAGAATTAGATTAAAGGTAAATATTTAATTAACACGAGAAGTTACAAATTAAAAAGCCAACAACAAACAAACCAGAGTATAACAAACATCAGAAAACCAGAAGGTCAGCACTCTCATTTTCTCATCTATCCCTCTGAAACACTCATTAATACTTTTTTCTATATATTTTTTCAGCTGGGTTCCGTTTGTGGCTTCCTAAGATAGTACTTCTCTATCATCATTTTTCTACAGAGAGATTAGAAATATAGTTGCATACTTTTTCCAGAAGAGTTTATCTTTGATTTTAATTTTTAATGGTTTGAAAAAATTTATTTTAGTTTCACAAATCCTTGTTGGTGTTGCCACATACATTTTTGAGATTGGTATCACATCTAGGAAGACATGTATCCTGTTACTTCTGTGGATAAACTGGATGACTTCAGGCTTTCCAAGTTTTCTTGTTTGGGGCCAGGATTTAAATCCCAGTTGAAACGATGAGACTCACAGACATGGTCATTGTGAGGCTCTGATGAGATCTGTCGAGGCTGCATGCACGTCGGGTAAGGGGGCACAGAGGACTGTATCTGTGGAAATCTTTCCTCTACTTCAGAGCAATATACTAAAGTGTAGACAAACCCGATAAAAATCTTGCGTGAGTGAAAAAATCCAGAACTCAGCATTTCCTCGTAGATTCCAAGAAATCCTGTGGCTTCTATCAGTTTACCAAGAGGAGGGGTAATGTGACAGGGAGGAGGGGAAAGAGGCATTGGTCTGAACCGATCAACTTTTGCAAATGTTACTTGTGCTTGTGAAGTCATCACTCAGGCTCACAGCAGTGGGCCATCTTCAACTGAAAATCTGCTCCTACCTTTATCCTGTCCTAATGCAATCCACAAATTCTGATCTTGAATGTCTCAGTGTTGTTAATTTCTGAATACATGTAGAGCATTTAATCCTTTGTCCTACTTCCCCAACCCTCTGCCATTTACATACTCTTGTCTTTGTTCCTTCACTGTGGCACGTCTCTTAAATACGGGGATGGGAGCACTAAACTCTTGTCTTCAAACTGTAACTAACTGTGAATGTAGACCAGTTACCAGTAAGTCTTTAAGGGCAAGAACTTTTTCTTATTGTACCTGGCACATAGTAGGCAGTCAATCCATGAAAAGCACACGTGGTGAGCACCTACCGATATTCTTTGTTGTGGGGAATTCAGCATCAAACAAGGTAGTGTCTTGTCCTCATAAAGTTTGCATTACAGTGGGGGAGGCAGAAAAGAGCCAAAAAGATTTAATATATGCTAAAATAATGAGTGCATTTTGAATCATTAGAGTTATAAGTACTACCAAGAAAAACAGAGAGAAGTGGTGGAGTGTAAAGGAAGAAGGCAGATTAGAAATTTGGTTTATTGAAACAAACTCAACCAAACTCATCCGGTCTAAATGAACTCTAAGGTCCTTTCTTGTTATATCGTTTTTTAAAAAGATTTATCTATTTATTTATTTGAGAGAGAGACAGAGCATGAGAGGGGAGAGGGTCAGAGGGAGAAGCAGACTTCCCACTGAGCAGGGAGCCCAATACGGGACTCGATCCTGGGACTCCAGGATCATGACCCGAGTGGAAGACAGTCGCTTAACCAACTGAGCCACCCAGGCACCCACTATATCATTTTCTGATTCCATGGTGTAGTGGGGAAAAGAGAGTTTGTTCACTTGAGAGCTTTTCAGTCATTTTTAATCACTACATTCAGCGAAAAGGGTATTACATGACTTTGGAAATATTCATAATTTTCAGGAATCAGAAAGAAGGCAAAGACAAGGCTGGTAAATACCAGTGGGTGATTTTATTCTAATCATCTTCTCTCCGCCCATGTCCACTTCTCTTAATAAATAGCAGAAACAGTGAAGAAAAACAGGGAAAATAGGACAAAACGTATGATTTTTGTTGCCACTCCCAATAGTGGCAATTTTCCCAAGGGCAAGAGAAAAGCAGAAGAGCCTCTGACTAGAATTAGTACTCAGATCATATCAAGGCATCCTAAAAATCAATATTTAAAGAAACTTCTGGAAAAATGGACAAAGGATATGAAGGAAATTCAAATCAATTAATAATAAAAATGTTGACCACCATTAATAATCAGAGAAATGATAATTGCAAATATAATTTGCTACCAGATCATAAACATAAAATTGAAAAAAAAACAACAGAAAAATTGGACAATCAGATTTGTAGTTGAGGAAGCCAGAATTCAAATATTGTGGGGGGACTGGGGGAAATTTATACAACTGCTCTCAAGAATTCCTTCATTCTTAGAAACTGTATTTGTGCATAATGTATGGTAGAAATCTTCTTTCTAGGAATATAACCCAGAAAAATCCTCCCATGCCGCATGCAAGGAGACATGAACAAAAAGTTCACTACAGCATTGTTAGTATAACAGAAATATGAAGTTACCAAGTCCCCAGCAACATGAGAATGGGCATGTGAGTTCCAGTGTTTTCATACCATATAATACCCTACAGCATTTGAAATGTGGATAAATCTAAAAATACATAATGCTGAGAAAGAGTTAAAATGATGCCTTTAGAATCATACAATTTATATAACATTTTGAAACATACAAAATAATTATATATATATATATATATATATGTATATGTATTTATCTTTGTATTGCACAACACATGAAACATGGAAGCCAAATACTCACCAAATTCAGGAAGCAGAGCATAGGAGGTAAAGGGAGGGGAATGTGTCTAGCAAATGAACACGGAGGGTTGCGTCTATGTCCGACGTGTTAGCTCCTTGAAAAATAAATAAAATATGGGCCAACGGGAAGATTGAATAAAGCCGGACTGTAAGCATTTCAGTACTTCTTTGATTTGTCTGTACATTTTCTGTGTGCTTGAAATGTTTCACAATGAAAAAGAAAAGGAGAGAATAATACATTTCTCTTCATTTATCTGGTGCCCACTGGGGCCGTGAGAGCCTTCCTGAGACATCAGTAGAACATTTGTGCAAAGTGTGGGGTGAGGGACGCCTGGTTCAGGGCAGGAACGTTCCAGGATTGGGAGAAGAGCCGCACACTTATCTCTCTTTGAAATGTATTATTATTTCATGCGAAAGCAACTGGGAGTCTTTTCCTTAATCCTACAAATCCTTCTGGATCCCATGTTCAGTTAACCTAGATGAAGGTAAAACATCTTTAGGCTGAAGACTGGATCCGAGGGCAAGGAAGAGACTGGAAATTACTCTTCTAAGAAATCTGGTAATGAAATGAAGTCACGGGAGTAGTAGCCTGAGTAGGCAACAAGAACATTCTGCTTTGTGAAAGGACTTGATATTATTTGTAGGCAAAAATAACATTAATTACAAGAAAAGCTCCATCTGTCAGAGGCATATTCATTAATGGATTAACAAGAAAATTGCCTGGAAAATTTTCTTGCCAATAAAAATTTAAATTAGAATATTTACAGAGGAGTAAGTGAGAGTGTTTTTTTATCTTTGAAGGAGACTGAGAGACATCTATAAAAAAATAAGTGATTTGGTCACCCTTCTTTTCATTCTAATAAATATTGAATTATATAAGTTAATTCCAGGAAAAATAACATAAATCCAAACCTAACATTGTCACTGAAAGTAATTTGAGGCAAATATCTGCTTGGACAGCTGGCATATAACAGAATAAACATTTACTTCAAAGTGTCACAAACACATTGGGTTGTATTTAGTTAACTCCTTGATGAGTGATTCAGAAATAAAGGTCCCCTGTGTGAGCCAACGAGGAAATGCTATGGCACCATGGGGACGGCTGAGGGCACTCCAGACAGTTGTTAAGGAAATAAAGGCGATTGCAGATGACAAGATGCAGATATAAAACTGTCTACACTTTTATTGAAATTAGGTCCCTTGGAAGAAAATCCTATTTTTGCTTTTATTATTTTAGCATCCTACTGAAGATGCGGATGTGTAATTGTAGGTCAAGGATAACCCCATGAAGGTCACGGCAGTGGCATCTGCGCAATAACGGACAAATGGCTGGGGAGGGAAAACATTCAGGATGACAACTGGGCTTTTTTCCCCCCTAAGCAATGACATATCGTTGATAATTTTTTTTAAAATCGGAATTGGAGAAGTATTTCTCTAAATGGATGTACTACTTCAGCGTGATCTAGACAGCTACTGAAACCCCTTCTAACACTGGTGTCACGGGAGGAAGCAATTTTTATCTGATACCCTGCTTGTGTCAAGAAAAGAGTAATTTGCTTTATAGATGGTGTTGCGTTTACTCTCTACAGCCATTCTATATGATGTGTATTACTTTCCCTATTGAAAAGTTGAAAAAAATTGTAATGATGCTGGATATGCCCTTAGGGTCATGCGGTTGGCAAACAATGGAGCTGAATGGAAGTCAAGACTACGTACACAGCCCACGTTCTTTTCTCTATCTTATGGTTTTTGGTTTTTATTTTGAATAATGTTAGAAGGCATGTATCTTTTTTTTTTTTTAAACCTTTGGCTATAACTGATAATGACAGAAGGTGGTGTTTGCATTGCCATTAATTAATTTTAACAAAATGCTATTGTTTATTTTTTGTAGAGACCATTGGCCATACTCTCAAGACCCCCAAATGGGTCTTAATTTACTTAACTATGGAAGAATCCAGAACAGGCACAAAGCTGGAACCAAAGCAGGCTTCTGGGGCAGTAACTTAAAGGCTTGAAGAATAGGTTTGAAATAGCTCGGTGCAAGAAAAAAAAAAAAAAGGTAGAAAGGTTTTCGAGGCACAAAAAGTAGTGTGAGTGGAGACAGGGGCCACAAGACAACATATAGCATGGGAGGAAGTAAGGATAATTCATAATTACTAAAGTGGACAACAGGAGGAAAGTAATTTCAATTTTCTGATTCCTTCTGCTGTAATGGTCATGAGGAAAAAAAAAAAAAAAAAAGAAAGACTGAAAGGACTTGAAATGATTCCAGTGGTGACAGGGAGAAAGATATAATATAGTATAATACAGTAGAATGCAATACATGATTTAATAATAACTCCCCCTTCTCCTTTCTTTAAGGGGTGTCCTAACACCACCCACCAGCAGCTCCCCCTCCTCTGGTTCTTAGCCTCATTATGTACACGGGCAACCCGCACAGTGAGAACTGTTGGAAGGAGAAACAAAGATCGAGAAAGACTGAGGGAGGAGCAAAGCAGGTGGGAGTCTGGGTGGGTGATTTGGATGTGAGCAGAAGATTGTTAGGAAATCACAACCCTCCATCTGAGGGGTTTAGTAATGAGGCTGGTGTTTCTAATAACATTTTACTATATAATATTCATGTTCCTCCTCACCCACTCATGGCATTTTTCTGCAAGACTGTAGAAAAGTCATTGAGGGTTTTTCTCTCGGACTCTTTTTACTATGAATAAAACTTTTTCACATATGTCCACATAGATATTTTTACGCGTATTTTGAACTATTAGGAGGGGTTGTTTACAAATATATTTCCCACATTTTGCACAAAGAATCCCAGTATTCTCTCTTCCTCTGAGGATGTCCATTAAAAAGTCAAGTTCTTTATCAGAAGTGGTTAAAAAGAAAGTTTCCAATATTTTGAACAAATGTTTCTGATTTCATTTATCTTCAAAGTTGATGACAAGGAATGCTTCTAAGTAATCAAACTACTTTGTACATTAAGACCTGAAAGAGAACGGAAGACCGTCCCCTGCCTATAGGCACAAACACCGATCCACATATTTGAGCTCAATTCTGCTTCAATGAACTGAAAATTGCATATACTATGTTGAATTGCATTCAAAGCTTTGAATCATTTTCTCAACATCAATACATCTTCAAAGAAACTGGCATGGGAAAAAAAATCAGACATGCGAAAGTCATTGAATTTCAATCAGCAATTCATTACACAAATTTCAAATGTGGAAGCAATTACCTCTAAGTTTTCTTGGAATTGAACTTTATCAGAGAAATACAAATGATTATAAAGAATCTTAAGCCATCTTTTGGCCTTTAAAGAAAGCCCCCTCTTGCCCGAAATAGTCACATGTAGTTAGGACTGGTACTCCTCCTGTGAGCTTTCTAAGGGAAGTATCCCTCTTTGTTGACAGAGACCAAGTCTCCCCACATGTTTCTTCTGCATCTTAATGTTTTACAGAGAAGGTGTGATTTATCAGCAATATATATTTTCAAGTGCATTCCAATGACATTTCTATAAAATCTAATAATGACTTTTATTCAACCCGTTTGCCTGCCCTATTTTTACAGATTCTGAAAGGAATTGACCAGAAGGGTGTGGGGAATTGGAGCTGGAAATGCACAGCATTAGTTTCAGATTATAGACCTATACTTCCGTGACCATACACAAAACTCTGTTCCTACATTTTGAGAGGTAACTGTGTCCCTTTGAAATTCTCTCTGGCAGAAAAAGTATGTGAAAGTAGAAAATAAAGCAAAAAGGATGCGTGGCGTGTGCTTTAAGTGTCTCATGGAGGCAGAGGCTACCTGGGGATTGTTTAGACAGTTTAACCTGCTGTTGACTCTTGCCAAAAGGCCCCAGACTTAGTGCAGCTGAACACTAACTTGAAAAATTTTGGCAAGTGGACATAGACATAACCTATGATGGAACAGATCAACCCAACAGTTTGAGGCCCTCTGGGACATGTACCAGTTCTATATCTAATCTGGGAATCTTAACCATCCTATAAAAACCCCAGCTTCTCAAATGCACTCCGAATCAGTCCTAACATCTCACTGATTCTCTATTAACTAATGAATTCAGTAAAATCTTTTGGATGGGATTATTTTGCATCTGTGCAAGACACAGGATTTTCTCTATTTTTAGACTGTGCTTCCACTCTCCCTAGAACAAGCAGGATCAATGATAAAGGTAAGATAAAGATAATGACCCAGATAAGACTGTCTACAGAAAGGGAGATTTAAGGGTGGAAATTAAGGGGAATAAAAGGCTCATCTCATGAGCAGGTGGGATATTAATTATGGAAGCAAGAGAATTCTATCTGATCTGAACTTTGCCACTAATGAAATTTTTAAGTTTCCATCAGTCATTTAATGATTCCAGAATGTCCCATTTCTTTAAAAAGGGGGATATTTAATACAAGTAGCTCTGCATTTCAAGAAAATGAAGAGGATGAAATCACCTTGGTTGTAATGGAGCCATGTGCAGGACAGGATTGAGTATAACGGAAGCGGGACTTGGTGAGCAATAAGTAAAATGTTAAAACATAAAAGAACAGCAGTGTTTCAAAGCTACTGCCCATTTGCTGGGTGCTGTCTTCAAATGTCAAAAGATGTAAAAACAAAACTCAAAAGAACATACAATAAAAATAACTATTGGGGGCACCTGAGTGTCTCAGTGGGTTAAAGCTTCTGCCTTCGGCTCAGGTCATGATCCCAGGGTCCTGGGATCCAGCCCCGCATTGGGCTCTCTGCTTAGTGGGGAGTCTACTTCCCCCTCTCTCTCTGCCTGCCTCTCTGGTTACTTGTGATGTCTGCCTGTCAAACAAATAAATAAAATCTTAAAAAAAATAACTAACTTGTGACTAATTATCTTTAATTTTTAGAGAAATTTATTTAACTTTCAAACAAGGAAAATTTTCCCAGAAAAAAATTTTTTTGATAAGGATTTTATTTTATTTTTTTAATTTTTAAAATTTTTATTAATATATAATGTATTATTAGCCCCAGGGGTAGAGGTCTGTGAATCGCCAGGTTTACACACTTCACAGCACTCACTATAGCACATACCTTCCCCAATGTCCACAACCCAACCACCCTCTCCCTACCCCTCTCCCCCCGGCAACCCTCAGTTTGTTTTGTGAGATTAAGAGTCTCTTATTTTTTGTCTCCCTCCCGATCCCATCTTGTTTCATTTATTCTTTTCCTAACCCCCAAACCCCCACGTTGCCTCTCAACTTCCTCATATCAGGGAGATCATATGATAGTTGTCCTTCTCTAATTGACTTATTTTGCTAAGCGTAATACCCTCTAGTTCCATCCACGTTGTCGCAAATGGCAAGATTTCATTTCTTTTGATGGCTGCATAGTATTCCATTGTGTGTATGTGTGAGTGTGCATATATATACATATATATATATGTGTGTATATATATATATCTCACGTCTTCTTTAAGGGATTTTATTTTTTGAGAGAGAGAGAGAAAGAGAGAGAACATGAGTGGGGGGAGGGGTAGAGGGAGAGGCAGAGCTGAGCTGAGCAGGGTGCCCTACTGACTATTTGGGGGTCTATCCCAGGACCCTGAAATCACGACCTGACCCGAAGGCAGACACTTAACGACTGAGGCACCCAGGTACCCCAGTAATCTGGCTTTTTAACAAAAGTTTGATATTTCAGCTCTAAGTCTAAGAAAGAAGCTTTTGTATAAGACAGAGAATTAAGTGCAGCCCCTATACGTTTTTGGTAAGAGGCTAATACCTCATTATTTATGGGTACTATGTGATTATATATTCTTTTAACATATGATAATACACACCAAGGAGCAGCATAGGAGGTCAACTGGGCAATGTGAAAGTAGCGTGCATTAGTGGAGAACATGTCTCCCCATGAAGCACGGGCAATGTTGAATGCATGTGATTGGTAATTTTTTTTTTTTTAAACACTACGGATAGTAAAACAGTAAGGGCATAAATAAATAAAATAAAAAGGTAAAGTGGTCATTCATGTTTTCTTAGGTTTACTAATGTCCTCAAACATTTGTATAAGAAAAGTTATGTCTTAAGAAAGATGTTCCTTCTACAATTAAGTGTCTAAAAATGCCTCTCTGTGGCCTTCCTATCTGAAAAATCACCTGGCTGAGTACAAGATTCTTTACCTTTGAATCGAACATATGTATGGTGGCCTGCTGGAGTTCATGTTATAAAGGAGATATATTAAACAACAAATATTTTGAAAATAAGTAGACTTTTCCTGTGCAGCCCTTCTGATCTAGATGTAGGAGACTTAGAATGTAGAAGACTTTGAATAAATGATGACGTTAAAAAACCAGTTTGTCATTTGTTGAATGAAACAATTAAGCTAAATGATCACTATGGAACATTCTAGTTCTCAAACTTTCCATCTTAAGACCATGTTTCAAATAGCTCCAGAATGCATTGGACATAGTAGGTATAGAGTAAATGTTTAGTGCATAATGAATGGATATTGAACAGAAATTCTTCCTTGAGAAGATGTGCGTTTGACATGGTCACTCAGTTGCATGGTAAATTTCAATCCTTCGAAATTATGTCAGAACATCAAGCTGTGGGATAAGAAGTACCTACTGATGTTCAAATGCGGGCCAATGTATGAGGAATACTTTCAGAAAATTCTTTTTTTTTTTTTTAAAGGTTTTATTTATTTATTTGACAGACAGAGACCACAGGTAGGCAGAGGCAGGCAGAGAGAGAGTGGGTGAAGCAGGCTCCCTGTTGAGCAGAGAGCCCGATGCGGGGCTTGATCCCAGGACGCTGGGATCATGACCTGAGCTGAAGGCAGAGGCTTAAACCACTGAGCCACCCAGGCGCCCCTTTTCAGAAAATTCTTATTCATGTTCAGGAAACTTTATTTTTTTGGTAAGACTAAAAAAAAGATAAAGCCAAAAACACTGGTGTTTTCTTTTCCCTTCACTATAAGCTGGACCAGGATTTATAATCTATCAAGGAAAGCCCTGATTTTGCCACTTACCAATCAAACTAACTTCTCTGAAGCTCTGTCACTTCCTCTATGATGCAGAGATAATAAAACCTAGTTGTGATTAATATATATTTGAATGAATGCAAAGAAGAATCTGGTATACACCAGGGATATCAGCCGTGCTTAATAAATTAAATTTACAAATTCTGTGAGGATTAGGGCAAGCATTATCATCAGTATCTGAGAGATTAGAAAGTGGAGGCCATGGGTGGTTTTTGAGAGTTTTAGAAGAAATATTAACATAATATAAAACCCCAACAATGATTGGAACACAGGCTTCCTAGCTCTCGGGTCTTCCATGCTTGATTTTTCCATGATGAGTCCAGAGGTTATTGTTGGATATACACTTGTATTTTTAACCTTTATTTGTTCAAATGTGTCAGGATGTCATGAGAGGTATTTTGACTATCAAACTGAAGTGAAAGTTCAATACTTTTATCATTATAATTGCACTTTATTCTGGATAGTGCAAAACATTCTTGTAAAAATAGAATAATCACATATTTGTTTGAACTCATAAAAAGCAAGGTCAAAACAGAATATTAAGTATTTTGAGTCAAATATTAACAATATATCAAAAACCGTAATAAAAGGAGAATATTTAAAGTAGTAAAAAATGTAAAATGGTTTTTTTGTAGGTATAACTTTTATGTTAGAAAACTAAAGTGGATGGCATAGATTTTAGATGTTCAGTAAAAAGTAAGCATACGTGGAAATATTTTAAACCTTACAGACTTTGAAAATAAAGAAAGAACTTGGGTTTCATCTAAAGAATAAATAATACACGTAAGAAAAAGAAACAAAGTGGAAAGTGTACACAAACGGCCCAAGGCACTTTGTCTTACAGTAAAACTTTATTTTTAGAAATATAAAAACCTATCATTTTTCCCTTTTCATTTCTGGAACTTTTTAAGTGTACTTTGTTATAAGTTACAAAGTTTCCCTAAACATAATAAAGATGATGATGATGATGATGATGATGATGACGACGACAGTAACAATGGTAATATCCCTAGATGAAAATCAAAGTATGTGCTGAAAAATTTTATATGTATACATCTCCAGTCTATTTCACTGGGGAGGTAGACATTAGTTTATATCACCTGTATGTTAACCCACAATAGCAATAAGCCGGCTGAAATAAAGAAACAAACCTGCCTCCAAGATCACCAATAAAACATGGGCAGAAGGAATTCTCAGAGCCATTTAAAGGACTTCATGAACTTCGAACCTATTCTTTGAGGATTATGGCCTTTTGTCTCCCAGTCACCCTAAAATGATTTTTTAAATGTTGATGGTCTCAAAAATATTTTAGCAACAAAACATTTTTAAAATTTGTTATTTCAGAGAGTAGCAATGGAAAGCTTTTTCTTGTAAGTGTCCATAAGCAGTTGGAAGTCAGTGCCAATTAAAGGCAGAAAAAGTGCCAGTACTGAACGATGTAGTAAAGGATTTACTGACATGGATGACATAGGGATAGATATTGCAAGTGATTAATTCATATCACTTCGGAGAGCTCATCTGCTAAAGCAAGTCACATGGGCATAATGTGGAGGGGGAAAATAAATGATGAGCCAGAAGCTATTAAGAGCCAGAGATGCGGGTTCAAATCCACCTTGACTGTGTAATGCCCGTGTAACCTTCAACAAGCCTGTTCATCTCTTGGGTTTCAGGGAAACTAGTTTGCTTACCTCAAGGGCAAACACATCACAGGGTCTCCTGAGACACCTTTGCTGCTCTGCTCTGTGATTCTACCTTTCCCCTTCAATGTTCCTAGGCTGAAGGACAAGATATTCCCTAATTTTGAAGACAAGGAAAAACGTGCTGTACATTTTCCCCTGTTTTGTCCTTGAGTGACCGTTAGTATCTGGGAGTAACCAAAATAACATGTTTTTTTATGCGGAAGGTGGACTTCTATGTCATTTTTGGTTCCCAGAGAATTCCTAAGCAACGCACCTGGAGGAAACTCGTATGGAAGGCAACTTTGCAACATAGTGGGAATTCTCACTTCCAGTGTGAATTTAGGATAGGCCAGTCTGAGATCTGCAAACAGAGAAGAAGCTAGAATAAGCCTTACAGATGGGTTCTACCACGAAAACTGAAGTTGCCATTAGGAAGCAAAATATATTCTAAGAGGCAAGTCAGATGGTCCATAAGTTAGACAGAAACAGGCTCTTCAACCTTGTAAAGAATGTGCGGCATGAGAACTCTGATTTATAAACAGTTGGGTTTGTAAATAAAATGGAAGGTTTTTGTCTTTCTGGATATAAAGCTGTTGATTGCACAGGTGTAAATCATTGGGGGAATATTTTCCTTAAACTATGTAAACATGACATTTTTGAAAAAATTTGGAGATGACAAAGATGACACTAAGTTCCCTGTGTAATGAGACTATAGAATCTCTGAGCTAGAGTTTTCAAGCTTGTTCGGGTTATAATGCTCATTTTATTTTATTTTAAAATATTCTTTTCTACTCTCAGCTCTGTCACTGAGGAAGTTCAGTTCCAGACTTTTGCCTGATAGCAAGCTTTCTTTCGGGCTACTGGGCCCAACATCTGCATGACTCGGTAGGATTGCTTCCTTGAATCTTTGTTTAAGAAACTTGAAGAAGAGAGAGTTGGCATGTTCTATAGGAGAAACCTTTCTGAGACTGGAGACTATTTGAAAACATTGTGCCTTAAGGCAGTCCTGACACCTAAATGCACACGTTTCCCCACTACCTAGATCTTAAAGAAAGAACTCATAGAGAAAAAATGATGATTTTGAGAATAAGATGGAAGTTTTTGGTTATCAGCGGTTGTAAACAGAGCAAAGCGTGCAAACAAAACAATGACTTTGCAGGTTGGCTCATATGAAAAAGCAGCTATTGGTGAGCAGAGAGAACTATTAGAAAATCAAAGTCATACATTGTCGGGGAAATACAGGAGGGATTGAATAATATCATCCAACTCTGTTAAAACTAAGTGAAATTAACTGAGGGCTCAGCATACCTTATTGATTAAGAATTGAGCTCTGATGTCAGACTGTTTGGGTTCAAATCTTGGCTCCACTATTTGCTAATTGTGGGAACTTTGGCAAAATAGTACAAATTTTAAGTCTCCAATTCTTTATGCATATAATGAAGATGATAATATTTACCTTATAAGGGCAGTAATGCATGTAAATTGCTTAATGCAGTGCTTGGCATATCATAAAAGCTCAATAGATATTAACACAGCGAGAACATTCTAAGTGCATTACCTCAGGTAGTTCTCAAAAGAGTACCTTGAGGTAGTTGTTACTGTCATTCTCCCCACAATTATCAGTGTGTAAACTGGAACAGAGAAAGGTTAAGAACTTGCCCCAGGTCCCAGAAATAGCACTTGGAAGGGTTAAGATTCCAACCCAGAATTCTCTGCACACTGTTAACTATAGTGTAGTGCTAAAAGCTACAATGATAAAAGCCGAAGACACAAATGCCTGCTAGGGCCAGTTAGATGAGCCTTCATATAAGCTGCGAGTTGATGTGTCATCAATGAAAGAAACCTTTTCTGGATGAAAACAGGGTGCAGGGCTGGGCCTTCTTGCTAATAAAAGTCTCTATATTGGGGTTATTACACAGTTATGTTGCACGAGACTTGTTTTCATTGTCAAACACCATCTGGTAGGGATGTGAGAATCAGGTGTGTTGCTATGAATTCCCTTTTCCATAGAAGCTACTGATATTTACCAAAGATTCTGACCATCCAATTGGGTTAGGTCAGTTTCAGATAGTGGCAAAGGAAAATAAATTATCTGGAGAATTTGGAGTTGCCTATGATCACTTGAGGTTCGAATGAAGGGAGAGAGAGGGCAGATACTCCTTTGGATAGATAAACAAGATAAACTGTTACCAGTGGTATGAACAACAAAAAAATAAAGAGAGATACGGAGTTAAGGAAAGTGTGTGAATAACCTTCTCTTCTTGATCTTTTCTTATTTCAAATAAGGTGGTATGAAATTAAATTATTAGGATAGATTTGACTGGGTTGAAATAGAGATTTGTGGTCTTCCATCCTATTTTTGATTATTCTTTTTTTTTTAAGATTTTATTCATTTATTTATTTATTTATTAAATTTTATTTTATTTATTTTATAAGATTTTATTTATTTATTTAATTTATTTATTTATTAAGATCTTATTTATTTATTTATTTATTTATTAAATTATTTATTTATTTTATTTATTTATTTGAGAGTGAGAGAGAGCACAAGTGGGAGGGAGGAGCAAGCTTCCTGCTCAGCAGGGAGCCCAACTTGGCACCGGATCCCAGGACCCTGGGATCATGACCTAAGCCCAAGTCATATGCTTAACCGACTGAGCCACCCAGGTGCCCTTTGATTATTCTTGACAAATTTAAAATGATATCTTGTTTGTAAAGTAAAGTTCTCAATCCATAGATTTATAGCAGGGAATGAAATAGGCAAAAATGCCTGTCCTCATGAACCTTGTACTCTAATGCGGCAGTGGAGGCAGAAAATAGGTACATTCATAGGTCGTAAGTTAGATGATGTCAAGTGTTATGGAGAAAAATAGAGCAGAAAAGGTGGTAGGAAGCCCTGGGGAGGAGGAGACCCATGCATGTAGGGTTTGTTTTTTTCTTTTGTTTTTTTTTTTTTAAGATTTTATTTATTTGAGAGAGAGAAAAAGCACAAGTGGGGAGGGGGGCTAGTAGCAGAAGGAGAGGGAGAAACAGCATTCCCGCCAAGCAGAAAGCCCAATGTGGGGCTCGATCCCAGGACCCTGAGATCATGACCTGAGCCAAAGGCAGATGCTTAACCAACTGAGGTCACCCAGGCACAACCCTCCCCCCCCAACCCCGCACAACCCTGATGTATGTAGTTTTAAAAAGACCAGGCAAGACCAAACTGCTCCACAAACAGGTTTTTGCCTGAGCATCTGGGAGTCTTCAGTTGCAGTTACTATAAGGAAGAAACCTTAGCAGAAGCAGATTTTGGGGGACAGATCTGGACCTTAGTTTCACATATTAAGTCTACTTGGATCCACCAAGTAGACAGTTGAGTATACGTATCTGGAAATCAGGAGAGAGGTCTGGGCTAAAAAGATCTATGTTGACCGTCAGCACTTAGATGACATTAAGATGTTAGGAAATTACATGTGCCTAGAAGTAGGAAAAGGAAGACACCCCAAAACTGAGCCTTGGCACAATCCCAAAGTAAAAAAAGACTGGGAGAAATAAGGAGAAAAACAAGGGAAGGGGAGAGTGGAAGGTACCGTTTCCAGTAATAAGGAGTTATGAACTCTATACTGGCGTCATACATTGTTTCTTTTCTCTTTATAAGTTAGGGGGGGTCAATTAAAAACAACTTCTGGGAACTGAGATTATTACATGGAATATTTTGAATATTTGTAATACAAGACTCATTGGTGTACACACGGATGGAGAAGGACTTCCATATTTATAAAAATGTATTTGTGGGAGCCTGACCACCTAAACAACTAAAATATTGGTCTTGCTAGTCTTAGTGTTTTAACGAAGGCAGGTTTCTGTAATATTTCGGCGAGGTCAGCTGTATAATTCTCTATACCCTCAGTCAGAGAGCCTGGAAATTACAGTTTGCTGAGCACCTGGGATGTGGAGCTGACAGCTATCAAGAAGTGACAAGAAATATTAAGTGTTTTTTCACACATACTACCTAAGGACTGAATGCATGCTTCTCTATTGATGAAAATGCACTTGCTTCAACTCAAATGTAGCCATTTCTAAAATTTTCATCACTAAACACTATAAAGAGATAATTTCAACCTTTTGCTCAAAAACCAGGATATAAACCAGGAAAGGCCAAGTGAGAGATTACTTTATCTATCTATATACATACATACACACACACCATAATATGTATTATATATTGTATATATGTAAATGTTGTATTATACATATATACACTTCCTATTTTATCATGAAAATGTACAAGTACCCAGAAAAGTTAAAAGTATTTTACAGTGGACACTTTTATATCCACCACCTGGATTTTACCAATAAATTTCTACTACCATTATTTTATCACATATTTATACACCCTTCTGTCCATCTTCTTTTGGGATGCATTTCAAAGTAAGTCACCGATCTTAGTTTCCTCCTAACTACTTGAGCATGTATACCAGCAACTACAGTTGAATATTTGTTTACAGTTTTCCTTTGGATTTATACACAAAGAAATTGACAAATCTAACTCTCAGATGTACATTGACTGAATTTTACAACCTAAACCTTACCAAGATGTAGACATTACCGCCATCTCAGAAAGCTCCCCTGTGCTCTTTTCTATGCATTCTTTATTCCCACCTCAGAGTAACTGCGATTCTGATTATTTCCATCAGAGACTGGCTTAAGTTGTTTTAGAATTTTATATAAATGGAATTAGGCAGGGGCACCTGGGTGGTACAGTCGGTTAAGCGACCAACTCTTGGTATCATCTCAGGTCATGATCTCAGGGTCGTGAGATCTAGCCCCACATCTCTGTCCGCACTCACACCAAGTCTGCTTGAGATTCTCTTCTCTTTTCCCTTGTTCCTCCTGTTTCTGCTGCATCTCTCTCTAAAATAAATAAAGAAATCTTTAAATATAATCATGCACTATTTTCTCATTTGTTTAAGGTTCCTTCCCTGAAACACACTGCTGCAAAACCTCTTATTTGAAGACAAAGGAGCTTTGAAAAAGAAGCCAAATTATTAATACAGACCAAAATGAATAGTTACATGCATAACAATGAATGATATGGATTCTTTTGTCTATATTTTCAGAGCAACATTCCTGTGTGTGTGCATGTGTGTGTGTGTGAGCGTTTGTGTGTGTGTGTGTGTGTGTAAAATCATCTTGGAACACAAATATGCATTCTATGCAAGAAAAGCAGGTGAGCAAGAGAGCTGACATTTACGGACCACCTACTGTGCACCAGATGTTTGACATACAGTCTATCACTTAAATCTCATGCTCCAAGAGGTGTTACCTTCCATGCACTCCTCGCCAAGTCCTGCAGCCTCCCAGAGCTTCCTCCTAACCTGCAGGTGGTGGGATAATCAGGGCTTCCCAGGAGTGGGCTGCCATTCCTAACCAGCCTCCTTTTGCTGCCTTCTCGTTGCTTTCTAGTTACTTCATTTTCTTCAGTCTTGCTCTAGACAATGTGACAACTAGTCAATCTGTTAAATTGTCATGACTTAATGTCCTGTGAATGTTAATGTCCTAATACACACTTCCACATGCTACATAATCCATTTATTTTCCAAGTCCTCTGGAGACGGGGTATCTTTATCTAAAGCAAACACTCCATGGTGAGAATTTCAGTGCTCCTTTCTTTGGATGGATTGAGAATATATTTCATGAGGGAGGCATTTGCACATTTCTAATGTGTGTATTACTAAACCTTGTAACAGTTTCCAGACAATTACTCATTGTTTTCAGACACAATTTTTCCACATCCATCACTAGGAACTCAGGTATACAGACCCAGATTGAGATTTTAACTGAGAATTCTAGAACCATCAGACCCATTCGGGTGGAGCGAAGGAGGAATATTTAGTAACCACATGAACAATATATCTGGGATTCTGGTTTCTTCATTCTTTGACCTTCTTACTTTCAGTAAATTGTTCTTCTACTCTGCATTCTTCAGCTGTGGTCACATCCTTGTTCATCACAGTAAATTCATGACTTCTAGACCTCGACTTTAAGAATCCCGCTCACTGACCACCGTCTTCTATCCATCCTGCTCTAATTTCCTCATTCCAAAAGACCTTCAAAAGACCTTTAGCTTTTTGTTCCTCATTTTTTTTTTTTTCCTAATCATTTGTTAGCTCTATGGCGTGGTCCTTGCTATCGCTCCTCTCCTCACACTCTCTCTTGTGCTTGTCTAGAAGAAGTTCCATCCTGGTAAAAATGCAACTATCAACTCCTTTCTACTGCCTTATCTCCAGCATCCAGAAAATGTTTTGGCAACATCTAGGGGCTTTATAAGTATCTGATCATTGAAGAATGATAGATGGCTGATGTGTAGAATTATGCAGTTATGTAGAGTTTATCTTGAATTTTTCATTTCCTCCAGAATGTCCAGAGTTACTGGGGATAGTATGGGAGAGACCCGATCATACCAGTTCGCACCCTCTGGCTCTGATGTTCTTTGTGCCTTTGAACTGTGCCTGTGCTCTGCATGGGCTCCTGCCAATAGCTCGAAAGCGCAACATACTGGAAGCTTTGACCTCTCCCCGCCCCCTTGGTGGTTGCTCAGAGCCCAGGGACTTCCTCTCAGCAGTTTCTCTCACTTCCATTGGCAGCAACTTCCTGGAATATCTTGGGCTGATAATGGTGACTGTTCCAAGAAATTCCTACTTAAAAAGTACGGTGTTTCTGATGTCCGTCCAGGATTACTCCCCTCCACAAAAATCTTGTGGCTATATTCAGTCAGCAGAGTTCAGTGTCTGTTGAGGGAAGATACTGCTTTTTCAAAAGTAAGTGATTTTTTTTTTTAATATCTTGCCTTTCAAGGAAATTCTTGAAGTTCCCCAAATTATTAGAGGGGGAACAATGATTATAATAGCTCAACACACAGCCACATTCCTCTCTCTCTCTTCTCCAGTGTGGGTGGGGGGTGGCCTCTCTGAGGGAGTGTTCTACAGACCATAAAATGTGGAGCCCATCCCTCCCTTCTGGCACTGTCTAAATCAGACATCAAGAGAGGCTCCTACTCCTATTCACCATGTCTCTGTCTGCAGGACTGAGGAACTTGAGTTTCAGCAATAGTCCTGGATATCTCATTCGTCTTCCCCACTTCCCCTCTGTTAGAAATGCAAACGCAACTTGTTAGCTCCAGATCAGTTAAAAATATGTATACAATACCGTCAATATTGTCCATCACAGGCAACAAATTTGAGCAACTCTTCATCCTTCAAACTGGGGCAGTTTCCCAAATTTGCCTGATTAGAAAATCACCTAGGATACTTGTTAAAAATCTTTTTTTTTTTTAATCCCTAAGCTGCTTTATTTTTTTCCTTCATTTTTTTTTAAATTTTAATAAACATATAATGTATTTTTATCCCCAGGGGTACAGGTCTGTGAATCGCCAGGTTTACACATTTCACAGCACTCATCATAGCACATACCCTCCCCGATGTCCATTTCCCCACCACCCTCTCCCGTCCTCCCTCCCCCCAGCAACCCTCAGTCTGTTTTTTGAGATTGAGTCTTTTATGGTTTGTCTACTTGTTAAAAATCTTAACAAACTTAACACACAAGTCCAGGCGCATCCCCTTGAGGTTATGATATTAAATTGTTTTGAGGGAAAGAGGAACTGGGGTCAGCTGTCCTAATGATGATCACAGATCATTCAAATAATCAGTCAAGTTTGATTAAGTTCTAGATCAGAAAATAGGAATGCTGTCATTTTGATCACTCATTTCTTAATTTCCTCCCTCGAACAGTGGAATAGAAAAGCTCTCCCTTCTTTCTTCCTTCATTTTTTCTGTCTTGGGGAAAATGTGAAAAGTGAATGACCAGAGGGCAAAAAATGATATTCAAATGTTTAAAATATTTCTGAAGTTCAGCGCCAGTCCTAGATAAGTGTGAACTCATTCCTGTCTTAGTCCAGTCGGGCTGCTGCAACAAAAGTACCATAGACTGGGTGGCTTGTAAACAATATTTATTTCTCACAGTTTTGGAGCTGGGAAGTCCAAGAACAAAGCTCTAGAAGAATTGGTGTCTGGTGAGAACCTGATTCTTGGTGGATAGATGGCTGTCTTTGCTATGTCCTTACATGGGAGAAGGATAAAGGGAGCTCTGTTCAGTCTCTTTTATAAAAGGATTAATCCCATTCATGCGGGCTCCATTCTTATGTCCCAATCACATCCCAAGACCCCACCTTCTGATACCATTACACTGGGCATTAGGATTTCCAAATATGTATTTTGGTGCAACGCAAATGAGACTCTAGCTAGAGCACTCCTTTATTTTTTTATTCATTAAATACATGAACACTTGCATAAATGATCTTAAACACTGTGAATGAAAAAAAAAAAGGAAGAGTGCAAGTCATCATAGAATAGGATCAATGCTTCCTAGCCAACCCAGTTGTTGAGGGAGTTAAGAACAGGAACGGGAAGCCTGCATAGACTCTCCTTTTTGCCAGGCTGTGTTGACTGAACATGTAAACAAAATGCAAAACTAGACTTTGAGATGTGGTTGTGCTTTGCTCTGTAGAGTTTTCAGAGAGAAACAGATTTTGTAGAGTATCAAAGTTGAGCCGGGTGAAAACATTTTAGAACCTATAAGATTCATGCAAGCCTCGGAAACAGCTGCTCTTCCTTCCGACGGGAGGGCCAATGAGGGGTGAAAGGAATGATGACCAAGCACAGTGGAGAATCTGCAGGGTCTGGACAAAACCCAAATATCTGCTGGTTCCAGGACCTTCTCAGTTACTTCACTTACCTCTTCTTACTTAGGCATAGCTAGGGATCGAGAGGGGCAGTCACACGTCAGGTCACCGTTACGTGTGACCGGGTTTGGTTTGGGCGTAGATGTTTTATAATGTGTGACAGGGATGTAAGTAATCTAGGTACACATATATTCAAAGAATATTCATAGAACAAATGTGTAACATGTACGTACATATACATATATATACATATACACACATTGTAGACATTATCAAAATAATAATTTTTTGTGTGTAATGTTTTTAAAGAGCTTTCTGTATATATTACTTCAACTATTTAAGCCTCCTAAGATTCTTAGGTAGGAATTATAATTGCGTTCATTTTCAAAAAGTGGGGACTGAGACTCCGAGAGGCCAAGTCCAAAGATGGCACAATCTAGTAGGTGGCTGAGCCAGGATTCGAGTTCTTGTGTTTTGCACTTACATTGTGCTCATTTCTTGGCAAAATGCCGTTTATCTGTTATTATCTAACATCGTCTTCAGGTCAGTCACAAAGAAACTTTGAAAGGAATAAGGTTTCCCACTACTCGTTACAATTTTCCGTCTGTTCTCTTTCGCATGAAACTCTTCAGGTGTCTGGTGACTTTAGTGTCTCTTCCTTCTTTTCTCATTTTTACAAGAAAAGGCATGACTATATGTACACTGAAAGTGGGGGATCCAAATATTGAGGCTGGATATTTTCCCTTTTAAGTAGTCCTTTTATCTTAGAGACAATGCCTTAGCAAAAAGAAGTAAGTCTGTGTGTTTAGAGAGGGTGGAATGACCCATAGAAACTTCCATACACATTTTTATCTGTTAATTCTATTTATTATTATTTAATTCTATTCTAAGGACCAACTTTGAGGTGCCAGGTACTTCACTTTAGAAAAATAAGGAGAGGTAGAAGTTCTAAGTGAGATAGAAATAAAGTTATTTAAAAATAATGAAGTCTGCTTTATATAAGCTAGCACAGAAACCAGTAACAGTATGGTAAAATTCTCCACTTCACCCATACATTGGGAGGTGTCAGTGTTTTCAGACCATAATTTAAGGGCATGTGTGATTAACACAGAATGCATAATCTTTATTTTCCTTAGTGAAGGGAGTTGCATAACTGGGGTTAGTATTAGCTTTCTGCACATGAACAAGTAAATGGAAAGATTAAATTATGTAAACTAATTTATATTCTTCTCTTAACCCTTATACATATTTAAGTGTGTTAGTGTTTACTGATTAATAAATTAGATACAAGTTAGTTTAAATCAAGCAAATTGCTCACATATTCATTTAATTTTAAATCCTTAACTACCTCCTTATTTTTAAGGTGGCTAGGTAAAGAAAGAGGCATAGAATAATTAAAACGAGGGTTAGAAGAGTAGTCAAAGAAAAGGGGGATAATATAAAGAATAGAGAAGTTCCTTAAAATTCATATTTTATTTATATATATTTGATATATGCTCTCTCTATATGTTTCATATATATGATGTGCGTTAGATCTGATTTCTCAAAATTGAACATGATTTACTTAGTTGTGTTACATTTATATTTCCATTACCAACTAAAATATCTCATTAAGTTGACTTAATTCAATCTGAATTTAATATTACCAGGCTGGCTTGTCCATAAAGAGTGGTATACATAAAATACTATCAGGGGTGCTTGGGTGGCTCAGTGGGTTAAAGCCTCTGCCTTCGGCTCAGGTCATGATCTCAGAGTCCTCGGATCAAGTCCTGCATCAGGCTCTCTGCTCCGCAGGGAGCATCCTTCCTCCTCTCTCTCTGCCTGCCTCTCTGCCTAGTTGTGATTTCTCTCTGTCAAATAAATAAAATATTAAAAAAAAATACTATCAAAGACACATTCTCACTTTTGTGGGTCCTTGGCACTTCACAGATATGGGCACCTCCCTCAAAAAAATATATCGAAAATTATATCTTATAACTCTTAAAGACATATGTGTTGAAATTATATATTAAAACATTTTCATTGACCTAAATGTTTGCTTTTTTTATTCTGGAAAAAGGCAGGTCTCTTAATGTACAATGATACACATAAATACCACCAGGACACATCATGAATTTCCCAGGTCTCTTCTGTAGTTAAAAAAAATATTAGTAATAATATTTTTTACTACATTGTTATAAAGACAGTTATATTAAAATATATACATATATTAAAACGTGTTCATAGACCTAAAAGCGCTTTTTTTTTTTGGATTTTCAACAAAATTAGCACATTTTATGAATCTCTAAAATTATCATGGACTCTTGGCTCTTGGTTCTGGGCCTGATGTATAAATTGACTTTGAGCACCCTAACTCTTAAAGTGGCAGACAACGTGATTTCTTGTGGGTCTCTCAAACACACAGTGTTCTTTCACTAATCTATTTTTGTTCCTTTGTACCCTCTCAGTAGGTGGCAAATCCCTAGTCAACCCTGGAGCCTCACCTCAAATTTTGTCTCATTGGTGAAGTTTTTCCTGCATCTCCAGGTAGAATTAGTTACACTGATCTTCCTCTATCTCTTTGTATATATATATAACTTTATAGAAGTGAAGAGAAAACCTAGAAACCTTATCGTTGTAAGTACAGTTCCTACATGCCTCATTGCTTATAGGTGCCCCTGAGGTTATTCTCTTGCATTTTTGTGATGTATCTGTCAACTCTAAGAAACCAGCATTAGTACTTATTTTTTTTAAAAGATTTTATTTATTTATTTGACAGAGAGAGATCACAAGTAGGCAGAGATGCAGGTAGAGAGAGAGAGAGAGGGAAGCAGGCTCCCTGCTGAGCAGAGAGCCTGATGTGGGACTCGATCCCAGGACCTGGGATCATGACCTGAGCCGAAGGCAGCGGCTTAACCCACTGAGCCACCCAGGCGCCCCAGCATTAGTACTTATTAACTAAACTTCAGATTTTACTCTGATTTCATCAGAGTTTCCAACAACGTCTTTCCAAACCCCCTACCGCCATGTTCCAACCTATCCAGGATCCCGTATTGCATTTTGTCGTCATGTTTCTCTGGTCTTCTCTGGACTATAACAATTTCTCGGGATTTTTCTTGTTTACATGAACTCAATACTTTTGGAGAGGAACAGCCAGGTATTTTGTAGATTAGTCCTCATTTTGGGTTTGCTTTCCATGTTTTTTCTTGTTTGTTTTTTCCACAATTAGCCTAAGGTTATGGTATTTTAGAAAAAAAAACCATAAAGTTTGTTGACCTTAAAAATAAAACTGTCAGTTTTCTCATCAGCAAAATAAGCTTATTCTGGAATAGCTGAGAATTGCAGTTAGGGACATGCAAACTAGGCAAAACCATAGGCAAGTCTGCAGAACAAAGGAGAGGAATGGTTTTTTTATAAGGGAAAGGAGGGAATTGGGAGGGATTGTTTTAAACAAAAAGCCCACTGGAGTAAACCGGAAGTTTGAAGTGTAGTGGCTTTTCATTGGCTGAGATGTGAGATTCTCTCGTTGGCTGGGCTGTTGCCAGGGCAGGAGAAAATCTTTCCTCTTCCTGCTGGGGTAGTCAAGTTTGGGGGTCTTCTTGAGGAGAGTGTGCAATAGAGCTCTTCCTATTAGTTTTTCAAAGGGCTGCCAGGAATGTTGGGGTGTGAGAGCTCCACCTTCTTCTCCAGGTCCGTTTTAAATGAGGTTAGTTTCATTAATTTTCATAAGGTAAAGGATCCTCTCATCATATCGTATCATATCATATCATATCATATCATATCATATCATATCAGGGGAACTACTTTAACGTGTAGCTAGGTAGACATTGAGGATATGTATCAAGTCGAACATGCCTGGATCACCTTAGAATGTAGAACAATGCTGAAAAGTACCAACAATCCACTAACATTTTTTTTCAAAACACATTGCTTTTTTGTCTTCCTTGCTAGACAAGGAGCCCCTTATGATGAAATAATGTCTTGTTCATTTGTGTCTCTATCCCCTCTGCATGAAGCCTATTTCTTGGTATAAAGAAATGCTAAATAAACGTTTGGAAATTCATGTTAAAGGAATTGCTTATTCTTTTTTGGTAGCTATTTTTCAAAAGCCTGCCATGTTTAACATGTTCACACAAAGAAAATAGCTGGGAAGTCACAGACCCTTTTACTTAAGCTGATAAATGGTTATTCTTTGTGGTAAGTACAAATGAAACTCAAATTAATGCTTTTTCTTGTTTATGGACATTAGTCCAACTTGATCTTTATATATCATAGACTTACTGAAGCTGTTATTGAAGCCTTCTCTCTCATTGGTGCCCTCAGGGTCAGTACTAGGATTTCTTATTCATTAATATTAATTCTTTCACTAGCAGATACTGAGTGTCCTGGTTTACGCTGAAGTTAAGCCTAGCAATTTATGGCACTGTGGAACGAATACAGTAGATAAAAGAGAAAGTGATACAAAAAGACTCCAAATTAGAGATTGATAGAGATAATAAATAGGGTTGCCAAAAGGAACAAGGTGCAGTCTAAAGGCCTTCAATGGGGAAATATTGACATAAATTGTGAGATATTCATAGAATGGGCTATTAAACAATCATTACAATTTTTGTTTAAAATGAAATGTTAATGGCTTAAGTTTTCACTTTTTGATATACATTATATTCACAGGAAAACTGTCAACAAAGACGTGCAAAAGTATAACATAAGGAATATCCCCAATCCCACCCACTTCTTTTCCTCATTTTTCTGGGTAATATCTAAGAGACAGACAGATGGACAATGTAAGAACAGAGGGCCAGACAAAATGTGTATATGCTAGTCTTTAATAAATTGGATTATTCCATACACATTGTTTTGTAATATTTCATGTTTTGTATAAGCAATCCACACATTTTTGGATTTTGTGATAATTTGAACCAGTTCCTTGAACTTTATTCATAATAAGTAAAGCTTGATCCCCAGGTTTTGTTTTCAGATCAAGCTTGTACATTTTATGTTTTGTTTTATTTTAGGGAAAGAGAGAGAAAGAGAGGGAGTGAGAGAGGTGGGGGAGGGGCAGAGAAAGAGAGAGAATCTTAAGTATGCTCTACACCCAGTGCTCATGACCTGAGTCAAAATCAATAGCCGGATGCTTAACCAACTGAGCCACCCAGGTGTCCCAAGCTGGTGTGTTTTGACCCTTTTTCTTGAGATTATTATTATTATTATGCTAAATGCTTTTTAGCCGTGCATGCAACTGGGTTCCTGGCAGAATGGCTCTCCTATCTTCAAGTTATGCCCAGACATTTATAAATGTTGGGATGCCCTGTAAGATTACTTTATGACTCATTTCACATTATGTTTTGTTGTTTACTTGTCTTTCTGTTTGGCTACTATATAAGGTCCTTGAGAGCAGGAAATCATTTCTGCATTTACCTCAATGTCTATATCATGCTTTGTCCAAAGAGCTGAATAAATCATTTTTGTCTGACTACAACTGGACCATTTTTAACAGAACCTTTTCTCCCTAATGCCATTAGTGAAGGGGTTAACTTCATTATTGGAAGAGCTGGATCAAGCACAAATAAAGCACACGATAAATGCAGATTCTGGAGTTCTGTCAAAATGTTTCAGGGTGTTTATTCAAATCTGCCATTTTCCCCATGCACACACAGGCACACTTAGAGCTGATGTGCCCTGGGAGAACTGGCATTCATCACGGTTTCTAAGCCATTACTTTTCCTATGGACCCTAGCGGATGGTTCCTTCAGAAAATGTGAAAGGCCTGCTAATTTCTTCCAATGAAAGAGCAATAGAAGCACAAAAGTTAAGCCTAGAAGGCCATTCGATAGAACATATGGGAAGGGGTGGTACCCCCAAATAAGAAAATAAAAACAAATTCACCAAATCATCAATGTTCTGTTAATAACCCTTAATAAATATGGATGTTTGGCTCCCACTGAAAAGAAATTTAAAAATTTATCATTTGTCTATTTTAAATGATTAAAATCTCTTTACATTTCCCTTACTTTTGCAAAATATTCCTCATAAGAAATCATGATAATACGATTTATGGCAAATTCTTTTTATATCATTACTGAATCTTCCAAAGATGCCAAGGAACTGAGAAGATCCTCAAGGCCAGAAGTTCAAAATCAAGGTGTTGTCAAGGCCATGCTCCTTCTGAAGCCTGGAAGGAAGAATCCTTTTTTGCCTCTTCTAACTTCTGGTGGATCCAGCAGTCCCTGCCATTCCTTGGCTTTCAGCTTTATCACTCCAAACTCCAGATGGAGGATGGAGACTCCCCATCTTCACATCGCCTTCTTCCTTCTGTGTGTTTTCTCCTCTTTTTTTTTTTTTTTTTTTAAGATTTTATTTATTGGACAGACATCACAAGTAGGCAGAGAGGCAGGCAGAGAGAGAGGAAGAAACAGGCTCCCTGCAGAGCAGAGAGGCCGATGCGGGGCTTGATCCCAGGACCCTGGGATCATGACTTGGGCCGAAGGCAGAGGCTTTAACCCACTGAGCCACCCAAGCTCCCTTCTCCTCTTCTTAATAAGGACACTAGTCATTGGATTTAGGATTTCCTCCAATCCAGTATGATCTCATCTTTTTCTTCAACTACTTATATCTGCAAAGACCTTATTTTCATATAAGTTTCACAATCTGACTTTTTTGGTTCAAGGTGAATTTTTGGGAGACACCACTGAAACTACTTCAAGGTACTATGGCCAGAACTGGGACCTAGAATCCAGCTATAGCACTAGGCAAAAAAGCATTTCAATAAACCCAGAGTCCACATCATAATTGGTTGTAAATATCTCACTAGTATTTCCAAGGGCTTCTTGGTAAGGAAAAAGTCCTTCCATCACAACACTGTAATGCTATCTGCAGGAAAGTATATAAATCTTGCAAGACCACACCCAGAAATGGCTTCCCTGAAGGTCAGCAGTCTACCTTCTCTGCAACCATATGCCGCATCTGTGTTCTCAAGATATTCAGTTACATCTCAGGACCCCTCCCTGGGAATCCACAGCAACATTTAGGAAGTGAAAATGTGCAGTAGTCTGAACTTAATGTGACAGGGTACAGGGCATCCAAACTGGGGGAGTTGCAGAGTATGTGACCACATTTATACTCATCAACTCTTTAAGATATGAAGTGAAGCATTTGAGGTGTAATTTTTTTTCCTTAGAAATCCACCCTTTATCTAAACAATTCCGAGAAAGTTCAAAGCAATCACATTTTGTAAGTAATTTACATGGACAACGTAGGCAGAGGTAGTGGGTATCTGAATTGTTGAGAAATGGTCTTATTTCTCTTTCTAGACTTTGTGGCAGGAACTTCTTTTTAACCTGTTTGATCCTGGAAGTCCCTCAACTTCGAAGTGCTTCCTTTATCCAACTGCTCAAGGAAGACTCAGGGAGGCTCAGGAAGCAGGTGGTTTGGAGGTAAAAATGTTACATGTTTTGTTCGTTCTAATTATTTGCTTGCAGCATATGGAGAGAGAGAGTCAATTAGGCAGCTAGGATACCGACCACCAAGATCTTTATAGATTCAGATTTGTACTTGCATCCTGATGGGACACAAACAGGAAGCTATTTGTTTAAGGGATCCTAACATTTTAACTGCTACCCAATCTAGCCCCTTCCAGAATGAAATGCAAGAGCTGTTTAATTGCCCTCAGCATCTCTAAACAACAATTAAGAACAGGAAGTGAAAAACACTGAGTCCAATTCCAACTGCAAAAGCAATAATTAATGAGAAGTATGAGGCGTCGCTTCCTGCAGTTTCTTTTGGTTCTGATGACTGACATCAGTTAGATGTTCACTGTGAATTTCAGCATTTATTTCCATATACAGCTTTGACATACTACACATGTGATATAAGCCTTGTTTGTAAAATTGTACGCAGTAGAAAATATTATGAAATAATCGGCTTATAACAGCAAGTGATGGTTTCCTATGAACTATTTTACTGTCCTAAATAGAAATAATTTATTTGAAAAAAACCCGTAATTTGTGAGCAATGGGATGCCAGCTAAGAATTTTGGGGGACTCTTCATCACTGATATTTGAGGTGTGGATTTACATAGAGAGTTTGTACTTGGTTGGGTTTGCCTATGTTGGGCCAAACATGGCTGTGTCCACAAGGTCTGTCCACCATGGACACTTATGTATGTGTCCAGACTGTCCGATCCAAGCAGAGACCAAGAGGTCTTGGTCCACCTGTGATAACCTGCTTGCTTATGTGACTTGGCCAAGGATCTGCTACCAGAAAATTTATCTATAGTAGCCCGAACCAAGACTCTTAAAGTTATTGCAAGCATACATTAAACGATCTGCCATCCATCTCAAGTATGTAGAGCCATGCGTGAGTGTACTTTGTGGACTACCTAGGGAAATGTTTAGATATTCATTTATTTATATTTTTTTGGTGGGGGAGATATTTTAAAATCACGAACAACTTGTTCCTGTGGACCCAGCTACCACTCAGAGAGTGCTTAGAAACCAATATGGATTTTAATCCAAGGGGTTAGGGACAATTGGGAAGATAAATGCTTTTTAAATGTAGATAATCATTGGTTTTATAGTGGAAACAGACTCTGTGGGTGCCTGACTATATTCTCTTGGTCCGACCAACTTTCAGTGCATTTGCCTGAGGTTTTGCTGTGGTGACAGCCCCGCCCATGTGTGTAGCAAGTCAGCATGGTAGAAGATGGCTTTCCACCTCCACCCCAGGAGCTCCTGATCAGTGACCGAAGGAGCCGGGAGATTGACACCCAGCAATCCTGCCCCTGGGGACAACTGCGACGTGCGTGTCCTTACCAGTTTTCTCAGCTCTGGTGGGATGAAGCTTCAGTTGCGCACCGTGGCACCTTCGCTGATGATACAAACTTTGTTGCATTTCCCTCTCCTGTCTCCTTTCCTTGATCCTTTCCCGGGAATTATCTTCTAAATCCAAGACTCACTCTGGGATGCTGTCTCAGGCTGTGTTCTGGAGTGCCCAATCCATGATAACAGTCATCTTCCACTTTCTAATCCCTTGCCATGCTTAGAAAGCCAGTGAAGCACGTGTTGAGACAAATTTTGCTGTTGTGTTCTGGGAGCCTGCTGTGTGCCCAAACTGTGTTCAGAGCTGCGCTTAGAATTACCGCTGTATGCATTAGTGCATACGTTTGATCCTTGAACGATATGGGTTTAAATCACCCAGGCCCACTTATATGTAGATTATTTTTACACTATCGTAAATGTATATCCTCTTCCTTATGATTTTCGTATCATTTTCTTTTCTCTAGCTTGTTTCACCGTTAGAATGAAGTAGATAGCACATATAGCTTTCAGAATATGCGTTAATCGGCTGTTCGTGTTTTCAGCGAGGCTTCCAGTCAACAGGAGGCTATTAAGTTTTGGGGGAGTCCAGAGTTACACACGGATTTTCTACTGTGCATGAGGTCAGCCTCCCTCACCCCCATGTTGTTCAAGGGTCAGCTAGCCAGTTAGTCTTTGTGATTCTCATAGATCCTCTGCCATGGAACACAGTCATTGAACAAATCAGGTTCTTGGCCCAAACCCTAACCCCATCTTCCTGCATTTCACTCTCCCAAGTCAAATATTTATATGAGGAGGATTTTGAGAGACAACAAACATGAACACACCACTTAGCAGGACTTTCTCCTCTGTCATCAGAGTCTGTGCCCAAGCGGAATGGGGGCTGTTGGCATGAGGCTCACTTGAGGCCCCAAGTCATTCACTAAAGAGGCTGTTAGGAATCAGAGAGCGCAGGAAACCTCAGGCAAGGCTGGTTCATTAGTGCCTCTGCTGATTAATCAAGACCTGGCTGCCACTTTGTTAATTGCCTCGAGGTGGAGTTGGAGGCAATCAGCCCCATGGAAACTGCCTGATTGCTTCTCAAAGTGGCAGTTTGCCTTTGGACATTGTACTTGTTCCTGTCAGATCTGTATTGTGACCTTCAGAAAGGACGTTGACCCTGCCCCCAAAGGCAAGTCTCTGAGCATGCTATCTGGAGTCTGTTGTGCAAAGAGAGTTACACATGAAGAACCAGCCGCAAAAGCCCCCGATGCAATTATATTCTGGTTTCATAAATGCAGCGCAATTATTGCATTTGTCTTCCCTTTGTATTTAGCTTGGAACAGGCACTCCCACTAAATGTGCCAAACACTTTATTTTTGTCTCCGTTTTTAGAGTGTACATCAGGAAAATGAAGGACGCTCTCCCTCCCTCCCCCAGTAAACAGCCACATAACTGTAATAAGAAGCTTTCTGAATAATTTATAATTTGCAAACAAAAATTCATCTGATTATACTGAAATGACAGACACCCTGCATAACAATGTGTATTATCAAAGAGAGCTTTTTTCTTTTTTCCATTCTGGTTACTGATTATTTACACAAATTGAAGAGAAACAACTAGGTACACTATTACCTTTAAATTATTTTTTAATCTACCTTTTAATCTTTCAAAACTATGCAGGAACAATATAATTATTCTCTGCCAATCATTGATGATGCTGCATTCAAAAGCATTTTCCTATATGGATGAACAAAACAGACGTTCATGATAATATGCAGTTCAATGCTTCTTTTTCCTAGGTAATGGGAGTTTCAGGGTTATATATCATCAGTGACTCATAACTATTTTATGATCAATTTTCCTTTGTTACTGGAAAAAAGCATATAATACGTACATTTTGCTCCATAGTCACACCACCTCTTCTTGTCTCCTCTTGGCTTCGTGTCGTATGTGAAAATGATGGAGCTCTTATTTGTTTCAAGGCAAAAGTCTTTGATTAAAATTGATGGTTTGGTTGGAGCCACTTACTCTGGGAACTAATCAGAAGGCATAGAAAGCAGAGGAAGTACTACCCTCTCCGATCGTGCTGGAGGAAGATGGTCTAATCTGGAAGGATAGATGACGTTTGGCTTCAAATTATGATGCTGGCGCTGAAGCCCCTGTGAGACCCTCCTCTTACGCTTCAGTGATGAAATCTCCTATTTTGTCATTGCCCTGGAGTCACAGCTGGAGTATCACCTGTTGTTCTCTTCTGCGTTCAGTAGACTGATGATTTTTTTGAAATTTCTAAAATTTAAATTCAATTAATTAACATCAAATGTATTATCAGTTTCAGAGGTAGAGGTCAGTGATTCATCACTCTTAGGTAACACCGAGTGCTCATTACAGCACCTGCCCTCCTTAATGTCCATTACCCAGTTACCCCATCCCCCACCCCCTCCTCTCCGGCAACCCTCAGTTTGTTTCCTATGATTAAGAGTCTCTTATGGTTTGTCTCCCTCTCGGATTTTGTCTTGCTTTATTTTTCTTCTCTTTCCCTATGATCCTCTGTTTTGTTTCTTAAATTCCACCTATGAGTGAGGTGAAGGCTGATTATTTTTCTGAAGTGAATTAATTTGTTTCCTCAAATTGTCCAGAGTAGTAGTCTGTTTTCCCCATATTACTATTACCTAATTTTAATCTCATGTTGGTTTTGGTATATTTCCCCAGAGTTTTTCAGAACTTGGTTGTTGGGTTGAATAAATACGTGTAGCATGGATTCATGTATCAGACACCCATTTTCCCAGACCACTATACCAAGTTCTAGGAGGGTTTAGGAATGTTAAAAAATGTACCATATAATATCTTTGCCTTCTAGGACTTGAGGATTCATTTGCAAGCAACCACAGATTACTTTCCATGGGGTCACAGATTCCTACTATTTGCAGAGAGTATTTATTTCGGTATCACTAGTAGGATATTTTTTCATAGGCATGGGTATCTGGGGGACAGTTGCACAGCTCATCAGGTCAGAACCCATGAAAACTATGGGACCCTGGCCACAGAGATCTGCAAGGTTTATGGTCATCTATAACCAGAGCTTTTAGAGGAATCTGGCCAAATCTTTGGAATCAAACAACGATCTAGAAATCATCTGTGAACCCAGAGATTCTAAAGTCTGTGCATTTTGCCTTCTTCGGATACACATCTGAGTAGCACGAGAGGCCAGTTGGAAAAGCTGCCTCCACACTGGTTCCCACCCCTGCTTCCTTCTCATTTCAAGTCAGTCATAAAGTGGGTTAGAAAAGGAAAATGCGTTGGCTACAGGGTTAGTACCTCTTCCTTACAACCCACAGTGTGCTGGGAAGTGAGGACACTGGTGTTTACCAGTGCCTCCAGGGTGCTGAATCTGGGATTAAGTAGTAGCCCTGTGAATAGAACTGGGCTCTAGTTTGATTGACAGCTCTTATAGGCTCCCTTTATTTCATCATCAGGGACCTGTACTCTTGGCCTGCAACCATTTTGCACCAACACTGTCTTTAGAAATTCCATTAGGTTGACATTTCTCTGTATATATTTTCAATAATATTTTACTTGGAAAGCAGCCACTAGCTCTTTTAAAACTCCTTAACGGTTGTCAGATGCTGAAACTTTTCATTCCATAATAACCTGGGGTGGATTTGAACCGTACCATATTTCCTAGTTTCCAATTCCAATTTGCCCCATCTCCCCTTGCTCCTCCCCCATATTAGCATGTTTTAGTTTGTTTGTTTGTTTGTTTGATGGCTAGGAGCAGGCAGACAGACCACTAAAAACGCTCTGAATAAGAATGTCAAGAAAGAAGATTACCTCTACATTCAGTACTGGCTAGTGCATTTCCCTTCGTTTGAGGAATTTTGTTTCATAATAAGGAAAGAATTCTCTTGCATTGGTGAAAATGGTTTAAATACTAAATTTGTACATTTTTCTTGTTGGGAATTTCAATTTCCTTGGAAAAGGATATTTTTCCAGCCTGGCCATTGCAATGAAACATGTCAAGACGTTGTGAATTACCCATTCTATAAGGAGAATGTTAAAGAAGCCCAGATTCAGAGCCAGTAGACTGTTCCTTGTTCCTGTATCAGGTTTGCCTGGGCATCAGGGAATCAGCCTCCAATGGGGGTTGATGTTGGTTTGATGTCAATTCTCCAGGGAACAGGTGCTCTTTGAGAGAATGTTGTGTTTATGATTTTGATTCCCACATTATGGTTTAGTTGTGTTTTTGGCATGAACATAGGTGTCCTCGTGAAGGCCATAAATAAACAGGATAAGACTGAGCCAGACACCATCATTGTAAGAACTCTAGAGATGGGCATTTTATTCCCCAAATTGAGTCCTGAATACAGAACTCTGTTTTTTATTATCTCAACACTGGCTCCATATCTCAACAAACTCCAGAGGAGTTTGCTAATCAAAGCTTTCTTTGATGATTTTTACTCAAAATTAGAGTAGGATCTAGAGAAAATTCAGGTCTTATGTCCTCATTAATTTTTAAGATTCTCATCTCTACTGACCAACTCTGTTGTTGACAGAAAGTAGTGACAAGTCAAACCAGTGCCAGAGTGAAACCAGGAATCCACATTTTCTAACATTTCTCTCTTCAATAGTTTATTTGGACTAAACTTGAAATACAGTGGATCAGAAAAATGCATACTCTGTGGAGGGGTGAATGGGAAAGGAAAATACTTTTAAAGTGAAAAAATTAAAATTTGCGCATTGTTTCCCCATTTAGGTTTCTCCTTTCATATTTGCAACTTATGAATCTTTGCTCCCAGGGGAAAGGGGGAACAAAAATTAGAGTTAGAGCCCTTGGTCACATAATGGGATTGAAGGTATGATGATAAGAAGTCCACCTAGAAAAGAAGCCTGGAAGAGGTAGGAGATTGAGGAGAACAGAGCATTTTTATGAGAGCAAAATAAGTGGCCCCTTAGCAAGCCACCTGGTTTATGATCGAGATGGAACATTGTCTCTTTCTTTACACAAAGAAAGAAGAGTCTCTTCTTCCCTATGTTGGTTAATGAAGAAGATCTTTTTCTTCAATAATTTAATCTCTCTTTTGTTTTTATTTTTATTTTTATTTTTTTAAAATATTTTATTTATTCATTTGACAGACAGAGATCACAAGCAGGTAGAGAGGCAGGCAGAGAGAGAGGAAGGGAAGCAGGCTCCCCGCTGAGCAGAGAGCCCGATGCGGGGCTTGATCCCAGGACCCTGGGATCATGATCTGAGCTGAAGACAGAGGCTTTAACCCACTGAGCCACCCAGGCGCCCCTAATCTTTGTTTTTTTTTAGCAAGGGCAAAGTTCAGTCTGAGCAAAGAAATCTTCTTTGATAGTGTCTTTTGCTATTTCAAAGCATAAATGAATTGGGACAGAAATCTGTAGTTGACCTTCTCCTGTTTTCTTCAGACCATTCTAGTAATGGAATAGAGAATAGAAGGGACAGAGATAAAGGACAGAGAGCAAGTATAGTCATATTTATTAAATGATGATAGCATTACTTAATATGCTATCGACTGAGCTTTTATAATACACAAAAACATCATACCTAGTATTATACTTCTCAAAACAACAATACTAAGATATTATTATCCTTCTTTTACAGATGAATAATATTGAACCCCAAGATGAATTCAGAAAAATTATCAAAGAAACACAACCTGAAAGAGGCAGCCAGGATTTGAACTGAAGTCTGTTGGAGCCAAAAGTCAGTATTTTTTCCCTGGTGCATTATATTCCTCACTGGTTTGTCTTGGCTGCACAGGGTAACATCTCTAGCCATGGATGTGGGACCTGGGTCTTCCTCTCACAAGGTGCCACCCAGACCTCCTACATTTGTTAGGTATAAGTCTCCAAGAGAGTGGCTCTCACAACTGGGCAGAGACTGATTGGGAGACAAATGAGAACAAAGGGGAAGATGTGACAAGGGGCACCAGAAAAGAACTGAGTCTAGGGAGGCTTGACACACTGTCAGTTGTAAGGTTTCTTTTTTTTTTTTTTTTTTTAAATATTTTTATTTATTTATTTGACAGATAGAGATCACAAGCAGGCAGAGAGTCAGGCAGAGAGAGAGGGAGGGGGAAGCAGGTTCCCTGCTGAGCAGAGAGCCCGATGCGGGGCTCGATCCCAGGACGCTGGGATCACGACCTGAGCTGAAGGCAGAGGCTTTAACCCACTGAGCCACCCAGGCGCCCCAGTTGTAAGGTTTCTATGATACTTCCTGGAGCAAACTCATTCTTAATTGGCTACTTCATTGTTATCAAAGGGTCACAAGGATTGGTCATGCAATCTTTTTTCATGCACCACTCATTGCTACTTAATAGCATTTTGTATTTTGCCAATGGAAAAAGAATAGAATCTAAGAGCTGCATTATTTACCCTATTTCCTCAGAGGCATGTGCACACCAGTGTCTTGAAGTTTCCTGAGTTCTGGTTCCTTCCTCCAATAACACAGAGAAACAGACTTGAAACAGTGCCCTGGAAGTTAAGGACCTCAGTATTGTGGGTCAAGAAAGACAGAGAAAACCCCAGGTGGGCTTGTTAGACAAAGGACTGAAGTCTCATTCATCTACTTGCCTGATTAGATTCACCAATTCCGTTTTTCTGTGGTTCAGAATGAGGTCTCTGTGGGTACCCTAAGGAGTTTTCTTGAGGTGTTGTGGGAACTTTCAAAGAGCTAGTTTCTTGAAGCCAGAGCACTAAAGAGAGGAGGAGACTGGGAAAGAGGTGCAGAAGGCTATGACTGGGACTTTATCTTCTATGAATTGGCTTACAATGCAAATGTTAAGGCAGGGGAGGGAAGGAAGTAATGGGAACAAATATTTACTTGACCAATAGTTTAGAAATTATTGCAGAAGAGAAGGAGGGGAAATGATACCAACATAAGGATGTTGAAGGGATGTTCTTTCTACCTTAATCAGTGGCATATCATCAAGGGATCATGATACCAAGAATAGAATTTTCCTGGTGTGCTCCCTACTGTTGTCTATACTGGACCCTGACCAACTATTCCAAAGAGACATTAAGTTGGAGTACAAAGTGAACCTACTAAGAAAATATAGCTCTAGATAAACCTCCAAGCTCGTTGTTCCAATCAGATGGAATCAGATGGAGTCCTGCCATAAAGAGATTCTAAGATAGTCACTAATGTCAATGTTAAGTCTGGAAGAGATTCAATGATTGGGCATCAATTTATTTATAGATATATATAGATATATATATATATATGTAAATTTATATATAGAGAGACAATGCACAATTTACCAATACATATTCACATCTCCACTGTAAGTCTCTCTTTGAACAAAATGTTTCCTATGTTTCATTTCTGAAAATATAATAATTTTAACACCATATTAAAGGCAAATAAACCATCTTAAATTACACTAGTTAATTAAGCTTTTATGTTGTTTTATTTTGGGGTTAGAAGTTCAATTTATAATATCCAACATGAGAACTGAGTTTCAGAATGCAGCAGGGACTGATGGAAGGAATTTAATTATTTGATTTCAGATGTAAAAAGGCATATTATTACAGGGATCATGGGAGGAGGATGTATTAATTTACAGATATTAAATAAGAGAGCCATAAAAACAACAACAAAAAAAGGGCTCCAAAGATTTACCCTGCCCTTGTCTCCCAAAATGTGTAGATCCCGAAGAACCTCAGCTACTAAAACCAGAGGAATTAGAGCAGAGAGAGGGAAGCACTTGATTCTAGAAAATCTGTATGTGGAGAAATAGAAAATAAAGCTGTTGTAAAGACAGTAATGTTTAGGGGAACTGACTGGGAGAATTTGAAAGCCAGGAGCCAGGAGCCAGGTGGAGATGGAGAGAGATGTTGGTTTACATCCTGGGCTCTCTTACTGATTAGATTTCAGATATGAAGACACATTTTCTTTCTTGGAGAAACTGTATTCTCTCCAAAAAAAATATGAACTATTCTCTCTAGCTCTCCACTGATAGTTTAGAATGGCCCCTTTCATTCTAACTTGAAGTCAGGACCTTTCTGTTATCACAAGAGAGTGAAATTAATTCGAAGACAAGTTGGAAACCATCTTGAATTTAAGCAGATAAATGATAAGTGGAAAACTCTGATGCTTTTTAAATAGGAAATTAATATTCAATAATATGTGTACTGTTCTAATGCAAAAGAAAGGAAAAAAAGTACTAAATCTTAGGTATAGCTTGGTTGGGGGCATCTCAGCCTCCCAGGGCCCTGTGTTCTGAAGGAAAAAGGAAGACGTGCCTGTACAAAAAGGGTTAAACTATCAAAATATTTAAAATAAGCTATGTAAATGGTTCCATTGTATGTAATTGCAAATATAATGTTTCATAACATCATTTTGTGTAAACTTGTATAAAATATTTTGTGGGAAAAAAAAAAGCACAGAGAGAACTGACATTGTTAGAACCATGCTACTATACACACCACCCAGGAGTGTCCACTAAGCTCACTGTTTGGACAAGAAACTCATTGCTTTGTTAGTTTGCAAAAAAGTTTACAATAAGGACACAGTAATATGTAATTAAATTCATTTTCTTGACTGACTCTCACATAGATACTTGTACCTATGGGAAAAAAAAATGGCTCAAACTCATGACCCATTGTCTCCTCACCCATGATTTCTGTCACATGTTCACTAAAATTATGATGAAACTGTTTACTATCAGTATGCACGAATGGAATGTGCCTGAAAATATGACTTTTCTCTGGGAAAATTTGCCATTAAATTTCATTTTGGATACTTTTCAGTTGTGTGTGTATTTGCTTTGTCTTTGAGTGTTTTCTCTGAAGCATAAAAGTGGGCTTCTCTTTCCCCTTGAGGGTGTTTTTAATGCTAGAAATATCCTTGAAGCCTTTTCCTCTTTTGTGTGTATGTGTGATTTGGTAGAAATTTTCTGTGCTTCTCTGTCACTGATGTGACCTTTATTCAGTTTGTTGAAGGAAGGAAGGAAGGAGAGAGAGAGGGAGAGAAAGAAAGAAGAAGATTTTATAGATATCAGATTTTTCACCAAGCTTTGAGTAATCTGGTATCTACACATCTGAGTATTAAAGAACAGCTCAGATTTTGAAAATGTGAATATTTGTTGATTACAATTTATGTGCCCGTAATTATGATAGAGTTATCACTGTTTGACTTCAAAGGTATTTATATTTATTAAGTAGAGCTGAAGTACATACAGTAACTAGAAAGCAGTTAAATTTAACTCTCTGATTTTAGTAGCTATGAATAACTTAGAAACAGAGACCACTATGGGTAAAAATTCAGTATCATGGAAAGGAGCCTATTTTCACTCTTGAACTCTTATTATTTATTGTTTAGTAACTACTAGAGAAGTTTTACATATATACATTTATGCAAGTGATATTGTATTATATTTTGAATAGGTCGGCAGTCTCACTGGACCGTGAGCCTTTTCAAGCAGAGACTGAGTCTTATTTTATTTTTATCCTGAGGAGCTGGACACAGTTCCACAGCAGGTATGCCATGAATATTTGATGAATAAATGTATGAATCAATACCAGAAAATTTGTTGTTTTTTCTTAGATTACAAGTCAGTAATCACATGCTTCAAAGCGATAGCATATGGTAATGTTATTTGGGTTGTTTCTTTCAATTAAACTTTTTGTGGCAGTTGTAGCAGACTTTAATTTCCAAAGATGGCTGCAACAAACTCCCATCCCACATACTCTTTGGTCATGTGATCTTGCCACTCCCTCATGTGTGGTTGAGTCCATTTCTCCACCCCCGGAACCTGGGCAAGCCCTGAGTCTGCCTTGACTAAGAGATGATGGCGAATTATAACTAAAGCATTGGGTGGAGAGATAAGTCAAGGGACACTGAGGTGCTAGATGGGTGAATAAAGTGTCCATCTTCAAAGGGGTCCTCTGGCTCTACAACCCCCATGCAGATCTAAGACCAACTACTCAGCTGAGTCCTTGGTAAGTTCCTGACCCCCAAATCATAAGTACATAAAATGGTTGTTTTAAGACACTAAATCATGCTATATGGTTTGGTACACAGCCAAAAGATGACCAGAACAATAGCGGAGAGTTTATAAGTTGCCAAACACATGAATCAGAAACAGTCTTTATCTAGCAGAATCATCATCAGGTTAATTTGCAAGATAGTTGGTTTCTTATAGCTGTTTGTTACAAAAGAAGGTTGAATGTTTTCTCAGGGCAATCACTCCTGTGCTTGGCATCCTGAAGAATGACCTGCTGAATGCTATTTCTAGGAACCAAGAAATAGTAGCAGTAATCTTTCTCTTGTTCAGACTCTGAATAACTTAATACTATCATACATATTTGTCTTGTAGATCATATCTATCTCATCAGTTTTCTTTGATTTAGTTTAAAGCTTGATGGTCAGGGTCATACCAAAGGGTTTAGCTGTCCTATTTTAGATGTCGATGATCATCCTTCAAATAACATGTCCATAATCCCTTAAGTTTTTCAAAGTACATTAAAACCCATTTGTCATTTAATCCTCACAACATCATTTTACCATGTATTATTTCACCAAAGAGACATGAATTAAACACTAACGTATGCCAGGGAAATTGCTAGGCTAGCTTGTAAGGATAGAAACATAACCACAACACAGCGGTGTCCTCGAGAAACCCATCATTTACTATTTCTAGTTAATAGGTGAAGTGCAGTGAAGTTTAGAAAGGAGTAAAAACTCAAATTCAGGCCTTTGAATTCCAAATTGTATGTTCCTTTAACTTTAGCACAATACTTTCTAATAACCATTCAGATTTGGGTCTTAGTGTTCACAAAGTGTCTCACACATGTTATTTCAATTAATCCTCATGATAACCTTATCAAATAGATAGTAATTTCCCTCTCTGAGAAAGACGAGGTAATTGAAGTGAAGTGTTTTTCCTAAGATTTGACAAATAATAAGGAATACAGCTGATACTCGAAATTAAGCCTCTTGACTGAAAACCTTGTTGCTATTTCTGTATGTCACAGATGGCTTCCTAGAGCAAGTAAAAAGTGGTGGTTAAAATCTAGATTTAGACTCGAGGGTAGGGTAGCACTGTTCCGCACGAGGTTCAGATTTTGAACACAGTTTGCCTGAAGGTCAGACAACCTCCTCACTTTCTGACCTTGGGCATGTTACTGAACTTCTTTGTGTCTTAATTTTCACATTTATCATAAATTTACCTCATGAGGTGATTGTAAGTGTTTACTGAGCTAATGTATGTAAACCTGCTAAAATATTTCAGTGAACACAGACATAGTTTAATAAATGTCAGTTATTATTATTTCAGGACTCTGAGACCCACATGGACAGATATTGTGAAGATTCATCCAATTCACTAGGGGGTAGATGGTCACTGTGAACTGAGAAAGCCATCACTAATCAATAGAGGTTGGGACATTATTGCTTAGTGTCTGAGTTTCACTCAGAGGCCGGCTGGTCTTTGTCCACAGATCAAACTTAGTAGCCAAGATCAGGAACCAGCTTGGGAAGGGAAATATGGAGTGGATTCTGCTTGGGTAGAAAAGCGACAGTGGAAAAGAGGCTCTTAGAAGGAAAAAAAGTGGACCAGGAAAGGAACAGTGGAAGGAGGAACCAGAAAGTTTTGAATTTTCTAAAGCAACCAGAGCAGCATCGGGGCACAGTAACAACCTTTACTCTGCACACCTACATCCCTGGGATTCCTATTTTTATAAAGACACCAGACCTATGGGATTAGGGCCCTACCCATATAATTTCAGTTAACCTTAATTACTGCCTTCAAGGTCTCATCTCCAAACAGTCACATGGAGGGTTAGGACTTCAATCTGTGGATATTGGTGGGCAACAATTCAGCCCATAACAGGGTATAAAGAGTCCAGTTAGCCTGTTTGACTGAAGATTGTAGCTATGACATTTATAAGGTTTGACTCTAATTCAGGCATTGCTCTGATGTATGTCTGGAGCTGAAATTGGAGAGGGGGACAGACAGATACAACCAGGGACCTCTCAACATTTGTTGCTACCACCGAGCCCAGCATAGACCATATCTTCACATTCTTGCCTTTTACAATCGCTTGCCCTACATGAGATAATAGCCATAGCATACAAGTTGTTTTTATCAAAAGACTTGTAGTTTCTGACTGGTATGTTTCCTTTTGCTGGGTCGCCACCACAAAGCACAGGGGGCACACAGGAGAAGGTGCATTTGTCATACTTGTGTGTTTGTTAACCTTTAAGAAAGGCTAGTAGTGTGTACAATCTTTAAGCTCTTTCTATTTTTTAATTTTTTTAAAAGATTTTATTTATATATTTATCAGAGAAAGAGACAGGCAGAGGCAGTCACAGGGAGAAGCAGTCTCCCTGCCAAGCAAGGAGCCTGATGGGAGACTTGATCCCAGGACTCTGGGATCATGACCTGAGCTGAAGGCAGATGCTTAACCGACTGAGCTACCCAGGCCGCCCTGCAAGCTCTTTTTAGATAGGCGTGAGTAAAGTTATCACTTCTATGTGGCATACAGATTTCCCCCACTATCTGGAAGTAGAGTGTTTCTATGAAACCATTCATAAGCCAAAGAAACAATTACCATTAATTTATATGGGAAAATTGGGGGGCATTCCCAGACCTAAAAAAATGACCTATCTTAGACTTTTCTGATACCTTAGGACACTGCTTGCTAACAGATGTACCAAATAAATCGGAGAAAGCACAGATGGTCCCAGACACATCTCAAAGCTCTAGCAGCTTGGTGTCATTCCCGGGGAAGAAGGTTGGCTGTGCCCCTCTCACTGCTGGGGTACCTACTGCCTCTACCATGGCCCACTTCAAAACATATGCTGCACGATATTTTTGCTTCCCCCCCCGCTTTTTTTTTTTTTTTCATAAAAGCAATAATCTCCTTGGGAGTTCTTTCGACTAGCAAGAAAGTTATGCAGTGGAGGTCTTCCGTAAAAGCCAAGTGGCATATGCAAACTTTTGGAAAAGTGAGGGATACCTGTACTGGGAAGTGCCCTATCATGAATTATATTTCTCAGTCAGTTGAAAAACATCTTAATGTGCCTTCCCTTCCCAGAACTGACTGAAATCCCTATGCCTTTGGGCATGAATCTGAATCCCAAGGGCCCTTGAAACTCAGGCCTTGCAATTGCCATTCTGGGTGCCTTCTGTCCTTGCACCAGCTTGCATCAGAAATTGTGGGATGTGGCATTCTGGTTTTCTGCTGCTGCTGCATGGGCATTATGTGGGAGGCATGCTAAATATTGCCAACAACTTGTCCCCTAAGAAGCTAGTAGTCACGAAAATCTCCTCTGTTATTTTATGTTTTCTAATGCACATTGACCCCAAAAAGGATTGTTATACCCCACTCAGGCTACTTTTCCCTATGTACAATTTTTGAGAAAATTACAGGAGCAAGCTATACTACATTTATTCTGAAATTAAACAACAGAGTGGATGTAAGAGAGTATTCTCCTTCAGAGAGTGGTTAGAGTACTTTTGTGGGGGTGTGGGGGCTGTCTGGTCACTAACTTAAATGATTGCAGGGTCATACTTTTTGCTTTGGTTCTCATTGCTACTCCTTAGACAGTGGTGCCTATTCTACTCCAGTAGAAATTGAGACATTTTTCAATTGGGAATTTCAGATTGAGAAATTGTTTCTAAAGCTAATTTTAGCATATCCACTGAATAAATACCTGGGCCTATCTTTTTCAAAATATAAGTACCTTTAACATATATGCATGTAAATGAAGGAGGCAGAGGGAATAAAGAATCCATAGCAACAGAAAGGAATATAAAAGCTCGGCAACTGTGTGCACTGAAGAGCATAAAACAATTTTTTATTCCAACCATACTCCAACAACACCTTAGACACTCCAGTGTATTCGGATATAATCCTAATGACTCTGGGCATAAATCTGAATCCCAAACTGAATCAGTTGTTCATTCTGAGAGAAAAGAAGGGAAGAAAAAGTAAAGAGATAATTTTTATCACAACAATAACAAGCCCCACATTTAAATTCTTTTTAGTTGAATACATTTTCAGCATATTTATTAAGCATCTACTATCTTCTAGGAATTTTATGGAGGACAGGAAATACGGGGATTGATAAGACAGAACAATGGACTTGACTATGTGAAGTTTACAGTAGAGCAGGGGTACAGACATAGAACAAGACATTCTGCTGTGATGTTAAATGGCAGTGAAGTTTAAGGAGCTATGAGGACCTGGAACAGAGGAAATTAACCTATTCCAGGGTTAAGAAAGCATCCTAGTTCCATTATATGCTATCTGTGGGCACCCGGATTGATACGCTTCTCCACCTTCTTTCTACATCTGGGATACTTTCAGGTCCAATGGCAGGCATGTGGGGGAAGCCCTTGTGGTGCCTTATCCTAGGGGAGATTTACTCAGGAATGGGGCTGATTGTCCATACTGGTACCAAACCTCCACAGGTTTCCCGAGGCTCTACTTGTTCCCAGGAATAGTTGTTAATGGCCTCTTCCTGGTTGGCTATCTCTTAAACTGCAGACTGGTAAGTTCTCATATTGTTAGGAGTGAGTTGGACAGCTAGGTAGTCAGGGCTGGGGTCCCCAACAAGAAAATATGGAGTCAGGACGGCTAAGCTCAAACGGCGCTGACATTCTGTTCTGCAACTTAGACGGGATGGCACGACATTCTGCTTTGCTGCCTTTGCAGAAATGACTTCTGCAAAATGTCCTAAATAAGACGATTAACCACAAGGCATTTGTCACTATCATGGGCAAGAAGAGGCAGTAAAGACCTAAGCCCCTAGACGTCAGGAAAAAAAAAAAATAAGACCATCAGCACGTTGACATTAACTGAAGAGGTAGACAGATAGGTGACCAAAGCCCCAGTGGGCACGGCTCAGGACAGCTTGACTGCTTAAGACAGTTCCACAAAGAACTCATAAAAACCTTTAAACTTAGAAACTCCAGGGGAACCCTCTTGGCTCCCCCTCTATCTCTGGGAGCTTTATATTATTGTTTAATAAACTTTGCTTTGCTGCCTACCACTCTTCCTCTGGTCGACCTCTTCATTCTTGGAAGCGGCATGACCGAGAACCACAGACACTAAAGGCAGAGGGTTCCTATAACAATACTTTTAGTATGGGGAGGGAAGGAGCCTGCTTGCCTTAGAGGATTTTCATGTCAGACAATTCTACCGTTGCTTACCACCCCCTGGAGCTCCTTGTTTGGGTGGGATGCCCATTTCTAACCAGTTACTGGAGTAAGAAGAAAAAGCTTTGTAATATTTTCCAAAACGAGGTTGCCAAATTCTAAAGGAGAAATCTGAGAATGGCAGATGCGAGGAAGATGATCTTTGTTACAAGATCAGAAAAACAATGCTACTCTCCGCTTCACATTCCTTCATTGTGTTCATCATCCCGTGATATCATATTATGTATATATTCATTTTGTCCGTCTCTTTCATTAGAATTAACTTCCAGGAGGAGCTCAGGGAATTTGTTTTGTTCAATGCCATGCTTGAAGGACCAAAATAGCTTCCTAAAGTCAGTGGTCAATAAACATGTCGTAAAGGACCCATCAACAGAACACTCAGGCTGTACACATTTTTTCCCTCCAATATGCAAGGTTCCCAGCATTCCACACAAGATCTAATCTCTAGGATTTAAATCTTAATTTTAAGGCAATTTGCAGATTTAATAGTAGTTGGTCCTTTCTTTCCCCAAAGTTTCACCCTATTTAGATGTAGTATGATTATCATTAAGGAACACTTTCTGAGAGTTATGAAGAATGCTTTTCACCAGATGAAATGAATTCAAGGAAGAATCTGAAGTTCTAAGATATAAAATAACTTAAAAATTCTGCTTTGTGGGCTCTGACTAAAGCCAGCCCGTTCTCTTGGCTCTATTACAACACTGAAGAGACTCCTGAGGTGGATTAAACTTTCCCTACACTGAAATCATTTCTGGATCACCCCACAGGGTGAAATTCTTAGCAAGGACATTTCAAAGAAAAACACTTATTTTCTCACCTGGCTCACCATTTTCTAACTTTCTCTACGGGAAGAAAGAGTGCATAGTAACTTCCACTGTAAAGAATGTATTTAATTTAATTCCAAATGTGTAGTATCTCCATCAACTTTATTTTCCTCCTTATGGAAAAGAATGGCTCTACAATTTCAGTTAGTTACTCCTACCTGTAATCGTTGAACTTCATTTCCTAAATATGCACCACCGCCCCCATTCCCTTTAAGGCAGTAGCTTGTAAACAATTCACCTGTTAGAGGATTCTTCTTTGAGTCTTCCCAACGGTGCACTTAAGGGAGCTAAGGATCCTGACAGTTTTCCCCAGAGCTAAAGGAGCAGCTTTTTTATAGAACAATGCAAGGCATTTTCAAAAAGGCTGTGGTTTTGTGACTTTGGGTAGTTTGAAATCACCTGGAGAACTTGTTCAACACAGATTAGGAGGCTTCACCTCCAGCACACAAACATCATGGGGTGTAGGGCCTGCGGCCAGCTCCCAGGTGGTGTTAATGCTGAACACTGAAAGTCACACTTTGAGAAACACTGCCCTAGGCTACCTTGAAGGCCAAATTTGCATTGTGATTTTTACACTTGGCAATTAGTTCTCTTTTGATTTCTCTGTGACTTTTCAGGTTTCCTCATAAAAATCTCAGAGTGCTTTGTCAACTCAGGATCTAGAATAGTGAGTGAAGCCTTACCAAAGGAAGAATGTCTTTTCCTGCTTTGATTACCTTCGCTTTGATTCTGAATCATAAGCCTACTCCCTTTATGAATAGCCTTCTGTAAAATTTTTCATACAAGAGCTCACTATACTAAACTCTACAAAGAGTGGCCTAAAAATCTAAAGAATGCCACTTTTCCCCATTGTGTCTATTTTATGAGGTGGAGAATAGTAGGGAAATCTAGAATTTCAACCGCACAGAAAAGGAGCGACTAATTACTTTTGATTGCTCTGGGAATGTGGGAAGTTACCCACCATGACATCCTACTTGTGAGGAACTAGGGAAGCAAGAGAGTTTGGGGCCATTGTATGACACCACAGATCTTTCAAGCTCCCTTGGGTACGCTAACGCACCAAGTCACAAAGAAATGATCGCAAAGTGGGTCAGATTTCCACCTCTCTAACTAGGATGTCCTGCTGGCGTGTAACGCCTGTGAAGGAGTGTGTATAAGTGTGGACATAATCAGCCTTTTGTGTAAGCTCTCTCTGGGCTCACAGGAGACGGAATTGAGGCCAGGCCTACCTTGGGGGTAATCAAGGATCCAATAAGATAATCCTGATTTCAGGTATGTGAGTTAAATGAATTCCCCTTATGAAGTAAGAGTGAAACGCAGTAGAAGGTGAAATCATGTTCAGTAGAATTTAAAGTGCAGAGGCCCCATTTACAAATGCCAGTGAAAGAGAGAGAAGGAGCCCTACAGGATTGTATGTGAGCGATAGCAGAAGTCGGAGCCTTCATTTTGTTAGGGAAGCGACATTCAAGCAAGTTAGACACTTCTGTGTTAAAACTTTAGACTTAGAGAATATCATTTAATCAAGTGCATAATTTAATCAAGCCCATAACCATCAGCAAACTAAATGATTCATGAGGAGGGTGAGGTGGGGAGCAGTGCTTCAAGTTAATGTAGTTTCTAACCCGCTTATCTAGATTCTGCGTAGCAAATCATCAATCAATTAATCAATCAAATCAGTGGCTACCTATCACTATGGCAGACACTCTAGACTTCTATTTACTAATTGCAGCACCTGTGCTTGGTCATTTCCTAGTGTAAAGACATTGCACATGCTGAATTCGTTTTGAAGCAAATGCAATCTTTCTGAACAGCCTCATTTTTAAAGTAAAAATGTGTTCACATTACAAAACCACTGTAGCAAAGCATTTCTATTAAAATGGCCCTGCTGCTTATATTTAATGCTTTCTGGACTGCTGTGTGGTTCAGAGGGGCTGTGAGAAGCACATGAAGGCATTAGAGTAATCATTAAAGATCAAGGGCTTTCCAATTATCAAGTCACACTTAGTAGACAATAGGCTGAGATAAATGAAGCATGGCGTGGCAGTTTCGTATTCTGAATCAAAGATTTTCAGAGGAACAAGGAAAAGATGCCAGCCCCTTATGAAAGACACGGGCACTTATCAATGCATTTGAGAAAGATGCTCATCAAAAACTCTCCAGCAACTCCCTGAGTGTTTCCAAGCCTTTAACAGTTAATAGAAAACATTTATATGAAATTCCTCCCTGTGATCAAGAACCCATGGGTGCATTTGCAAGACCATTTCCCACATTCCCATCCCAAAGCTATTATTCCAAAATAAGGTACATTACACTGCCCATCAATGGGAATCCAATAAAGTTTCAATTAACTAGCATTGTGTTTCTACTGTGCTTAATTTTAGTAAAGAGGAAATTCACAAGAAAGTAAGCTGTAAGAAAGGTGGTTTTTTTTTTTTTTTTTTTTCAAAAGACTGACTACCAAGGTATGTCCTGAGGTCAGATAGACACAGACCAATCTTCTTCATTCTTTACGTTTCCAACTACAACACTATACTGCAATTCTGTAGACACCAAATGATCCCCCCAAGGCAGTGCAAGATGCTCACTCATCATAGAAAGATTCAATTATATTTGCAGGACAGCATCTGCTAAGGCAGGAAAGAGGACTAATGTATTTTAAGAAGATTTCCAACAGCATAAGAAATAGAAGGACATGGCTGGGTAGTCTCATTGTAGGAAAATGGTGATCACAGTTCATTGCAAAGAACTGCAAAGCTCTCAGTAAGTGTTTCTTTAATTATATTATATTTAAAAGAGAAGATTGGTTAGCATCCTTTTCACCCTAAGTTTGGGAGACCCAACCACTCTCAGTATATGATTGGGAGGAGCCCATTTCAAGGTCTCTGGAAGCATTTTGAATCCTTTTAGGTACTTCCATGTCAACAAGACCTCCATGCAATGATTTAAAAAGTTCTCATCTTTGCCAAATTACTCAGATTATTACTAGGGGTGTGCACCCAAAACGTTCATATATATTGATTTAATCCTCACAAAAATCACATTAAGAAAATCTTCAGCATTTCTACCTGAAAAAAAAGGAGACTTCGAGAGGTAAACTATCTTCCCTAAATTACTTATAAAATTACTTACTAAATGAGGATTTGAAATAGGTTTGAATTTTCTTTTTCAACTGACTACAGTCGCAGTATTTGTTTCTTTACACCACCCACTCAAATACAATACAGTGGGTCTTCTGGCTAAAGCTCCTCCCCTCCACCAGAGAACCCTCTGTTGAGTCCCGTGGGCCATTTCTCACTTCTCCAGGCTGAAGGCTTCTCTCTCTCTCAGTCCAGTCAGTGCTGAATCGTTTTTCCTGTCTTACATCCATCATATATTGAGGTTTTATATGGGTCTTCTTACGTCTATGGGCCCATTGGGAACAAAATAGCCTTGTCTTCACCCTTGAAAGCCTGTTAAAGAGAATCCAGGCCCTGTTCATTCCTCTGAGGAGAACTTGGTGCTCATCAGCTTTTAGGCGCCTCCTTGGGAAAGAAATTTGAACTTCCTTACTTGAGCAGACCCTTATGCTGTCTTGGTCCAGGGTGCATTCTCATAATTAATTCCATATTACTGAGAATTTCTTGTAAGCTAGAATAGATCTGGAAGATAGTGATATGGAAATGAATAAGACACCGTTGCTAGCTTCCATGAACTCATATGGAACACAAACTAATACCAAATCACTGCAAGCTGTTACGAGCTTTTAATAAAGAAGGCATGCGTGGAATGCTATAAAGAAGCACGATATGATGTGATTAGTCCTGATGAAGGGAATTTCAGAGAGAGCTTCAGAGAAAAGATTATAGATGATTTGAGCTTCAACAATTAGTCAGTTTTGCCAGGCAGAAAACCAGGGACAAAACTGTGTGGGAAGAAGAAATCATATTAACTTCAGGACATCAGATGACGATGGAGGTGTTCTCCCACAGACTGATCTGAGGGATTGATTATTCTCTTTTATTCGGACTCTGGTTCAAGTCATTAAGAAACCTGCTAAAAAAACTTCAAAATCCTCTCATGGAGTATTCCCTGTATTTTCGAGTCTAGGGCACCTGATAAAATAATGTCTTTGGAACAGTCAGACATTCTCTTAATGTAGTCAGTGGCCATATGCTATAGCTCGTTGATTTATTTATATGCAACAAGACACACAGTACCTATCACATGATAGCATCAAAAAGACATGTATTAAAATAATTAATATGCAAATAAGGCTAAATTATAATAATGATCTTAGGGAAAAAAAACATTTTTTTTCATCATTTCATGTATATTCCAGTTGATCACAGTTAAATTCTGGTTGGTTTCTAAGTCTATTGATCAATATACTGATAATTTAAAAACATTTTAGATAGTTTATATGTGATTATCCTTTGCATTTCACATTGAAACTTACCTTCCATATTTTCTAGTCTGTTAAAAGCACAACTTAACTTTGTAATTCATCCTCCTCTTTGCATGAGAGAGCTCCAGCTTTCTTTGCCAAATGCTGTCACATCAAAGTTCCCCCCATACATGTGACTACTAGAATTTTGCTTCATTAGGTACTAACGATAAAATATTGCTTATTTAAAATAGTTGGTTTATAAATGTCATTGGACCAATTATCATCAGGGTTCTTATAAACGGAAGTTTCTCCTGAATAATATTTCCCACTTCTATTGGCATTACCTTCCAGATAAGTGCAATAGGGTTTTGTCTGTCTAGTGTTTTCAGAGAATGAACTGTCACACATAAATAAAATTTCCAGGGAGCTAAAGCACGCCTTCCAGAAACTGAACTTCTTATTTTCAACCATTGCATATTTAACAAAGAAACAACAACAACAAAAAAACCCCTTTCAGATCTCTGTCATGCACTCTTGCCTTTTAGAGTTTTGCTTATAATTATGCTTTCTCTTGGCAACTCAGAATTATTGTTATGGATGTGATTTATTGTGCAGTCCTATAATATAGTAGTTATCATCCGTGAAGCTCTGTTTCCTCCAACATTAAAAGACTTCAGATGAAATGTTTCCTGCTAATGATTTTCCTGTTTCTTCTATTTCTTTCTATGTTTACTTGTAATTTGCTAGTTTCTATCAGCTAAGTTTCAATTCATTTCAACTAAAATCAAACAGCAGACTTTTAGTAAATACTTAATATACTTCAGTTGCTGTGTTGGAGAATTGTGAGTACCAAGATAAATAAAAACCTATATGCCACTGTCTTCTGTAAACTTTGGGAAGAAATTAGACAGGACATCTTATATTGTGAGTAACTGAAAATCCTCTTGTCTCAGGTGAACTTCAATTTGTCTTATGAGCAAAATTTGTAGGCTCTACAATATCTTTTTTTCCACACACAGACTTTTTTTTTGCCCTGACTTATCTACATTCAGTATGTGACCTTTAGGAGGGTCAAGTGTTACTATTTTAACTTACTCCTCTAATGGGGTTATTTTTTCAATGCGTGTGTGGAGCTTAATGTTCTGTTATTTCTATCTGGGTTCTCCCAGAAGGAGGGGGCTGTGGGCCCAGGCCTTCCCTACTCTGTGACACTGGGAGCTAACAACATCCTTGGTGAGTCTCTGCTCTCATCCCCAAAAATGCCATGCTGGGAATGAGGTAGAAGAAAACAATAAGAGTAATAAAAAAAAATGATGACAATAATACCAGTGGTAATGATAGGTGATATTTGTCATAGAATATGTCATAGTTTTATGTTAAACTATGAGATATTTTACTTTCTTTTATGCATTACTCATCTTCCATCACAGAGCTCTTTTTATCCTTCTGGATAAGGAGAAATAATCTAAGTCAGGTAAGTGATTTCAATGGGGAAGTCTCGGGTGAGGGGACTTTCTTTAAGTCCTCTTGCTAACTTGTGACAGTTGTACTAGAACAGAAAAGGTAGCATGCTGCATGTGGCATAGAGGACTCGGGACAGCACTGGTCACTATCATGAGCTTCTTGGTTTCTGTAGAATGGAAAGATGTACAGAACTATCCTCCGTTCTCTAGATCTTTTGTCCTCCCACTCCAGCCAAGATACACACACAAGAGACATAAAGAATATAGGTGAGGATTTTGGTGCTTGTATGCTTTTTTAGGCTGTTGCTCTAGTGAGGGGGAAGGAGAAAGGGAGCCCCTTGGCAGAGGTTATGGACTGGGCAGCACATACATATGCAGAGCAAGTGGGGGCACGTAGTTGATTTTGAGAGAACCAGCCATACCAGGAAGAGCCAAGGAGGGGTGACCAGGTCAATGTTGGTGCAGGTGGTGGAGCTAGGGGGTGATGCAGACAGACCGTTATGCTTCCAAAATCAGTAACAAATGCCTTGTTCTAAAAGAACAGATCACAAGAAAGATAATTTGAGAAATTGAAATTAGAGGCAAATGCTGTCAGATGCTCAGACCTTAGTGGGAAAAGTTGTATCTCCATGGAGGTGAGGGAGTACTCAAGGACATCACTCAAACCAGACAACCTGCGCTCAAGTCCATGATGTTAAGTCAGATTTCTTTAAGCCACCAATGTAAACATTGGCACCATGAACAGGAAGTGATGTGAACAAGAGGCAGGAAAATTGGTACAACTGGATTGAAATCCATACATGAACAGATTTAAGTCCAGTAATGGCAAAGTTTGCAAGTTTAAGTTGTTGTTACTGTTGTTTTTATCCTGTTAACACTGGAACACAGGTCTGGATGCTAGGCTGAATTGATACAGGAAAATAAAGATGCAGTAATTTTGCACACCTGTATACAGAGAGGACTGTGGAATCTCCTATTTGTCTTTGTAGGTTAACGGGGATGACTTGGCCCTTGCTTTTGTCTTCCTCACCCCAGCCTGGCCAACATGTGGTGACTGGGGAGAGTTTTATGCCTGTATTCATCAACATTGAGGACGAATGCCAAAATCAATCCTGTAGCATCTTCAGGCATCATCAGTGGAATTAATTTTTTAGCAAAAATGCATTGGGCAAAACTGTTTAATTGCATAATTTATTACAGCATGACAGTTAATGATACATGAGCACTATACAGATGGTGTCTCACCCGCTAAAGAAGCATAGATTATGATACATTTTCAAGAGTGCTCAGGTCCAGTTCCATTTTGCCATACATTACTAGTATGTCCTGAAGTGGATAATGGGTCCTTGCCAGATTTCCAACAATTTGGTGTTGTTGAAAAAATTGTTGATGGTCCAGTTATTGATGGTACATTGTACTCTCCTCTGAAATATTTTTGATTTTACATTTATTAAGCAGTTCATTTTCCCTCTTTTAAAAAATCATCTGATGTATTTTTTCTTTTGACTTTCTTTTAGCTGAATGTTTTCATTTTATTTTTTATTCAATGTCCACATCAACTACTCTAAGTTTGCCTTCATCTTAAAAGACAAAACATGAGGGGCATCTGGGTGGCTTAGACAGTTAAGCATCTGACTCTTGATTTTGGCTCAGGTCATGATCACAGGGTTGTGAGATCAAGTCTTGTGCTAGGTTCCATGCTGAGTGTAGAGCCTGCTTGGGATTATCTCTCTCCCTCTGCCCCTTTCCATTGGCATGTTCTCTTTTAGTTAAAAGAAAAAAAAAGACATGAGAAAACAAACAAACAAACAAAGCATGAGAGATGTGATGTTCATGGAAATTAGTTTTTCCTTACAGAGGGTAGGAGGATTTTCCTGCCACATTTGTTGTTGTTGAGGGGAATGGAAATCTATTTAATTGACATGTAGCTTTTTTTTTTTTTAACATTATGTATCTTTTTAAATAACAGATTTATTGAGTTGTAATTCTCATACCATAAAATCCATCCTTTGAAAATGTACAGTTCAGTGGTTCTTAGTATATTTGTAGAGTTGAGCAGACATCAATATTTAAGTTCCTTTTCATCAACCCCAAAAGAAACTCATTAGGGGTCACTCTCCACAACCTCTAGCCCCTGGAAATAATTAATCTTCATTGTCTCTCTAAAGATTTACCTATTCTCCACATTTCCTCTCCATGGAATCACATATGTGGTCTTTTGTAAAAAAATTTTTATAAGTATGTTTTCAAGGTTCATCGATGTTGTAGCATGTATCAGTACTGCATTTTTTGGATTGCCAAAAGGGCAGCTTGCAGTATTCTGTGCTATGGATATATTACATTCTGCTCTCCACTCATCAATCAATGGAAATTTGCACTGCTTCCACTTTTTGGCTATAATGACTGCTATTGCCATGAACATTTGTGTACAAGTTTTTGTTTGAACATGCATTTTGAATACTCTGGTTATATACCTAGAGGTGGAATTGCTGGGTCATATGGTAACATTCTGATGACCCAACAAACTGTTATTCACAGTTCTCGTACCATTTTATATTTCTATTTGTAATGTAATGACAGTTCCAATTGGTCTACATCCTCACTACACTTGTTTGTTTTTTTTTTTAATTATTACCATTATGGTGTACATGAAGTGGTATCTCATTATAGCTTTGATTTCTGTTTTCCCAATCACTAATGATGTTGAAAAACATCTCCTGTGCTTGTTGGCTACTTGTTTATCTTTTTTTTTTTTAAATTTTTATTTTCAGCGTAACAGTATTCATTGTTTTTTCACCACACCCAGTGCTCCATGCAATCTGTGCCCTCCCTAATACCCACCACCTGGTTCCCCCAACCTCCCACCCCCCGCCCCTTCAAAACCCTCAGGTTGTTTTTCAGAGTCCGTAGTCTCTCATGGTTCACCTCCCCTTCCAATTTCCCTCAACTCCCTTCTCCTCTCCATCTACCCTTGTCCTCTATATTATTTGTTATGCTCCACAAATAAGTGAAACCATATGATACTTGACTCTCTCTGTTTGACTTATTTCACTCAGCATAATCTCTTCTAGTCCTGTCCATGTTGCTACAAAAGTTGGGTATTCGTCCTTTCTGATGGAGGCATAATACTTGTTTATCTTTATTGGAGAAATGTCTGTTCATGTAATTTGCCCATTTCTCATTGGGTAGTTTATACTTTTTATTACTGAGTTGCAAAAGTTTTTATGTGTTATGGATACTACACCTTATCCAACACATGATTTGCAAATATTTTCAGCCATTTTTGGGTTTTCTTTTCACTTTCTTGAGTGCCCTTTGATGCATAAAAGGTGTTAATTTTGATGAAGTCCTCTGTTGCTTGAACTTTTGGTGTCATATCTGAGAACCCATTGCCTATTAAAAATCACAAAGATGTATTACTATATTTTCTTCTTAGAGTTTATAGGTTTAGTGCTAATATTAAGGTTTTGATCCATTTTGAATTAATTTTTGTATATAGTATGTTGTATGTATTTTAAGGTAAGACTCCAATCCCACTGTTTTGAATATACTAACCAGCACCATTTCTTGAAAAGACTACTCTTTCTTCCTATTGAAATTTCTTGGCATCCATGGTAAAAATCACTTAACTGCAAGTCTGAAGGTTTATTTTAGATTCTCAATTTTATTCCATTGATCAGTATGTCTATCTTTATGTCCATACCACACAGTCTTGATGACTGCTTTTTAAAACAGATTGGAGAAAAAGAGAGTTACAAATGAAAATGAATTTATTCTTTCTCATATTTACTTATGTAGTTTCTTTTGTTGGTACTCTTATTTGTGGATTTGTTTTACTCTTTTGTTTTCTTTTATTTCAGCTGAAGTACTCCTATTAGTATTTCTTGTGGGCCAGACCTGTTAGGAACTAATTCTGTCACTTTTCGTTATTCTGGAAATATCTTATTTTCTCCTTTCTTTTTGAAAATAATTTTGCCAGATGTAGAATTCTTGAATGATGGTATTTTTCTTTCAGTACTTTGAATATGTCATCGTATGGTTTCCAGTGAGAAGTCAGCTCTCAATCTAAAGAATCTTTGTTATGTGTGGCCATGGGGTATCCAGATATTTGACTAAATACTTATTTCTGGGTGTGTCTACAAGGTTGTTTCTGGAGGAGATTAGTATTTGAATCACTGAGTAAGGAGACTGTCCTCCCCAGGGTGGATGGGTACCTTCTAATCCATTCAGGGATTAAATAAAACAAAAATGTGAGTGAAAGGAGAATTCACTCTCTCTGCCCACCTAAGCTGGAGCACCCATCTCCTGGTGTTGGCCTGCCTTGTACCATTGGTGTTCATGGTTCTCCAGCTTTCAGATGTGGGTCACAACTGATGCCATTGGTTCCTCAGGTCCTCAGGTCTTTGGATTGGGGCTGGAACTATGCCAGCTTTCCTGGGTCTCTAGCTTGCAGATGTAAGATTGTAGGAGATCTCAGCTTCAGTAATTGTATAAGCTGATTCTTTATAATCCATCTCTTTTGCATATAAATCTCCTTATGCCTGTATCTATATTTATACCTATATCATCTGTATTTTGTTGGTTTTGTTTTTCTGGAGAACCCTAATACAGATTGTAGTATCAAGGGTTATTCTAGAGGAAGATAATTTTCTTTTTAAAAGACGTTAGTTTTTAGAGCAGTTTTAGGTTCATAGCAAAATTGAGTATAAGATATAGAGTTTTCATACATATACCCTGTCTCCACTCTTGCATAGCATTCCCCATTAACAAATCTCCCACCAGAAAGGTACATTTGTTATAAGTGATGAACTTACACTGACATTTTCATTAATACCCTAAATCCGTAGTTTACCTTAGGTACACTCTTGGGGTTGTACATTCTATGTGTCAGAAAAATTCATGGCATGTATACTGTGTAATATTATCATACAGAGTAGTCTGACCTCTGTCCTCTAACTATTCTTCCCTCCTTCTCTCTGGCAACCACTGATCTTTCTAATCTCTCCTTAGATTTGCCTTTTCCAGAATGTCATATAATTGGAATTATATAGTATATAGCCTTTTCAGATTGGCTTCTTTCACTTAGTAATATGTATACAAGCTTTTTCCGTTTCATTTCATGACTTGGTAGTTTCTCTCCTTTTAGTACAGAATAATATTCCATTTTCTGGATGTACTGTAGTTTATCCCTTCATTCACCTAAAAAAAGACATCTTGGGTGTTACCAAGTTTTGGATTATGAATAAAGATGCTATAAACATCCCCATGAAAGTTTTTGTGTGGACACACATTCTCAACTCTTTTCAAAAAATACCAGGGATCTCATTTGCTGGATCATATTGAATAAGGAAAGGGTTAAAAGTTATATGAAGGGAGAGGTAGGGGAGCCCTGACTAGGCTCTGAAACTACTCCTAGAAGGCAAAAGTGCTAAACCAGAGTGAGCAAGAGATAAGGGAACAGACCAGACCACCTGGCCCCAGATGTTAGGGACAATTTTTCATCAGCGGCTACAGTGTAATCACAGAAAATGACCAAACCTCAGAGAAGTAAGTCATTAAGGCTGTTATCACTAGCCCTTGCTCAAACCAAGAAGGTGTAAGAACCTCAAAGCCACAAGCTTGCTGGTTAAGTTTTCAATTAAGGACTGGTTTGAAAACCTTCAGTGGCAAACCACTTGGGAGCCCTGTCACTTTAGAGAGCTTTCTCTTTCCTTTCTGTTCTCACCTTTACTTAATAAATTTTCACTTCACTTCACTTTACCCTTTTGTGCCTGCGAGATTCTTTCTTCAACTCTGTGAGATAAGAACCCTGAAGTCCTGCAACAATATGGCAAGAGTATGCTTAGTTTTGTAAGAAACCACCAAACTCTATTGCAAAGTGGCTGTACCATGTTTTATTTCCACTAGGAATGAATTAGGATTCCTATTGGTCCATACACTTACCACACAAAAGATGTGTAGCGGTATCTTGTTTTAGTTTCTATTTTCCTGATGACATATGACATGGAGCATCTTTTTTTACGAGCTCCATTCACCCTCTGCAAATCTCCTTTGGCGAAATGTCTGTTAAGATCTTTGGCACATTTGTTAATTGAGTTGTTTGCTTTTCTGTTAAGTTTTATGAGTTCTTTGTATATTTTGGATAACAGTTCTTTATCAGATACATTTTTTTGCAATATTTTCTCCTACTCTGTGACTTTTCTTTTCATTCTATTGACAATGTCTTTTGCAGAGCAGGAATTTTAAATTTCAATTAAGTCCAGCTTATCAATTCTTTCTTTCATGATCAATTTTATTGATATTTTCAAAGAACCAGCTTTTTGGTTTTGTTGATTTTCTCTATTGATTTCTTGTTTTCAATTTCATTTATTATTTCTTTTTTTTTTTCCTGTTTACTTTGAATTTAATTTGCTCTTCTGTTCTCCATTTTTACAAAGTGGAAACTTAGATTATTGATTTTAGATCTTTCCTCTTTTCTAATATATGACTTCAATGCTATAAATTTCCCTTTAAGCACTACTTTCACTGCATCATACAAGATATGTACACAAGCATGTATAATTGATTACATTTTTGCTAGTACTACTTTGAATGAACTGTTATATGTTATATCACTTAAGAATAAGAAAATTAAACATTTTTATTTTATTTTCATTTATTCCTTTCCTGCTGTTTTTCCTTTCTTTATATAGATCTGAGTTCTGACATATCATTTTCTTTCTAAATGAGTTCTTTTAACATTTCTTGCAAAGCAGGTCTAGTGGTGACAGTTACTTTTTGTTTGCTGAGAAAATTATTTCTCTTTCACTTTTGAAGGATAATTTTGCAAGATACAGAATTCTAGGTTGGTGCTTTTATTCTCTTAACACTTTAAATATTTCACATTACTCTCTTCTTGCTTTCATGATTTTTGAGGAGAAGATGGATATAATTCATATCTTTTTCCTCTATGGGTAAGACGATTTTTCCCCTCTGGCTTCTTTCAAGATTTTCTTTATCTTTACTTTCTGTAGCTTGGAAATTATATGCTTGTGTGTAGTTTTTTGGTCATTTATCTGCTTGGTGTTCATTGAGTTTCCTGATCTGTGGTTTAGTGGCTGACATTAGTTTGGGGGAATTCTCAGTCATTATAATTTCAAATGTTTATTCTGTTCTTTTCTCTCTTCTCTTCTCATATTCTCACTACATGTATGTTATAGCTTTTCTAGCCACCCTACAGTCCTTGGATATTCTGTTCTGTTTTTTGTTTTTGCTGTCTTTGTTCTTTGCTTTTTTGGTTTTTGAGACTTCTCTTGAGATATCTTCAAGCCCAGAGACTTTTTTTACCTCATCCATGTCCAGTCTATTGTTAAGCCCATCAAAGGCATTCTTCATATCTATAATAACGTTTTTTTATCTCTAGCACATCCTTTCTGTTCTTTCTTAGAAATTCTATCTCTTTGCTTACATTGCCTATCTTTTCTGGCCTGCTGTCTACTTTATCTACTAAAATTGTTACCATATTAATCAAAGTTATTTTAAATTCCTGGTCCTATCATTTCAATATCTCTGCTATATCTGAGTCTTGTTCTGACGCTTGTTCTGACTCTTCAAAGTGTGTTTTTGCATTTTAGAATGCCTTATATCTTTTCCTGATAATTGGAGATGAAGTCCTGTGTACCGGAACTACTGTAAATAGGTCTTTGGTAATAGGGTGGTAAGGTATATGGTAGGGGTAACATCCTATAGACTATGATTGGGTCTTAACCTTTTGGCAAGCCTGTGCCTCTGTTTCATGAACTTTATATGTGCTTCTCAGTACTGCATCTCTTAAGTAGAACAGGATGGCTAGAATGTGCTGAGGTTGGGTATTACCCTTCTCTCAGGAAGATGCCATGTAAGTAGAATATATACACTTAAGAAAAAAGGGCCAAGGACTGAAACCAATGATATAACAGCATCTATAGGTGAAAGAACTCACAAAAACGACCACATAGAACTGTTATGGGAATCAGGATATATCTTGATGACAGGGAGACAACATTGTGCATTGGTAGGAGGATGAGCACTGGAGCTCAACAGGCAAGAACTTGGATCTTTGTTCTAAAAACCTACTCATTGGTTCCCAGGGAAACTTATTTAAGCTTTCTATTTCTTGATATCTGCAACCATCATGGGATGACCATGGCCACTACAGTGTTGTAAAGATCAGTGTGACAAAAACTCAGAGTAATATTTGGCTATAGTTGACATCAAACAAATGTTAGTATTACCATGGGAATGAAGAAAGAGATTACATAATTCAGGGATAGCCCCATACCAGATACTTCAAAAGATACAACAGAAATTACATAACCTGATATTTGCTCAAAAAAAGAGAAGAGGTTTTAGTTCAGTAGAGACATATGGGTCAGTGGATACATATTTCTTTATACCAAGGAAAGGACAATTTACCTAACTTATCCTTGGTAGAAAAGAGTCTAAAAAAATAAAAAATATTTTAGAAAAGAGACCAATAATCTTGGATAGGGACCAGGGACAATACGTAATTCATAGCCAGTCATTAAATAGTGGAGTTCTGAATTCTCTTCTTTTCCTCAAGTATCTCTTTCTATAGATGACTCATGTTGCTGCCAGCTTCCACTGCTATCACATATTTGTAACATCCAAATGTATATATCCAGCTCCATATTTCTTCTAAGCTCCAGGATCACATATAAGTGTCTACTCAATTTTACAATTTGAATGTCTCAGTGATACTTCAAGCTTAACATGAATGGCCCCACCATCAATTCAAGAAGAAACTAGAATCCCAGGAATCCAAATATAATTTCTTTTTATCAACCTCTACAGAGAGACAATGTTTTACTAGGTGCTGTCAATTTTACCAATTTCTCATCTCCACCCAGTCTCAATCTTCATTATTTGGACTCTGGTAGCATTTGTTGGTGCTTCCTGAATCTATTCTTACCTTCTCTGTCCTTGTCCCTGTCCATCCTATCCAGTCTTGACACAGCATCATTGTATGAACATGCCTCTGCTCTCCCACTTCTCTGATAACATTTTTATTGACTTGCTATGGCTTTCAAGATAAAGATCAAAATCTGTAACATGTCCTCTAGTGTTGTCAGTGATATGACCTCTATCTTTCTCTATAACTGTCATACCCTACTAAGTATATATATATAGTGCTTAACATATAATAGACTGGTAACAAATATGTTAAATGAATAAAGAAATAATATCCTCATAAGGTTTATTTTCAAAGTGGGAAGGTACATATATAAGGAAGGGGGGAATAAATCGTAACACTCAAGAAAGATTTTTCTGGGTAAAAGAAGAAATAGATTTTCCACTTTTTCTCGTCACGTTACTTTCCTTCCACTTAAAGAATTGCTGATGATGAGGTTAGTGAAGTCACCTTGACCAGACTTCTGTCTAATTCTTGAACTCATTCTAAAACTGATGGATGAAATAGGTTTGTTGTTGTTGTTGTTGTTGTTGTTTTTGGTCTTCTGATACTTGAAAACCTATCTATCTATCTATATATATATATATATAGAGAGAGAGAGAGAGAGAGAGTGCTCTATATAAGTGAGTGAGGCCTAGAAATGGGTGCTTGGTGCCCTTAAAACTGATAGGGAGAAGGGAGATGAAAAAGTTGATCTTGTTCAGAGACTGGATATAGTTAAAAAAAGAAAAAAGACAGACTACAAAGCAATGAGGAGAGGTTGTCACAAAGGGGGTTTCTGAGACACTAGATGAATGAGATGAACTTTGGGAACAGTGGTGGCTGACATCCTATCCTATCTTGATGTTGAATTTGATTCTCTTTTGTTACTTCTCCTTCCTTTCCATCACCTCTTCAGTCTTTAGTAAGACTTATTTTAAACCATTAAAAATTAGAGCAAGCCTCATCTTATCTCTGCCTAAAATAGACATGAGGAACATGATCATAGTTTGGAGGAAGGCAGGACACGAGTCAGTCAGAGGACCTTGTGTGAGAGACACAGAGGCTACAGAGTTGAAGACTGATAGATTATAGGGTATAATGTATAATATCCACTACCCCTAACACCCAGATTCAAAGAAAAATTCAAGAAAAAAATAAGTTTCTAGAAGTAAATGTGGAAGAGCTTTGAAGCTCTTTTATTTGGAAATTAAAGCTAAATATGAACTCAGAATCTCATTCCTTGTGCTAAAATGGTTTTTGTTGAACTTGCAGAATGACCTAAAAAAAAAAAAGACTACTATACAACATTTTTTTTTTTACAACATATATAAGTCACAGAGCATGGAGCTGTGTCTCAAGGTTACCGTACCAAATACAGGAAACAAAGACAAGTGCTGTTCACTCTTAAGTGCTGTCACGGGACCCACAGCGGGTGACCAGCCAGCAAGCCACTCTGGTGTCTGTCCTCTTGGGAATAGGTCTTAGGATTCTTATGAAAACTCACTCTCCCTGATGTTCTAGCACAAAAATTCAGAAGCAACTGTGTTCTGGTCTGGCAGCTTTGATCTGTACAGTGTTTTTTGTTTTGTTTTGTTTTTGTTTTTTTGTTTTTGTTTTTTGTTTTTTTTCCTAGCCACCCAGCACATGGCATTTTTCAGGATGACCCACTGAGATGATGACTGATGGTCAGTCACTTTTGTAATAGAAACTGGTCTCCTGTGCACCAGGTTACCACCATTAACATTTCTCAACTCTCTGTGGGATAGATTACTGATGCTTTTCGTGAGCTTTCTGACCTTGTCTTAAGCTTTACAATCCACCATGATGAATTTGTAGGGTGATGGTGACTATGTATGAATTGTATAAGAGAGATAAATGGACATCAGATGTTGACAAAGCAGAGAAAAAAATATTGTTCTCGACACCTTTTGTTAGCAAACGCATGATTCACTATAACTCTTCTTCAGTGACTTGTCTATAAATCTTCTTTTCTCACTTAATAAAATGCCCCCCGTTGCTCCTTCTAGGCCAACACCATGTTTTTGTAATACATTATTAAAGCCATGTCAGGTTCAAGAGGAAGTGTGCTTGGGGCTTCCTAGCAGTATTATTTTACCTTCCACTTCTACAAAATGCTCTAAGGGTTCCAAGGACATATTAGTTCCCTTCTGCGTTGTTTCCTTCTGATTGTTAGTAAACAACCAGAGCTACCAAGCTTTGGAGGTGGATGTGTTTCTTCCATGAGGGTCTCATATATTTTCAATAAGGTTTGAGGAAAACTATAGCAAACAGACCGTAATACTTGAGAAAATGGGGCTGGATTTTTGTTTTGTTTTGTTTTGTTTTGTTTTAATTAAGTTCAGGAGAACCATTTATACGAGAGTCCTGGACCTCCAAAATTGGTTGAATGTTACTATTACTTTGTAGCTCTTTTGCTAGCTGGCTTTAAAGAGAATACTCCTTTTTATGTCTTCCAAAATGTATGTTATTTATTTTTTCTCATGGTGTTTTCTTTCTTCTCAGACCAAGGCAAGAAAGTTTGTGCACATAAGTCATTTCAAGTGAATTTATCTGTCATAGGTGGACTCTACTGTTTATAGTCAAGAACAGCATGGCCATCACTCTTCTTTAGGTTCATGGACCAACTTTGTACTTGCTGCGGAGTGTCCATGACCACTCCCAAATCTTATTGGTTGAAATTCAGAACCAGCTTCATCAAAGTGTGATAGGCCACATACATTGCAATAGGTCAAGACATCCATACTTTATTTTTTTTAAGATTCCCAAGAGTTTTTGTTTGTTTGTTTGTTTGTTTTATTCTGCTAGTTTTGGAACCACTGAACAAGGCTCTGAGAGATGGATAGTTTTGGTTTTTGAAGATATAGAGAAATAACAATGAAAAGAAGGATGGTAGCAACTCTCTGAGTTCTTCCTTAAAATAAAATAGAGATTTGGCCAATCTGGCCTATGTTGTGTTATGATGATAGGAGAAAACGAGACTGAAAAGAGAGTTGAAGCCAGATAAGGTTCATCTAAAGACCCTATGAACAATTGTGATTTTTTTTTTCTATAAGCAGATGATACTTAACATGTTTTTCATGAGGTAGGTGACTTAATTAGAGCTCTTCCTCAGGAAGATACATTTGGCCATAAGGAGTTGTGTTGATGGCAGAAAATATTTTAGAAGAAAGGCTATCAGCTTGGAGACTTTAGAAGTTCAGGCAAGGGGTAATAAGGACCTGACCCCGGAAAAATAAGGTTTCCATTAGATAACAGGAGGCAGAAACATGAGACCTTCTGGCAAACTGGATAGAATAATTCTAGGTAACTTCAAAACTGCCACACAGAAAATAATGAAGAAAATTAAACAGTTCTGTCATGCAATATAAACATGTCACTCCCTCAAAGCCTGTTATCCTAATATTACATGACAGTGTCCTCTAGGTTATTTTTCCATTACAAGAAGTTGCAGGAACTGATAAGCCTGGGACTAATTTAAACTGTAATTGTTGCTTTGTCTCCCTGCAACATACTTTGTATTTCATTTCCTTTAAGTAAACAGTGTAAAGAATTACAGTCAAGTTCAGTACTAGGAGCCTGATTCCCAGAAACAGAAGAGGGCTTGAGAGAGGTCTCTGGCTATAAGCAACTGTGATCCGCAAATTCTCATTCTCCATGGATGATGGCATGTTGTCATCATGGGTGAGACCTCATCCCAGCTTCTGTGCTCCTAGATTGAGTGAGGTCTTCTGATGCTGATGCCAGTGAAGGACATAAACTAAACAAAGAAGACATGTGTCATTGAAGGGGACTGCTGGGTTAATAGATCATGAAAAATTCATTTGGAGGAGAGATATCATAAATCATAGAATGTTAGCACTGGAAGGGATTATAGAAATCACCTGGTGAAATATAAGAGTTTTAGAGTCAGGCTAATTTGGTTGTGAATCTCCAGCTCCCCAATGTACTAGACACATGGCCTCTTATTTTTCTAGTTACCGCTTCTCTGAGATAGTTTCTTCATCTGTAAGATGGAGACATAGCCAACTCACAGAATTACTGCAAGGATTAAATATGTTAATAAATGGAAAGCTCTTAGCCCGGTACATGGCAAACACTCACACCCAAGACAGGTTAAAAATAAAACCAGGGAAAAAAGAAATAAAACCAGGATGATGACTCAGGTTTCCTGAATGGGGACAGGGGATCCTACCACAGTGCCATAGCATCCTCTCTTCTAATTCTGCTTGAAGCTAATTCTTCCAGAAAATTTCCCCCAATTATATTGACATTGCTTTCTACATCAGATTGTTTCCATCATTACTAAGAAGCTATTAAAGTCAATGCTACATAATCAATCATTAAAAAAATATATTGAGTACCTACTCAATAAAAGGAACATGGTTTTTATGATAAATGACATGTCATCATTAAAAATTTAATTATTACCTATTGCCCCACAAAATATTAATCATCATTATTATTTTTTAACCAGAATTAAGAGACACTGTTCTCTAATGAAGTGCTCTGGGATTTGACTTGTGGATAGAAATCAGCCCCTTTGGCAAGGGTACTAGTCATTGCTAGAAGGATTCAGTTGCAGTTTGGAAAGGCACATTCTGGTTATTTAGAATAGACCTATGGAAGAAGCATGCAGTTTATTCCAGTATCGGAAATTATTATCACATTAAACAAAAAAGTATCAGTAATATGTGGTAAGGAAAATACAATGTCAAAGCAAAATAAGAATTATGTGGGGAGAGAAAGGGAAGGAAGCAATATCGGCAGAGTAGCCAGTCTCTGGGTATAGACCTTTGGCCTTTGATTCTTAAGACAATTCCAGAGGATGAGTACTTATTTTTATTCACATTTTATTGAGGAGGAAACTAAGGCGCAGACAGGAACTTGCCAGACTCACAGATAGTATGTGGGAGGTCATAATTTGAACTCTGGAGTTATTTTACTCTAAAACTTTCATTCTTTGTTTCTTTTATTAATCCTTTTGTTATAAAATAAAACACAGTTTCAGAAAACCGCCCATAAGGAATTCATACCTGAGCAAATTGTTATAAGGGGAACAATTTCATAACCACTCTCCAGGTCAGGAAATGGAAGTTTGCCACCTATCCCAAAAGCCACCCTCCTCTTCAAAAGAAAGCACTACCTTGACTTTCATAGTAATCACCTCTTTGCATTTGTGTATGGTTTTATTAGCTAAGTTTGTATCGCTATAGTGTAGTTCAGGCGTTCACATCTTTTTAAGCTTGATATATATTTGATGTCTCATTTAATATATAGAATTTTCCTTAAAATTTACTTGAATAGCCTAGACCATTTTATCTGTAGCATTTATGCCTGTCTGGAATTTGGGCAGTTGCATAATCATGGCGCCACACAAATCATTGTTCCGTGTTTTATTTCTTATTAACTGACCTCTGGATCGGGAGATCTTGAGCAGACTCAAGTTTGATCCCTTGGGCAAGAATTTAGGGGGAGTGAGTGTTTTCTCCAAAGGGCACATGATTTCAGGGGTTTTCCTCGTTTCACATTAGCATCTACTGATGCTCGATGCCTACAACATGAATTCATTGGAGGTTGCAAATAGTAATATGCTGGCATTTTTTTTTCATGTATTTGTTGAAATAATTTTGAAAGAAGAAGCTTATTCACCTAGGATTTGGTTACCCAGTTGTGTAGTGCATAAGAAAAGTAAGAATTAATGCTGACTCTTTCCTTTTGTTTACCATTTCTAAATACAAGTTGTATATCTTGATCCATTGTAATTCTCACTCCTGTTGAAACTCACATTTCTTGGGGTGCCTGGGTGACTCAGTGGGTTAAGCGTCTGCCTTTGGCTCAGCTCATGATCCCGGATCAAGCCCCAGGTTGGGCTCCCTGCTCCAAGGAGTACCTACTCTTCCTTCTGCCTTTGCTGCTCCCCCTGCTTGTGCTTTGTCTCTCTCTCTCTGTTAAATAAATAAATAAAATTAAAACAAAAACAAAAACAAAAACACCTCAAATCTCTCAGTCTCTGTCCTTAGTCTTTGTGATATAATGCTAGAAGTTTTTGATAACTTCCTAGCTCTCTGGTATGACAAGATGCCCCAGACTTCTTGCATATTTCTTTCTAAATACCTGGAATCAGCCATTTCTACGAGAAACCTTATTTCTTTGAATTGGAAATGGTTATTTCAATATCAGAATCTGGGCCTAGAGATGCTAATTGCTATCAGGTTAATAACTGTGTCTGGCTTTTTAAATATAGTTAAAGGAGCCTGTGATTTAGTAATAGTTCCAATTCCAACTTGAAGGCTTTTATTTAATTTTGTCTAAATAATGTTTGTATTTTTTGACACTGAGAATCCTAATTTTTCAGGGCATAAAGATGACAGAATTAAAATGTACCATAAATATTTATTTGTTTTTCCCACATTATGTATAAAAGCCTTTCGGAAGAATAATACTATTTCACCATCACCACTATAACTGCTTGAAATAATTATGTATTCTTTTCATATACCATCCCATTTCTTCTTCCCCATCATAAAAATTGAGTGGTTATACTGTATATGTACTATCTGATACTATAGCCTCCATAATATATGGTCCCTCGCTTTTAATTCTCAATTTGTTCTAATTCTACAAGAAACTATATAGACCCCCGGTCCTTACGTTGTTGTTTCTCTTGTAATTTTCGTTGTCTGAAGCTTGTTCTCTAATAGATTCCATGC